>NC_080543.1:38436150-38760838 GCF_028640845.1 Ahaetulla prasina | reverse complement strand
AGAATTTTTTATTGGCCAAGTGTGATTGGACACACAAGGAATTTGTCTTGGTGCATATGCTCTCAGTGTACATAAAAGAAAAGATATGTTCATCAAGGTACAACGTTTACAACACAAATGATGGTCAATATATCAATATAAATCATAAGGATTATAAATCATAAGGATTATCCCAGGTCTTTAACTAGGATTGTATATTCAAGAAACATCAGGGTACTTGCATTTGAATACCAGATCTATATTGGTACTTACCTCTACAGGAAGTTGTTGAAAAGTTGATACAATATGGTCTGCACCTACAGCTATTCCAACTAGTGCAGCTATTCTTTCTGGACGGGCAATTGCAGCATGAAGCATCAACCATCCACCCAAACTGGAACCAACTAAAATCTTAACATAAAAATATTAATAGCACTTTTGTTACATAAACAGCTCACAGATATATACATCAGTATACTTAATAAGATAAATGATAGAACTGCCCATTAAATATAAGTGTTATTGAACATGGAGCTGTACTGATTCACAGTATTTTATGTATCTCTTACTTTTAATAAGTCAATATACAGTAGGCCTGTTCATAGTACCATATAGTTTAAATAACCTTACTTTGGTTAAGTAAGTAAGTAAGGTTTGAATAACCTTACTTATTTTGACAATGCTAGTTTAACGAGATTTTGATTATGTGCCATCAAATCATTTTTGACTCCTAGTGACATACAAATAAATGTAACGAAAAAAAATAAAATTAACTCAAGACTACATGATTTCTTCACATAAGCAAAAATTGCATAGTACCATGATATTCATTCATTTATACTTGGCTCATTTGGAGATAAAGAATAGCACAGTAGTTAAACTGGAACTTGTATATCTGAGGCTCTTATCATTTAGCATAGTTTCAAACTTTTCTGACTGCGTTCTTAAAACAGTTTGATTTAAAAGGCAATTTTGTAGAGATAATAAGCAACAATACTAACACAGTAACCATCATCAATCAAAAGTTAAGTATATCAAAATATTTTACAAATCAAGACTATATTTGCCAGGATGACAGAGTGATCCAGGTTCAAGAGAAATAAAAGTGATCTGGATTGTACGAAAGTGCCTCCATTCCAGCGTCAGCAATTCCTTAAAGAATATGTCTCTCTTCCTAGGCTTATGTAAAAGCATTATTTGATTTGAAGGAATGTTAAAAAGTGCAATGAGTAAGCTTAGGCAAGTTCTGAACCATCTTTTCTCTTTTAAGCATGGATAGTTAAACAGTCTTTATACCTGCTTCTCTAAAACAGCAGCTACAGTATGAATATATTCATCTATTTTAAAAAAAGGAAAGAAGGCAGGCAGGCAGGCAGGCAGGCAGGCATTAAAAGTTGAATAAACATTATGCTTTGTTTAAAAATAAAGCTAGGCAACCTGTGGTCCCTCTGTGAGTTCATCCAGTACTGAAAGCACATCCTTCCGCCACTTTCCTAAAGTACACTCTTTTACACTGCCTTCTGAACTCCCACAGCCTCTGTAATCAAACCTGTGAATTAAAAAAAAAGAGTCCAAATAAAGCAGCACTCAATGGGGCTACCAATAGTTATCAAAATAAAGATGTTATAATTTCTGTTCATGCAAGAGTTGCAACAGAAATATTCTTGACAATTCTGATGCTTGGTACATATAGTACTTACAACTGAAGTGCATGTCTGATTATTCTTTCACCACTGTCTCAATACTATCAACCATATTATCTCTTGGAACATATGGTTGATATAGGGCAAGTTATTATGCAAGTTCCAGTCCTAGCTGGCTGAATACATTCTTACAGTGGTAATGTATGGCTTGACCTCTTGGCTGATTTTGTCAGGGCCCTAGTTTGCTCCTATGGTTTATATTATGTACAGAGATAATATGACATGTAAATGCTGGATTGTTTTAATATGCAAATGACACCTAAACTTTACACTTCTTTTACTAATATTAAAGAAGCTATAGAATCCTAAATCTAAATATGGATGAAGGACTAAATGCAGGTAAATATATGGAAACTCAGTTCTGTCAAAACAGAAACAGTTCTCAAGCAGATGAAGAATTTTACAAAAAAAGACGTATAACCACTTGCTCTGGAGTAGTGTTACTGAAGCTTCTTAGAATACTTAGATCCAGTACTAGAAGATTACATTTCATCAGTGACCAGGAATGCTTTATATAGCCTATGCCCTATGTCATATAATATATCTTTTGGGAGATAATTACAATAATTTATAATTTCTTATTTGGATTACTATGATGTGCTTCATGTTATGATATTTTGATATTTTTGCTTTGATATTTTTATTATATTCCATGATTTTATTATTATTCATTTCATTAATAATTATAGCTTCCCACTTCAACAGACTCTGGGTATCTCATAAAATCTAAAAATTAGTTAAAATAATGAATGCGGACAAAACAAAATAGCTTGGATCAAAAATAGCCATTAAAATACAGTGTGACAGCCCTTCCCTGCTGCCAAACACACTGGCCACGCAGCCAGTTTTTAAGGGCTTTTCAGCAGCTCAGGAGAGTGGATGCTATCTATATATCTATATATACCCTCCTATTCCACAAGGTGGGAGCAATAACAAAGAGGGCAAGCTTCCTAGGTTCCACAAAATGGCAGCAGAGAAAGGACTCGGGAGTTTGCTCACCCTGTCTAAATGTATCAAATGGCAGAAACAATGGGAGATGGTCCTTTGGATAACCAGGTCCTGGTTGATCCTGCCTTTATACTTCACTGTCATCATCACTAGAGTCTATTATATGCCACACTTTCCGTAATGGATAGGTTTGGATAAAGAACCCACATAGCAGAAAATAAAAGTTACCAGTTCCATTTTAGAGGGCTGTAATATTCTATATTAGTTTTTCCAATTTAATGATGGATTATCATGCTTGTGTTTTTAGCAGCATTGTTAATTTATATATAACATTAAGATACCCGACAGGCAGCAAATGGGATTTATAAATTTAACAACAAAGCAACATTTTAGAAAGTCATATATAAATTAGTTAATTACATATCACCAATCAATAGTAAGTTTTTTAAAAATATACCTTACAAAAGCATGACCAACTGATTTGCAGAAATCTTCTAATGCAAGTGCCTTTATACCATTCATATTTGAAAAAATACCAGGCAGGAAGACAACCCCTGGATTTCTGCCTTTCAACTTATTATAAGCTAGTTTGGGTTGATCAGGCCGATTAAGCAAACTGTGTGATGATTTCTGTTTACAACCTGAAAAAAAATAAGCAAACAATTCATATTTTAGTGACAGGATTAAAATAATTTTTATGCAAATAAAAAGAAACTGACACTGATTAAATTATTAAGGCTGAATTCACAACTTTTAGATATGGAGTCACTACATAAAGTTTGGGGCATGTTATAGGATCACAAACACTTTGAAATGACATGTTTGAATCTAGGAAATTTGAGTAAATGATTCTGATTTATAACCTTTTATTAATTTTATATGATGTTCAACTCCTAGTTTTACAATTTCCTTCTATTTCACTCTTTCACAAATCTCCACATGGTGTATTTGTGGGAAGAAATTCATGTCCTAATATCTGGCTTGAAATATGAATATATATTTATAAATATAAATATATATTTAAAAAATCTTTAAAAAGTTTGGAGGGAATTAAAATTACTTAACCAGCACCTTCCACTTATCACAGAAAGACAAACATCAGAGCTGTTTTGGTACACATCCTAACAAGTCACAAAATTAATCAAGTGTGGAATCTACCAAACAAACACTATGTAATAGATCTGTGAATGTCCAATAATCTTTTGCCAAAGACTAAAAGCTATCCAGCTCACAATAAAGATGTATTCCTTAATAAGTGAACCTTTACAGATTTACAGATTATAAATTTACTAGTCTACATAAAAACAGACACAATTCACAAACTTAAAAGTTTATTTATTTCAATAGTTGAGGCAAAAACAGCAATAAAAATTATATTTTTATGAAACCATGATTTAATTTTTTTAACACTGAACATGCAAGGATGGAATTATAATTTCAGATGAGAAAATAAACAGTCTTTTGTAATAGTTTTACAATGTACTTGTAAACTATTTTCCAAGGTTGCAGGGTGTTACAGGGGAAGGGATACTGATAGTGACTCATAATTGCTCTTTCCAACTTCAACCTTCTTCCATCTCTTCTGAAAATACAAATCATCTGACCACCTTCAGCAAGTGTGACTTCACTAACTGGCTATTCTGAATATTGCAGCCAAATACATCTGAAAGCCCAATAAACAGGCTTACAGCACTCAGAATGTATGTATTTCTGATTTTTGCTGTTAATGAAAAAATAGCGCAGGTAGACTCAGACTTACAATAACTGCACTACGTAATTCAGCATTATTCATGTACGGCGGCAGCATCAGTAGTGGGTTCCAAAATTTTTTACCCAGAGGTGGGTTTCAGCAGGTTCTGTGGGTGTGGCTTGGTGGGTGTGGCATGGTTTAGTGGGTGTGGTTTGGTGGGCGTGGCAAGGGAAGGATACTGTAAAATCTCCATTTCCACCCCACTCTGGAGGAAGAATACTGTAAAATCTTCATTCCCACCCCACCAGGGGAAGGTTACTGCAAAATCCCCAATCAGCTGGGACTTGGGAGGCAGAGAATAGATGGGGGTGGGGGCAGTCAGAATTTTTACTACCGGTTCTCTGAACGACCCAGAATTTCTGCTACTGGTTCTCCAGAACTGGTCAGAACCTGCTGAAACCCACCTCTGGGCAGCATGTCTATATAATACGTTATACACACACAAAAATAGCACTCTTATTCAATCTTGAATCTAACATGTTCAATCTTGAAGAGTCCACGCAATGAAAGGGGATAAAAAGAGAATTTAGACTCAATTGAAAGAACTTAGCAAAACGAAGCTCAATTTCAAAAAAAATCTGTGATTTTTTTGGGGGGAAGCCACTATGAATAGAATGGAATAGAATTCTGATTTGGCCAAGTGTGGTTGGACACACAAGGAATTTGTCTTGGTGCATATGCTCTCAGACTACATAAAAGAAAAGATACATTCGTCAAGGTGCAACACTTAATGATAGTCATAGAAAAACAGTCAATATAAATCTTAAGGATATCAGCAACAAGGTTACAGTCATACAGTTATAACTGGGAGGAGATGGGTGATAGCAATGGTGAGAAGATTAATAGTAGTGCAGACTTAGTAAGAGAATAAAGTAATAGTAAAATAAAGTAACAGGCTTATGACAAAAGAAAAATAGGATATATTAAAAGACACGTGCATTTTCGTTCAGGTTCTAATCTGGCATCAATCGAATCCCGATCTGAATTACAAATTAGCGCAGGTGGAGGCGTCTCCTCGATCCCTTTTCCTCTATTCGGTCAGCGGGGCGAAGCAGGATCTGAAGGACAGGCCACTAGCCTCACCCACTCCGCACTTACCCAGCAACTGAGGGAAGCCTAAGCCTGTCCTACGGGCGAGAGGTGAAACCCATTTCTGCTTCCCCCGCGAAAATACTCTCGTAACGCCCGCTACTGCCATATCCCTCCTGCCCGACGACGGAACTGGCACACGCCTTTTCCTTCGGCTGCTTTGCCAGTGACAGAGCATGCGCAGAAGGAGGGAAGAGGACGCGTCAATTAGGCGCGCTCAGGCGCCAACTCGGTACCGCTCTTGCTATAGAACAACGAAAACCGCTTTTATCTCTATGAGATGTATCTCTATGAGATACAATAGAGCTCCAAGCCTGGTTTCTCTGCGGTAGATCTTCCAAGTGAGAGATTTATACATTTACACTGACAAGTCTGTTCTTTGCAAATTTTACCGGTGGATTGGTTGTTTACTTTAGAATTTTTTTCCTGTTTTTTTTTTAAATAGCTGACAACTGAACACCAAGGACCCCCCTCATTTATACATTCATCTGATGAAGCGCGCTTTGAGAACTGGGTTTAAAAACTAGTCTGAAGACCGTGATCGATGTTAGTCGGATGCTTTGAAAATGTTAATAAAACAAAATGATATGAAATGCGTCACTAATACATACATTATTAACTTGTGTTAGTCTGTAGCAGGGGTGTCCAACCTTGGTAACTTTAAGCCTGGTGGACTTCAACTCCCAGAATGCCCCAGCCAGCATTCGGGCATGGGGAATTCTGGGAGTTGAAGTCCACCAGGCTTAAAGTCACCAAGGTTGGAGACCCCTGGTCTACAGTATAGAGGCAAAAGAATCAGAAGTCTGATGACACTTTTTTCAACTAGCAATTTTTTTTTTAATTTGAATTTATATCCCACCCTTCTCCGAAGACTCAGGGCGGCTTACATTGTGTTAAGCAATAGTCTCATCCATTTGTATATTATATACAAAGTCAAGTTTTATTACCCCCAACAATCTGGGTCCTCATTTTACCTACCTTATAAAGGATGGAAGGCTGAGTCAACCTTGGGCCTGGTGGGACTTGAACTTGCAGTAATTGCAAGCAGCTGTGTTAATAACAGACTGCATTAGCTTGTTGAGCCACCAGAGGCATTTCATTTCATTAGAGCATTTCAATAGTCCAGGACTAGTGACTGTTTTTGAATAAGAGGTTGTTGAACTCACATGCATCAGTTGATTCGGGCAATTCCAAAAAGTTTCAACAGTGGATTATGTAAAAAAACCCACTGATTATTGATAAGGTAGTTGTAACGTCTGTCACTTGTAATCTGCATAACTACCCACTCAAGCCACTCGATGCATTTAATGAACTGCAATTTCACATGAACTTTAACAAACTTTGTTAGTTGGAAAAAGTGCTATCTGACTCCTGTTTCATGGTTATTTATAAGAATAATTTCTTAAATTGCCAGAGATACAGATGTTACATTATATCATGTCCCTTTTTATAAAGGATTTGCCTGATGCTTAAGCCCCTCACCCCACTTCCTCTGTTGATGGAGGGAAATTCTCTATTTTTACCCAGTGCATATCTTATGTGAAAGCCAGTAAGGTGGCAAGAAAGAAACTGCAAAAGTGGTTAGAATGCAGTACTGCAAGGCTAACTCATTGCACACTCCAGAAGTTCAAATCTGTTCAAGGCTGACTCAGCCTTCTATCCTTCCGAGGTTGCAAAAATGAGGATGCAGATTGTTGGGGGCAATATGCTGACTCTGTAAACTGTTTAGAGGGTTGTAAAGCATTACGAAATAGTATATAAGTCTAAGTGCTTATATTTTGGAAGTGGTGCGGTGGCCTAGGGATGGAGCTCTTGCCTCACTATCAGGGGGCTATAAGTTTGATCCAGCTATTTCTCTCTCTGGCCACAATGAGAACATATCTGCTGAACAAAACTCTTTATTGGCGACAGGAAGGGCATCCAGCCAGTAAACACTCAGCTCCAGTCAGTTGCCCAAACTCCACCCTGCAAGGGATTATGGGATCGTTAAAAGATGATAATGATATAAGTGCTATTGCTTATATGTCTCAGGTCCCAGTTGGGTAAAATGACCAGATTTCAGCGATGGCAAAGCGGGACACCATTGACTTGGGGGGGGGGGCTGCGCATGCGTGCTGAGTCTTGCCACCTGCCTGAAGGAGGAGGAGCGGCTGCTGCTTCTCCGCTCTTCCAGGCACGCTCGGCTCTCCTCTCGGTTCTTCCAGGCAGGCTCGGCTCTCCTCGGCTCTCCTCTCAGCTCTTCTCTTCCTCTCGGATGAAGTCAAGCGGCATCTCTCCTCCCTCTCGCGCCCCCTTCTCCGCCACTCCCCCTTCTCTGCCTTCTCCTCTTGCGTTGCCGCCTCCCATTTTCAGAATGGGAGTGAAACAACAAAAAAATCGGGACTTTTTGGAATTGCTGCGGGACGCGGGACAAATTATTAAAAAGCGGGACTGTCCCGCCAAAAGCGGGACGTCTGGTCACTATACAGTTGGGTGGACCTTAGATTAGTCATTTTCAGCCCTGGGAAGGAAGCAATGGCAAAGCACTTTCGAAAAACTTGGCTGAGAAAACGGCAAGGACTTGTCTGGGCAGTCTCTGAAAATTGGACATGATTGAAGGAGGGGGAAAAAATCTGGTGTGATGTTGACCACTTGGAGGCAACATGAGTCATTTCATCCTTTACTGAGACTTTTCAGTCATAGGCAGCCAGATGTTATTCTGTGGGGCTCAATCATTCTGGCATGAGTTAAACTCATAAATCTCTACAATTTAGATAACATATACAGTACATTAGTTTTCAGAGATCTTTAAGTCTTAGTACTCAAAAAGGAACTTTTTTGGGGTAATTGGCAAAAAAATATATATTGAATTTAAGGAATGTACTCAAGGTATCAGTTTGTATCTATATCTAAAGTTGCTATTCTCTAAAAATGATGTATTAGTGCTAAATAATCCAATTTAATGATACATTTAACAACTGAATCAGTGGTGAAATCTAAATTTCTTTCCTTAAATTTCTATGGGTGTGGCTTGGTGGGGGTGTCATGTGGCTGGGTGGGTATGGCTATGTGACTGGGGATCAAAAGACAGAAACTCACTACCAATGTCCTACTGAAGCAGGGTTGGACTAGATCAGGGGTCTCCAACCTTGGTCTCTTTAAGACTTGTGAACTTCAATTCCCAGAGTTCCTCAGCCAGCAAAGCTGGCTGAGGGACTCTGGGAGTTGAAGTCCACAAGTCTTAAAGGGACCAAGGTTGGAGACCCCTGGACTAGATGACCTCCAGGTCCCTTAGAGTCCTGGATTATCCTCTGAAGCTACGTTTAGTGCCAGATTTGTAGTCCTTCCTTCCTCTCCTTTTTCCTCCCTCCCTCCCTCCCTCCTTTCTTTCTCTCTCTCTCTCTCTCAAACGAACCCCCACGTCCACCCCCATTTTTGGCCTAGCTGGCTTCAGCTTTTTTACCTTTTAAAAAATGCTTTTAAAAGTTAAAAAAAAAAACTCAGTTGGTCATGGGGGCAGGCAGGGATTTTTGCTACTGGTTCTCCGAACCACCTGCCACCATTGCTACTGGACCTGCTGATCTGGTCCGAATTGGGAGCATTTCACCCCTGAACTGAATTAATTTTGTAAAGATAAGGTTCCCCTTGCACATATGTGCTAGTTGATCCCGACTCTAGGGGGCAGTGTTCATCTCCGTTTCAAAGCCGAAGAGCCAGCACTGTCCAAAGACATCTCCGTGGTCATGTGGCCGCCATGACTAAACGCCAAAGGCACATAGAACACTGTTACCATCCTACTAAAGGTGGTCTCTATTTTTCTACTTGCATTTTTTACGTGCTTTCGAACTGCTAGGTTGGCAGAAGTTTTAATTTTGTACATATTTTTAATTTTTTTGTGTGGATTTTCATATTTTGTTTTTTTCACTGTATTATACTATTCAATGTATGTGTTCTGTCCCCTCCCGGCCTCAGCCACACGAGCTGGCTAAACGAGCCAGTAATTGAGTTCACGGCTGCTATCAGTCCTGGCAGGGGATCTGCAGCTGCCTGCCAAAGTCTCCTTTTTATCTTGGGCTTGCCTGGAAGTCAGCAGTCCAGGCAGAATGTTCAGCTCAATTCTCCAAGAGTCAAAGAGTTCAGCTCACTTCTCCCCGAGTCAAATAGTTCAGCTCAATTTTTGCTTGTCACGGAGCAGAAGAGCAGCCAGTGCTGCTATTATACTCTGTGAGGTGTGGCTCCGTGACTTCCTAGGCCTGCCCCACCCCTGCTTCTGTTGTTCCACCTCTCCTGCCTATGAAAACTAGGGTCCAGCCAGGCCTGATTGCCATCAGCCAGGTCTGGAGGCGTGGCCTGGGGGGGGAAGAATCAGGGGATGGAGGCCTCGTTATCTCCTCCACCTGGCCTGCCTCTGGCTCCTGGAGCTGAGCCAGATAAGCCGGTGTTCCAGAGGTAAGTCCTGATGGCCCTTCCCCCTCACTTTCTGAGTCACTTTATGGCAGGGGGCCCGGCTCGGGGGGCGCAGACACAACAGTATGTCTTCTTATATTTTATTATCTTAGCAGTAAACATTTTTAGAAAGAAACCTATTCTAATCTGGCTGAATTGGTGCACTTAAACAATGTTGTCTATTGGAAGTGTGCCTTTTCTGTAACAATGGCTGCTCTCTGGAATGAGCTTCCTCCAAGATGCCAACAACCCCCATCCTACCAGTATTTGGAAGGGCCTTGAAGGCTGTTTACCTACCCCTTTTCTTTTTTTACTTTGTCCCTATTATGAATTTTCTGCCATCTTCGTTAGTTTTGTTTTGTGATAATTTTGTCTTTTTTTCTGTTGTTTTTAAAGAACTCTGAGTCACTCAAGAGTTGGGGTGCATATAAATTTAATAAGTTTTTACTATATACAATAAAGTATTTAATAAAAGCCAACTTTAAATGAGACCAGATGGCAGTGCACCTTCAACTAACCTAAAGTGGTTCAACTGCTTTTATTATCATAGATATGTAGGATTGAACTGCTCATTAATAACTGCATTAACAGCTACAGTGAATCTCAAATCTCTAGCACTTTATATCAATTAGGTTTCCAGAAAATTATTGAGAAATCAGACACAGAATTTGAAAATGTTTTTAACATTTATTTAAATGTTGCCATTACAACATGCAAGATACAAAAAAATAGAAAACCTGTAAAATTTATATAGAAGTAAAATTAAAATATTCATTAGAAACATTGAAACCAATGGCATTAATTTCTGGAATTTATCTTCTAAAATTGGTGAAGCAAAATTTTCAAACTCCTTCAGAAGACACAAATTAAGTTTTTCATTTGTTTTTCTTTTTTCTTTTCTTTTTTTTTTAGTGGGATTTAGATGAATTGTGTCTAGAACAAAATTTTGGAACCAATCCACCTTGCTACAAACTTAATTTCGATAGATTTCAATGGGCTTACTTTAATATGATTAAGTCTGAATTAAACTTAACGCCTTTTTCTCTGGTTAACAAAAACACGAGTAAATACCAGTAAGTTAAATAATTTATATTACACAGTGTATATACAATGAAAGTTTAATACTTCTTTATTTATTTGTGTTGAATTAAAAGAAAACAACTTTAAGCCCTGATTCAACAATTTAAATGCAATTTTCTATGTGATTTTTCATGTAAATGCATCTGAAGATATGTGGCATCTCCAAACTACTGTAATCATGCTACTTGGCGTCACACACGATACTAAATTCAGTATATTTCATTAACTATTTCTGAAAGTGGCTTATTTATAATTTCCTTAAGGAGATTTAAGATTTTTAGTTTAGTGCACTGAAAATATGGCATGTATAAGATCAAAATATTAAAAGACAACATCAAATACAAGCATGATTCAAAATCCAAATGTCCTCTGAATACAGTACATAAAGACCATAAGATTATTTTAAAAGAAATGATCTTTAAGGAAAATATAATCTTAAGAACATAACATGGTGATCCCTTGAATGCATAATTTTTTTTAAACTTGGTATGGCAAGTGCTAGATATAGGCTTCAGACCATCAATTAATTGACCCATAGTCTGGAATCCATAAGATTTAGTGATTTAGCCCAATATCCCCTCTGAGAACAGTTCGGTAAGATCTCAAGATCTTACTACCTTTCTTATAATCAGCACTAAATAATTTTTTGATCAGAGGTGCCTGAGCTTGATTCTGGAAGTATCTACATAATTGCTCTGTTACCGAGTTATGGTCCCCATATCATTTCTTGGAACAGAAGGACTGTACTGCACTTTATGCAAGAGACATGCTGCTATAGTTTCTGTGAAACAATTTTTTCTATGTTAATAACATAAAGAGTGATCTAGAATATGAAATCTGAAGCATAGCACTAAAATGAACATGTAATGGAACTTTTGCAATTTTGTTTATGATGCAAAATAAGTTTCCGTGGCTTCTATTCAGACATCTATCAAACTAACTGCAAAATATGTCTGTGTGCCAAAAAGAAATGCTTCATCATCAACGGAAATATAATTCAGAAAAGATTTGAAGACTTTTCTTCATGACTGATCTTAAGAATGGTATATCCTAAGAAATTCTTCATTCTAGTTTATAAACCAATTTAGGCTTGAAGAATATTAAACTACATTCAAATATTTATTTTATATGGAAAAGTTTTGAATGCTTGTTCCAAAGGCTTGTAATTTTATGCACAAAAACCATGTTATTTGGGGAGGTCCTTACATGGTTATGACTTTTTAATTATGGTTCTTAATTCTACTACACTGTAACTGATGAAGGAATACTCTTGTAAAGAAGTTGTAATTTGTTAAGAAAATAAGACATGATTGCTTACTATAGATTTTTATCTGATTGTGTCCTCTAAAAAGAAAGCTAAAATACCTAAAGATATCATTTTTGTTAACATTCAAAATAACATCCAGCATTTCAAAAATACAGATAGAAAGATTTTAAAACACTAGCATATATAAAAGAATTTAAAAGTTGTTCTATTACATAAAATTAAATCTCAACACAGGGGGTATGAATCTTTGGTTGTGTTTTAAGACAAAAAACACTGCAAACAGTAGTTTACATTTTGCTATAAAATACTTGAAAGGAAAAGAACATAAAATTATTCATAAACCCTGTACATTAAATATAGAGGCATCGTATCTTTCTCTTTCACTTTCATAATACAAAATACTATACTTAAAAGCATATCAACACCGTTAATTTAATGACATTTTTTTCCATAAGGAAAATTCTGCACGGTAGAATTTGTAAGAAAATGCCACAGAAATTGGCTTATGGCTATCCGGTTATTCATTTTTGGAGGGTTCTTATCTTTTAAGTAGAGGTGGTTTTATCTGTTATGTCAACATCTAATGAATCTAATACATAACAAAATAAAGTCAGTCGCACCAGAATTTCATGTTCCCTTACATATGATGCATTTTCTTGTGAGATACAAGATTAGGTCTAGTAATAGAATTTTATACAAGTATATATGACTTTTCAAATATGACCATATATGGCTTTCCACCTCACAAACACAGCTATTATTGCATTATGCCCTATTGTTGAAACTTTGCACTACATTTAACTACAACATGAAATGTGTGTAACCTTCTGCTCCTGTAACTATTACATCCATCCATATTCGCATAGCTTCCGGTGATGGGGCCACCATATAATATATTCTGTCATGGGTTTTAACACTGAAGGTAAGCAATGGATTAGGACTCTGGAAAGAAAGTAGAAGTTTATATGGTATATTATACATTCTGAAACAGATAGAAATCTAATATTAAATATTACATTTTTACTCTTTTTCCTGCACAGTTGTGAAATAGAATGTAGCTGAGTTTAAATATAAATTGAGTGCATAATTTTATATGCCATTTTCATTACTAGTTATTGATTTAGTTAAAATAAACATTTATTTTAATCCCGGCTCTGCCCTCTTAGGAATGTGGCTATTGGCAGTCAATAAACACATTTTCTGTCTCACATACAGAGATACACACAAATACAAATAGATGTGACATATAATCCGTCATATAAACATTACCCTACACTATTTGTATTGTTTATCTGTATAACTTTTCTTTCTGTTATACAGATAAACTAACTGTAATTTTGTGAGAGACTGATTTAAAATCAAAACTTTCTTATTTTGGGTAAAAAAGAGAATATATTCCAACATTAGTAGTTACGTGGGCTGGGAATTGTAGTTCTGCAAAACCTAGAAGTTGTGCAAATTTTATACATTTTAGGTTCCAAACTAGGATTTTGAACAGATTCCAGATGAAAACATAATACTTTTCCAGTGTGGATGAACCTATGATGTATGTGTCGCAGTTGACATGCCATGCCATTTTTGATGACATGCCAGGCCTTCTAATCCTCCAGAAGATCTGCGAGAGATCCTTGCTCTCCCACAACCTCTAATGCATTTCTAAATTGTGCACACATTGTTGCACAATTTTCTGATGCTCCAGAGGCTCCTTGAGAATGGGCCTTCTCGCATGACTTCCAGAAGTTCCAGAGAAGACAGTATGAGAAAGAAGAGCCTGGGGAGGGGATGCAGAGATGCCCCTTTTGTCCAGGGTGGGGGTGGGAATAGGGTGTGTGTGATACACCAGTCAAGTCAGATTATATATTTTCTAAAGTTTTGATATGCTGTGCCCAACCAGTTTGCCATCACTGCATATTTTTGTAGTGGAATACTAGTTCTCTATTGTAATGCATTTATTGTATTAGCTGGAAAATTCTCTATGTAGGTAGGGAAGCAAAGAAACTAGCACAAAACCATGATCTCTATAAACTGTCAAAATCAGAATGTGCATAGGATCTATAGTCTCATTAAGTTTTTTGAATTTAGTTTCCTCAGTTTCTACTGAAACTGAGGAAACTAAATTCTGATCTTCAGTCATTTCATTACCGTAAAAAAACTTATAAATGTGGATTCTAAACAACCTAAGCATAATCATGTGAGTTTCATCCATGTAACATTTATTTGTAAATTAATTTTAATTAATGACAAGAAAGTAATGATATTTAACATTTCTTAGTATCTGGATAGTACATTTCGTTTCAAACAATTTATTAATTTCCCTCTATTTTCCCTTATAGTTTCATATTCTGTTCTTCAAGCCATCAGTTTTTTACTATTAAGTGGCCTTTTCTATTATTATCTATATAATAATTAGTGTCTACTTCATCTAAACATTAAAAATATGTGCTAAGCAAGATATGCATCTTTTCTTACCTTGCAAGCATTCTTTAAATGATCATAATAAACTTCTTCAATGGCTTGGAAATAAATTACTCCTTTTAATTTAGTTTCATGTTTGTCTAGAGTAAAATAAAAAATTGGGTTGAAATAAAGCCAGCATAGAGATTACAGATTAAGACCTCTACTTAATTTAAAATAAATTGGTGTTTTACTTGGGTATCAGTTTGGTTTACAATACATTAACACATCAGAATATGAACAAGGCATACTCCTAATAAAGTACAGTATTTCTTATCTGGAACATTTACTTTACGTTTTAAAATCAATCTAACACTCAATCAACTAATCAATGTATAAGTCAGTTTGTCAGTCTGTAGTTGGTTCCCAAAATTATTGACCATTTGGTACACAACTTTTTTAAATTTCTCTACCTCAAATCTAAAAACTTTTAGCTATGGTTTGAAATAGATTGCTGATGGTAGAACAAAAGTTGGAGAAGGCCATTATTACTCTCTCAAGAGAGACAACACAGGAATCATCACATTGTGATTGTGTGAATCATCACACAAATTGTATTTTTTTAGGCTCCACTTGCCTTTGCATTCCTTGCTGTTAAGCCTCCATTTGTCTCCTTGCCAATCTTATGGTTTGCTATAATATCAACTAATATAAACTACACAGTGCAGGATAGTCAATTACAGAAAACAAGAATAAAAAAAATCAACTTTTGGCTTTTTCAAGTTGAACTTGAAATCGTCCTAATTTTCTAGCCAAAAACATGTATATGATTCCAAATACTGACGACTTGTACCAAAAATATCTTAGAAAACAGTAAGTGACCAGGACCTTAATTTGAAGAATACTAATTCATAGCTTATCCAAATAAGCTCACCAGTTTTGATTCCATCTATGCACACAGTTATACTGGGCATTTCCCTCCCCAGTTCCAGCCTATGAGGAAAAAACACTCATTCTAACTTTTAACTTCATTCCAAAATGTAAACATACAAGACTGGTAAGCAATAAGATAAATATTTTTAAGTTACAAAAAATAATAGAATATATGAATTTAATAATCTTAGTACAGCAACAGGAAGAATGCCATGTCGAAACTAAGACCATAACTCACCTGCATAATAAGAAAATGTTCTCTTGTTTCTATCAAAAACAAACCATCGTTTTTTCCAGGTTTTAATTTTCCCTCCCATCTTAACAAGAAAGCCTCTGCAAGTCTTCTCAGTGAGTGAGACATGGTAACAAGTCTCTATATTATGGCCAGCTGTCTCTATGTGGCCGCGCAAATCAAAATCTTCCTTTCTGACTGGCAAATAACGGGTCAGGGGACGAGACTAAAACAAAGATAAAATTAATACTGATATTAATATTTTTCTGTTCTCATTACAATTAATCCACTTTTTTCAATGCATGGCATTACAATTCTTCCCTTTTAGGATAAGAAATGTTATGCAAAGAAAATGTTATGTAGAAAAAAAGATGGGTGTTCTTAAAAACACAATTTCAACTGCATTCAACTTAGGTTTCTCCTGACATCTCCCCTTCATATTTCATATAACAAAATGAGAAGTATGGTCTATAGCAGTGTTGGCAAACCTATGGCACAAGTGTCGGAAGCAGCACGCAAAACCGTCCTGCAACAAATGCGCGACCTCGCCGGCTCCTCTTCACGTTCCTGTGTTCAAATGCACGCCGGTAAGCTGGTTGTTGCGCGCAGGTGCTAGGGGATCCCAAAAGAGCGTTGGTCCATTGCGCATGCACGAGCTGGCAGCCGACCTTCCGGGTTGGCGTCGCGCACATGCGCAATGGACTGCCGCTCTTCCGGGTCTGCTGGCACTGTGCGCGCGATGACCAGCTGACCGGTGTGCGTTTGAGCCACTTCTGGCACGCAGGCCAGCACGTGAGAACGCCAAAGGTTCGCCAACACTGGTCTATAGCCATGATGGCGAACCTATGGCATCAGTGGGACCGGAAGTTGGCAAATGGGCTGTTTTCTGCCTCCGGTGATGGGGTGGTGAAGGCTGTTTTCACCCTCCCCATGCTCCTAGAAAGGCTACGGAGCCTGGGGGAAGAGAAAAACAGGCCTACCAAGCCCACCGTGTGCCAGGAGTGGTGGGGAGGGCAGGTCATGCGCATATGCATAGAATTATGAGTGTGGGCATGCGTGCGCATGACCTCCTCCCCCACTCCTAGCATGCGATGACCATCACTGGTCTATAGAAAGTCATTTTAGCTTATTTTAATAAAAGTACAATCCTTACAACAGGCAAAACATTATTCACTAATTTATTGCCTACATTTGCACATTTATAAAAAAAAATCCATTTCCTCATCTTTTCAGAGTAAAAATCATCTATTTGCCCTACATTTTCATTACTTGTATATAACTTGCAATGTTATCTTCACTTTTTAATAAAAAATAGCTATGCTGGTCTTTGATAAGTTTGATAAGTGTAGACTTGTACCAAGGTCTTTCTAATCTTGGTCCAACAAAATGATCTATTAATATAAATGAACTTCTCTTCCTTTCAAACAGCTGTATTTTCTCTATTTCAAGATATTACATACCTGGCTTCTCTGCTTTTCACGTATCTTAACTTCTTTTTCAATTAGTCTTTGTCGCTGGCTAGTTTCTTCTTGTAACCTTTTTTCTAACTGTTCTCTGCGACGCTTTTCTTCTTCTAGTGCCTTTTTTTTAACTTCCATTTCTCGTTCCTAAAAGAATACAGGCAGCCTTACATAAATGAACACACACCACTCTTTTAAAAAATGCATAGTTTTAGCACAAGTTGATCTAATTTAAATGTACTGTTTTCTAATCTACCTCCCAGTTTCTGAGCCTCAGTAAATTGGAACGAGTGAAAGTGATAAGAGTTTTGCCACTTT
This sequence comes from Ahaetulla prasina, assembly GCF_028640845.1. NCBI lineage: Eukaryota > Metazoa > Chordata > Lepidosauria > Squamata > Colubridae > Ahaetulla > Ahaetulla prasina. The sequence continues at coordinate 38,743,260 of NC_080543.1, read as the reverse complement.
TATATCCTCCTCAGATTTGGATGATTATTGCCTGTCTATTTGTGACATGTGCATGTCTCCTATCTCCTTTCTTATTGTGTGGATTGGATTTGCATTTTTTTTTACTTGATAAAAATTAAGAGGAATAACGGTACACAGTAAAAACATATAAAAATATAGAAAATATTAGCAAACGTCTGAAACACAGGACTATCACTTAAGGAGTCCATTCACACACACTGTCTTGGGGCCTGGAGTGGTTTTGCCCCAATCATAAAATTTTATTTCTGTCAACATTTTTTTGAATCACTGGATTATAATACTGATCATAAAATCTATTGAGATGTTTATTTTTAAAAGCTAATGACGTTGTAGTTTAAATACAAAGATAAATACTGGATGGAGCTATGGTACAATTAAGGACATATACCCACATGTTTAATACTCAGGTTTACAACTACCATTCGGCATTTCAGATAGCCATCAAAAGTTTAATTCTGGAGCCTTGATAACACATAGTTTGCATCCTCCTTGTAATGATAGTTGAATAACACAATAGGATACAATAAAAATTAAAGCAGATTTAGGTTTAATATATTCAAGTTCAGTATCAATGTTGTATTAAGCCAGATTATTTAAAGACTTCCAAATATAGAGGAAATTACAGTTTCTCTTAAAATATTATCCAAATTCAGTGTCCTGAATATTCAGACTATCAGAGGCCATAGAATTTATTCTCTAAACATGCGTGTTGCTAGATAAGAGGAGTTGGTTGGTTCAGAAAAGCAGACTCAACATTTATTTGTTTAATCATATTTCTTATATTTACTTTTTATAAGAAGTTTTCCAATTATATTGATTGAGTTATATGAAAAATTAAGGGCAAAAAACATTTTGTAAAACTCTTGAATACAGGCAATTTTTTATTACTAGAATTTTCCAGAAATTTTCTTTATCTCTTTTTTGTAACTAACAGGTTCCATAGATTCAAAAAACTTCAAAATTCCTCTTTTAAAACGTTCAAAGTAAGGCAAATACCATCGTCTCTCTCTTTTACTCTCAAAATAACTATATATAGTAGGTTGCAGTAGTAGGTTATTACGACAGAAATTCGTAATAACATGACTATTTCTGTTTCTGCTGGTTCCAAACCAGTATTCCAACCACCATAGTAAATAGGAGATTCATTCCTTTGCTACAATGCACAATGTATTTATAGATATCTCTCTTAGGCCACAAGATTTATCATTCATGTCCTTAAAAACAAGATTATCTCAAGCAATAACTTAATTTGCTTACTTTACCAGACTAGTTTTGGACTATATTGCATATTTCTTATTAATCTGTAATAAATAAACCTGTGTATCTGTACACTTTTAAATCTGTGTTGGCTGATCAGTTTGAAATTAATTACAAGACAAGTCCTGTCAACTTCTATGGAAATCTACTAATTTCAAAATCTAATGGACGTACAACTTCAACAACGGGGTATCTTTGAAGTTTCTATGTATATCATTACCCTGGATTCAAGCAATCGTGTCTTCTCAGCATGAGCTTGTTTTAAAAGTCTTTCCATCTCTTCTATTCTTGCCACATTTGCAGTACTGGCACTGTAACAAAAACCAGCAATAATAACTGAAATATTTGAGAAAACATTTCAATCCATTAAAATATATATTTCTAGGCTTTTTATTGTTTTCTATGTATTTCCTTCATAGTGGAATTACTTATCAAAAGGAACTGTTTAGCCAACTGCTTGTTTTGTCCACACATGTACAAAACAAGCAAAGAATCAATCAATCAGCAAAAATACCTAAAACAAAGAGCAAGAACGCAGATCAATTTTTGTCAGATTAATCTGAGAGTCAACATGGGTGTTCAAGTAGACCAGGATTTTTACTTATTATACAACATGATCTCAGAAGGTTCCAAAGAAATCAATGCTGTAGATAAAATTATATTTTCAGCAAAATCATCATTAAGAATACAGTTTGTGGTAAATTTTAATTATTATTTATGTGTTATTTAATCTTATTACTTTTCAGCTAAAAAGATTTCCTACCACTGAAATCATACACAGGAAAATGTGGCACAGTATAAGAGATTTAAGGAAGAAAAAAAATATTAGTACTTAAAGAGACTTATATTGCAACCATCAGTCAAGATGGAAACATTTCAGATACTCTGATGAAATGACTGCTAACTAACAATTGATGAAATACCAAATTAACTGGTCATTAAATAGGCAGAATAGATGTAATATTCTCAATTTCCTATGTTCTCAATTACAATAACTATATATACTTACATAAATAGTTCTCAGTATTGTCTGGATATTTCTTAAAAAAAATGTTTTTCTTGCACTGGCTATGATCTACAAAACTACATTTTAATAAACTCATATTTAATAATCAAATATTCTGGGTTTTTTTAATGATTGTGTTGTATTTTTTGTAAAAATTAAACAGTGCCACAATGTACCTGGAAATATTATCTGGCGAACAGGCAGATATACTTGTTTCCATACTGTCCGAGCTATCTAAACTAAGCGTATCAAAAGTGTGGTCTTTCAAATTAGGATTAGGATAATGAAAGGTATTCAGATACATATTTGATTCTGAGGCAGTTCTGCTGTAGAATTCAGGAGACTTCTGGCTTTGATCCTCACGGAGATGCTGATGATTATAACCTAGAAATAGAAGAAAGGTGTTGATTTATATTTTATAGTAGGTCTTAATAAAATAAAATAAAAAAAGCATTAATCAGTGCTGATTAATATCAGCACTGATAGTGAACACAAATATATTAAACTGAAATCTGTTTTTAAAGCCATTTTTACTGAGTACTTATCTCTGGATTTGAAACAATGGTCATTAAAAACCAGATACACATTCTATTTTAGATACTGGAAATTTTATTAATAAGTATTCTCACAAGCATAAACCCAGAACACTATTCTCAAATTGCGTATACATATAATGAGATCTTTCTTCTCTCTGCTTGACTCAACCCAGGGTATTATTTCATGCTATGTAAAATTAAAATATCTATATCTATCTATCATCTATCTATCTATCTATCTATCTATCTATCTATCTATCTATCTATCTATCTATCTATCTAATTGTTTCCTGATTGCTTAATTGTAGCCTATGACTATCATTAAGTGTTGTAAGTGTTGTACCTTGATGAAAGTATCTTTTCTTTTATGTACACTGAGAGCATATGCATCAAGACAAATTCCTTGTGTGTCCAATCATACTTGGCCAATAAAAAATTCTATTCTATTCTATTCTATTCTATTCTATTCTATTCTATTCTATTCTATTCTATCTACCCATCCATCCATCCACACTCTTACATGTTTATTTCATGTTACATAGCATGTGGTGGTGGACAGCTTTAAAACTGGGTTAAGTCAAGGAAGCAGAGAGAAAAATAATCTGTAGTGTTTTGTAACTTTTATTAATCCAAAACTAGAGCACCATAGGGGGCAGGGAACTAACAGCTCATTTAAAGAAAAGATCTAGGATTATTGTTTTTGTAAGGTTGCAATGTGAATCACTGTACTACTGGACATGTAATATCCAATATTCAAAAGAATAAGATTGTGTTGAATTTAAGTGATGTTTTAAAAATGTTCTGTGGAAATAGTATTCCATTGTATATTTGGACAACAATTCTTTACATTATATATTTTAGGAAGTAGTGACATATCTAATACTGATTCAGAAGGCTACTAAATAAATATATTCTGATAGGCAAAATTATTTTAGAGTTTGATAAACTGGATGAAGTCCACACTTTTAATTTTTATTTACTCTGTGATTCTAGGTAAGATAAATATCCATATATTATATCCTGCTAAAAATATGAATAGATTTGCTAAAAAGAAAAGGTGACTTTTAATATTGGCATGACAATGAAAAACTCAAATTAATGTCTCAATTCAACATATCATTAATTCAAGGCACTGCACAAAATTGTTGCAAAAGGGAAAAAAGAAACCAAGCAAGCCAAGTTAATTGACAGTAGCATAAATAATAAGCTTGTCAGAAACATGTTGAAATTAAAATAGAAACCTGTTATATTGTTGTTAATTAGCATCACAACAGAACAGAGTTGAAATCACACAAAAAAGTGCAAACCACACCAAAGAACGCAGTCAAGAGTCCGTTTTTGTTTATGGTGGATCAGAGATGCTTTTAATATGCTAATAGAAATAATTTTAAATAGTTTTGCCAATCCAGAAAATCAGTAGTTGACACCTCAGCTACTTCTTCCACATGTATGGTTCCCTTAGCCAAATAATAGTTTTCTGTTATCATCTCAAGAGTGTTTATATTTTTAAGAAATCATGGAAAAAAGATGAGTCAATTAAACGAGGAGAAAGCTCACAAGTATCCTTGTGTACTATAGTGGTAACAAAAGAAGGAAAGAAAGAGGATATTTAAAAGTCATTTTTCCTTCCACCGGGCTTTAACAGAACTCATAAGGTGACTTTCTTCCTTTTATTTAGACAGCCAAATGTTAATTTTTCTTCTGCAAATAACAGTGATTTTCAGAAAAAAGAGTTGGAAGAGAACCAAATTTCTAAATAATTAGCATACACAGATATAAATACGTATATGGACAAATAGCTCACTAAAAATTTATAATGATGCTACTTTTATTCTATACCAAGCTATATTTCCAATTGTGCGCATCTTATATATTTATATCGTTTCTTCAAAATTAAGAAATGTTGAGTTTATTAATCAGTGTCAACATTTTCATGAAAATAAATATTGGCAATATTTTTGTGATTATCAATTGCAGTAACAATGTGCTGCAATTGTGACTAAGCTACAATTGTTTAGATTTGTCAATATAGTTTGCAAGACCTAGCTGCAATGTGTGAACTGGGCTTATTCTATTTGCAAATCCAAGTAGATTAATTGACATAAACCTGAAGAGTTTGTTTGTATGCTGTCTTTACATTATGCCACGGGTAGTGTTGTGTCTGCGCCCCCTGAGCCGGGCCTCCTGCCAGAAAGTGACTTGGAAAGTGAGGGGGAAGGGCTGTCAGGACTTACCTCGGGAGCACCGGCTTCCCTGGCTCAGCTCCAGGAGCCAGAGGCAGGCCAGGTGGAAGAGATAACGAGGCCTCCGTCCCCTGACTCTTTCCCCCCCAGGCCACGCCTCCAGACCCCCCCAGGCTACGCCTCCAGACCCTAGGTCTGGCTGGACCCTAGGTTTCGGAGGCAGGAGAGGTGGGAACCGCCCTGAGTCCCTAGGGAGATAGGGCGGTATAAAAATACGAAAAATAAATAAAAATAAATAAATAAATAAATAAATAAATAAATAAATAAACAACAGAAGATAGGGCGGTATAAAAATACGAAAAATAAATAAAAATAAATAAATAAATAAATAAATAAATAAATAAATAAACAAACAAACAACAGAAAGGGGTGCGGCAGGCCTAGGAAGTGCTGAGTCATGGAGCCACACTCCACAGGATATAAAGGCAGCAAGAGCTGCTATGCCTCTTCGTAGCAGGCAAATTAAGTGCTTAACTAAGAGCTGAAGTACTCTTTGTTCCTGGGTGACTCATCGGCGTCCAAGGAGATAACAGAGACACTTGGCATACGCTCGCTATTTTGCTGCCAGAGCTGCTAGTGCCAACTAATTAAGCCATCAGTCGGATGGAGGCGAGGGGGGACAGAACAGGTGAAATGCTCCCGGTTCTTAACCGGATCTTGTGATCTGGTAGCGATCATGGCCGGTGGTTTGGCGATCCGGTAGCGATCGCAGAACCACCAGTGACACCCACCACCCAGGTGTCATTACTTCCTGGTTTTAACCAGAAAATAATATTTTTTTTACCTTCTGCGCATGCGCACGTCTGCGCATGCATGTGACATGCATGGACGGCTTGTGGGCTTTTGTGCCGGTAAGGAAGGTAGATAGATTTCACCTCTGCATTATGCCCATGTGATTAATATGGGCAGAAAAGAGCAGGATGTTTCAACTGATCTAGCTCAATATTGGATGCATTATCTTCAAACGTATGAAGAAAATGAATTTACTGACTAAATATTGTCATTTGAATCCTGGTGGTATCAATCTCAACAGGTTCCCCCACTGCAGTATCCCTCTCTGGCTCCTTAGATTTGGGAACAAAAACCAGTGGGCATAGTTTTATTTTCCATCGCATGCCATTTTTAATTATATGAGAGAGTATGTATTATTTAAACATGGGATTGTTTAAATCTGAATATTTTTGTTACGTTTTTGAGTGAAATAGGAAATTCAAAGTTTACGCACACATTGATTCTGAACAACTTGACGGTGTCCCCGCTGCCATTAGTAATGTAAAATCAAGCATATAACACCACAGAAAAAAAAAATTCATACCTTTTTTGCTTTTACCTGATTTTAATGACACAAGCAGTGGAAAGGAAAAATATATATAATTATTTTAAGATATTAAATCTTTAAAACCAAATATTCTTACTGAGATGCACAAATCAAACAAATGTAGAAAGAAATATAACTGTCGAAAAATGAACTGGGAAAAAAAGTATACATAATAAATAAATAAAAAATCAACTACAACTAGTCCTTGACTTACGATCACAATTGAGCCCAAAATTTCTGTTGCTAAGTGAGACAGAGTTCTGTCCCATTTTACAACCTTTCTTGCCACACTTGTTGAGTTAATCACTGCAGTCATTAAGTTAGTAACAAGGCTGTTAAATAAATCTGGCTTCCTCATTGATTTTGCTAGTCAGGAAGTCACAAAAGATGACTGATTCCATGACCCTGGGACACTGCCACCATCATAAATATGAACCAGTTGTCAAGCATCTGACTTTTGATCATGTGACCTTGGGGATGCTGCAACCACGTGTGAAAAACAGTCAGTGCTGTCAGAACTCTGAACAGTCACCAATGAACTGTTGTAAGTTGAGGACTTAAATAGGTAAGACAAGCGCACAAATCCTTTTGAATTTAGTGGATATTACTTTTAATTAAGTAATTTTAGGGCTGTACTATCTAATTTTATAATCAGAGAAGGCAGCTGAAAGTATATTTTTGTTTCTCTATAGATTTTCCGTTGCTGTTACAAACATTAATAAGCATAAGTTATACTGTTATACTTTCAATTAATTAGAGATTTTGTACTTTGTCTTAAATATTAGAAGTAGTTTAAAATGACAGTGTATATCCCTTCCTATATATGACTTCTAATACAGCAGGGTAGTCACAGATTTCGCTAGATACCAAATACTCACTCAGCAGGCCAAATAAAATTAGGCATGTCTTGGGAAGGAAACCTTCTAGCTTTTCATCTTTTTTTTTTTATTTGCATTTATATCCCGCCCTTCTCCGAAGACTCAGGGCGGCTTACACTGTGTCAAGCAATAGTTGCCCCCCAACAATCTGGGTCCTCATTTTACCTACCTTATAAAGGATGGAAGGCTGAGTCAACCTTGGGCCTGGTGGGACTTGAACCTGCAGTAATTGCAAGCAGCTGTGTTTTAAAATAGACTGTCTTAACAGTCTGAGCCACCAGAGGCCCTTCTGATATCTGATATCTAAAGGCTCCAAGTGCAGGAAGACTGAATGTGAGCATCTATAAATATATTCCCAGTGTGTTTTACTCTATATAGGTATAGAATACGTGTGTGTGAGCGTGTGCACGCGCGTACACGCATGCATGCATGTGTGCACAGCAAATAAGATGCAAAGGTGAGAATGTGCCCTTGATTTTCAACAATGCAAATGAGATTTAGCATGGTAGTAATTTTCAGGCACTATTCAAATAATAAACAAAGCATCAAAAACAGCTGAAGGACTTTACTTTCAAGAAAAAACTATTCTGTTTATGATAAATCTGAAAATGAATGCATCCTGAGTTGAGTCAAGACTTCATCAATTCAACATAGACAATGTGCAAGAATGAAGTATACAAATAAGGATGTTTCAAGTGTTGCATGAGAAAATTTAAGAGTTCATTTAAAACAGCCAAAGCTGAATGAAGTTGAATTACTTTATCGTGTGTTTCTTCAGTTAAAAGAAATATGTGCTTAATGTGAATGTGATTAGGATTTATATTAGGACATTATTGCGTGTAAATATATGGAACAATTCTAAGTATCTTTACCTTTGTGTGTTCTCCTTGTCTCCAAATCTTTGGTCATAGATCCTGAACAATGAGGAAGTATGCTGCCACAGCTACTGCTTTGTCCAAGTGGCAAGTGACCCTGCCAAAAAAAAAAAAGTGCTATTTAGAGCTACTACTTTTTATTTATAAATTTTTCAAATGAAATTTACATATAACTGAAAAATTGCTTTTAATTTAAAGTAGCTTAAGGCAAAGTTTAAAACATAACATGTGCATGTCCTGGAGGTTTGAATCCAAGATAAATACAAGGGAAGTATTTGATGGCATTAACTCTGATTTATGCTTAGCATATACTCAGGGTGTTTCTTTTAAAATTACTGTATTTTTCGGAGTATAAGACACACCGGAGTATAAGACGCAGCTTAGTTTTTGGGGAGGAAAATAGGGAAAAAAATCTGCATACCAGGTATTCATCTGGTTAATGTCCTTAGTCTGGTCAGCTTCAGCACATTAGTTTGCTGGTTTTTATCCCCTGCTTGGGGATAAAAAACAGCTTCTAAAGCACAACGGATCTTTGGAGAGAGAAGCAATGAGAAAAGCAGGCAAACCACGGAGAGCGCTTCACTCCCTAGCGCTTCGTTAGGGCTGAAAAAAAGCTTCACAGCTGAGAGTCAGAGCAGGCAAAGCAAGATGGCTTCACTGAAAAAAATCTTCTAAACCACAGCTGAGAGTCGGAGGGAGCAGGCAAAGCACGGAGATTGCTTCACTCGCTAGCATCTCAGGGTTAAAAAAAAGCTTCGAAAAAGCTACATTTGGAGTATAAGATGCACCCAAATTTTCAGCCTCTTTTAGGAGGGAAAAAAGTGTGTCTTATACGCCAAAAAATATAGTAATTCACCTTGTTTTCAGAAGATGGAGCTAAAACAAAATCAGACCCTGCAGGGACTATATGAATATAAAGTATTTTGAATTTCACCATGCAATACATCATGATTATCTGACTGGTCCTTTAACAAGGAGCTCTAAAATCAAATTTAGTCCAGCCATGAAACAGCTTGGCTGCCTGAAATCAACTAGCTTCTCTCACAGGTGGGAAATTACAGGGGAATTATGTCTCACATCTGCTAGCAAAAACTTTTATTTGCACATTAAAGTAATAAAATTTTAAATTATCGTATTGTGTAAATATTGATAATGTAATTTTAAGCACAATTATTACAAAGTAGAGAGAAAATTACTCTGACTAATTTAAAAGGATTTAGGTTGTAAATCAGCAATGTGAAATGAAATTATGGAGAAAGGTGTGAAGAGAAAGCCATCATTCAAGCTGACTAAGATTCCACTGAAAACAATGGAACTCAGTTAACTCAAAGTTCAAAGAAATTCTTTGAGCTGTACAGTTGCTCACCTTAACGCTTCGTCCAAGAGTAGAACTACTGAAATGAGGTGATATGGGAGGAGCTGTTTTCTTGCGAGGCAAAGTATCACTCATGTACAGGCCTTCTTTGTGTTGCTTCTTTCTTTCTTCCAAATTTCGGAAATGCTTAAAATAAATAATAGTGTGTAAAATTCTAGTGTGATGGCATGCTATGGATGTTAATGTTTCTGAAAAGTCATGATTTAATTTTAAAACTGAACTGAAAATTGCCAAAGATTGAACTCAAGTAAAAAGTCAAGACATCTCGAGAGTCACAAAAATAAGAATACTGATAAGGTAGCTTTTTAAATCATTTACTGTTACATGAATGATTTCCACAAGAAAAGTAATTTTTAATGTAAACATATTGCAGTAATATATTCTTATATTAAAGGGTTAAATTTAAATGTTTTTTGATTATACTTGTCATAAATCCTCTGTTCTATTTAATAGCTGAATATAAGCAAAGAGAATAGTATATTTTCACTGTAATTTTAAATACAAAAAATATTTTTGAACTAGAACAGTGGCACATATAATACATTTTGATATACAACATTTGAACAAAAAGACAAAATGGTTATACTGGTCTTTTATTGCTTGAGTTTATTTGCTCTAGTTTGTTTTAAATGCAAAGTATAATAAAAGTGGTCACTTACTAATAAGAAAGGAAGATTTGACAGGGCTGATGTTTCTTAAGGTTAGTTTAATGTTAATGAAATTTATTATTGCCAACTCCATGCTAAATGATAATCTGTTATTGGATTAATCTAAAGCCTGTTAACCTATTTTATAACTTACCCAATCAATATACCAATTTGTAATACCCAATTCCTTCCATATAAAGGTAAAACTAATTACTTATTTTGGAGTTGTTTAACTTGTCTTGCCATACTGTAAAGAATAAGGGTTCTGAGCTGTTTTATCCAGAAGAAGCTAAAGAAGGTAGTCTAAAATTGATTTCTTCCTTAGTAACACACAGGGAGACCAGTGAAGTTTACCATGTAATAAAAATGTAACTTTGATGGAAGTCAGGATCTACTCAAAGAAGACAACTTGTGGCTACACACTCAAGAGGTCCCATGAGTGTATTCTTCACTGAAATATAATTTCAAATTTGCAACAGATTTCAGAGTACTTTGTTTGTAAAGAGCACTGGACCATACATTCAGACCTTTAGGGTTCTGAAGAGCTTACTAATGGCTGTTTTCCATGCATTTTTTCAAACTGGGGCATGCAACGATAATTGTATCATTACCAAATCAGCCTGCCTTCTGGAATGTTACCTGGGGTTCCCTTCGGTTTTTCTTAGCTGGTAGAGGAGGTGGTATATCAGGTAAAGGAAAAGACTCTACATTGGCAGCCCTGACCTCAGGCCAGTTGGCTGGTGAAAGTTGTGCAAGAGGGCGAGGAGAGAGAGAGTGAGGAATCACAGATCCATAACAGAAAGGTGATCTTAGCTTTATAGAAAAAAAAAAGAAATGGAATGAGAGTTTTAAAAATACATACAAGATGCAAATACTACAAAGAAATTTATTTTGGGAAAAAGCTTTTTAAATGCCAGAGCTCACTTATTCAGATGCATGAAGTGTTACTGACAATTTACAGAAAAAAACAAATAAACAAATGGTATTTTTCTCCTGCTGAACCTAATATTTTGATATTAGGTTTGCGATATCCTATTAGGGGAAAATAGACCTTGCTTTGCTGTTTTTCCTGGCAATCAAAATGGGATTGTGTAAACATAAGGTGTTCAATGGGAGTATAATAAAGTCCCAGTTAATTTATCAGCACTCTGGAAAAGAACGTAAGAAGGAAGACACAAGATATACACATGACAAATAGACATACCTACAACTTCTGTTCCTGAAAGAGACCCATTGGGGAAAAATTAACTCAGTTCCCTACCCAACTTTTTAATTAATAAAAAGGTTTACTACAACCTGTGAACACTAAGGGAACAAAATTTGAAAGCATAATGTTTACACATGGGAAATGTCTCTCCAACAAACCTCTTTATTTTGTGACTGGCTTATCAGGCCAGCTGTGGAAGATTCAGTGGGAACAGCATCAGCAGCAGAGGGGGGCTGAGTGGAAGGGGAGATATTCGTGGAATTGCCATGCGGGTCACTAATGTCATTTACATTCACAAAATCCTAAAAGGAGGAATTCAGAGGTTAAACATACAAAAGCAAAAGTCAAAAGGCATGCAAGAATATTAAATTTTGAAATTCTCTGCGAAAGTTAGTTTAGAGTGATACAGCCAATGCTGTGATATTAGAAAACTATTTTCTTAACATAATTTTTCAATCATCTATGCTGAACCCTCCATGCTTTAAATTTACTACAATTTTCATTATCTCATGTTAATATAGTAACTGCTTAAAACACTACCATATTCTGGAAAAACTTGTTTTATTATGTAGCACTCTGAAAATTTGGCTCTTTGGATTTTCAAGCATGATCCCAATAAAGAATGGGAATTAAGCTATTTTTTTAAGGAAGCAAACATTTAAAAGTCTTTTAAAACATGAAGCTCCCTAATCAATATTGTAATTAGATGAAACAAAAAAATGACAGAAACTTACTTTTTCAATTCCATCAAAATACATTAATGAACCAGTAATAATTTAGGGATGTTTAAAATCAAATGTTTTGCAGAACACTCTAATACTTTCTTTTGAACAACAAGGATTATAACAGCTGCAATTCTCGGTAAAAATAAGTAAGTTGTTAGAGCAGCAGCAATAGTAGCAGAAAAGTTTTAGGCACAAGCAAGAACTGAAAGGATGCACTCGAAGAATCTGATTTTCCGTTCTTCCTTTCTAATATGTCACATTTTGTATAACTCTATTAACACTGAAATAAATGTCTGCATAATCAAAAAATGATCACTGAAGTATGCATGCAAATGGAGTATGAAAAAAAAGAACATGAAATCTAAGGAAACTGAAGACCATTTGGAAGGCCAATTATTTCAATACCATACTTATAGTCTTATACTATATGCCCTGTTAAAATAATTTGTGATTCCTCTTGATTTTGTTTCATTCAAACCCTAGAACTTGCCCAACCATCCTTGATCCAAAAGCTTAGGCAGAACATCTGGAATGTAATGGTTTGTTTGTGGTTCAAAACAATACATATTTTCTTTTAGTGCACATGTTTACATCACGGTTTATTAGAAAATCCTCCTTAGAATAACTGACCACCTTCAAAATATTAGCAATTAAAATTAATGAGCCCTTTTATAGAAACAGGAAAGTACAAGTAATTTTTTATTGAACTTTATGAAATGGTTGCAATGATATGAAAAAAGGCAGTTACCATATTGTTTCAAACCCTTTCTCCCAAATCTCAAACTACCTCTTTTAGACTGCTGGGACTCAAAGGAAATCCTTTGCCTCCGGATAGTGAGGAATACTTCTTTTCTAGATTGCAAAGATTTTCTTTCTCCTGTAGAAAATGAGTTATATTTGAAACAGATGTTATACAAATATTTAAGTTGTATTTCTTTTCTTTGAAAAGTAACTAGATTTGTAAAAACTTTTAAGATGTTTCAACTGAAAATTGTTCAGAAATGCATTTTTAAATTTTTTTGTTTCTATCTTCACAGTATAAATAATACAGATATCCTTCCCAAATTGTTTGCTGCATTGGTTTTCATACCAAAATTTCCCTCAGCAAACACTTGATGATATACACAAATACACTTGTACTTTTTCTGATAAACCGGCTAGGGCTGACTGTCGGGAGCGAGTCATTGGCCCCGATGGAGAGGGTGCGTAATTTGGGCGTTCTCCTGGATGCACGGCTGTCTTTTGAAGATCATTTGACGGCCGTCTCCAGGAGAGCTTTCCACCAGGTTCGCCTGGTGCGCCAGTTGCGCCCCTTTCTAGACCGGGATGCCTTGTGCACAGTCACTCACGCCCTTGTGATGTCTCGTCTGGACTACTGCAATGCTCTCTACATGGGGCTCCCCCTGAAGGGCATCCGGAGGCTGCAGTTGGTCCAGAATGCAGCTCTTGGGTGATAGAGGGAGCCCTCGTGGCTCCCGAGTGACACCTATCCTGCGCAGGCTGCACTGGCTACCTGTGGCCTTCGGGTGCGCTTCAAGGTGTTGGTGAGCGTCTTTAAAGCGCTCCATGGCATAGGGCGGGTTACTTACGGGACCGCCTGCTGCTACCAAATACCTCTCACCGACCCGTGCGCTCTCACAGAGGGACTCCTCAGGGTGCCGTCGGTAGCGACAATGTCGTCTGGCGACACCCAGGATGGGCCTTCTCTGTGGGGCCCCGCCCTCTGGAACGAGCTCCCCAGGACTTCGTCAACTTCCGGACCTCCAGACCTTTCGCCATGAGCTCAAAACTTACTTATTTATCTGCGCTGGACTGGGTTAGTTTTTAAGTTATGGGTTTTAAATGGGTTTTACTTCCAAATTTTAATTATGGCCAATTTAAATAATACAGATATCCTTCCCAAATTGTTTGCTGCATTGGTTTTCATACCAAAATTTCCCTCAGCAAACACTTGATGATATACACAAATACACTTGTACTTTTTCTGATAAACCGGCTAGGGCTGACTGTCGGGAGCGAGTCATTGGCCCCGATGGAGAGGGTGCGTAATTTGGGCGTTCTCCTGGATGCACGGCTGTCTTTTGAAGATCATTTGACGGCCGTCTCCAGGAGAGCTTTCCACCAGGTTCGCCTGGTGCGCCAGTTGCGCCTTTCTGAACCGGGATGCCTTGTGCACAGTCACTCACGCCCTTGTGATGTCTCGTCTGGACTACTGCAATGCTCTCTACATGGGGCTCCCCCTGAAGGGCATCCGGAGGCTGCAGTTGGTCCAGAATGCAGCTGCGCGGGTGATAGAGGGAGCCCCTCGTGGCTCCCGAGTGACACCTATCCTGCGCAGGCTGCACTGGCTACCTGTGGCCTTCCGGGTGCGCTTCAAGGTGTTGGTGAACGTCTTTAAAGCGCTCCATGGCATAGGGCGGGTTACTTACGGGACCGCCTGCTGCTACCAAATACCTCTCACCGACCCGTGCGCTCTCACAGAGGGACTCCTCAGGGTGCCGTCGGTAGCGACAATGTCGTCTGGCGACACCCAGGGGACGGGCCTTCTCTGTGGGGGCCCCCGCCCTCTGGAACGAGCTCCCCCCAGGACTTCGTCAACTTCCGGGCCTCCGAACCTTTCGCCGCGAGCTCAAAACTTACTTATTTATCTGCGCTGGACTGGGTTAGTTTTTTAAGTTATGGGTTTTTAAATGGGTTTTACTTCCAAATTTTAATTATGGCCAATTTAAATAAGTTTTTTATTAGTATTTTAATTGTATGTATTGTGCATTTTACTTGGCTGTGAACCGCCCTGAGTCCTTCGGGAGAAGGGCGGTATACAAATTTAAATAATAAATAATAAATAAATAAAATAAATAGGGGAAAAATTAACAAACCCACTGCATGTTAATGTAAAAATTCATATACATTGCACTGTTATGGAAAACACAGCTCCGGCTGGCTTTACTATATTCATTATTCACTTCTTCATTAGACTTTATATATTACAGACCTCTCTATGATACATGGTATAATACTAACACGTGTTTACATATATATTTTTTAAAAAGAGTAAGTTGAGCCACATAATATTTGTAATTTAACATTTAATTAAGTTCCTGAAAGAACAAGGAAGAATTGCTTACCCTCTGCAACATCATTAGTAAATTGTTTTTTTCTTTCACAAAATGATCTTGTTCTCTTTGTGCTTGTTGTACAATGTGATTGGCTTGTTTTTTGAGAGCAGAAACCTTTTCCTATCATAAAGATAACGTTAATACATACTTAATATGAGCTTTAGAATATTGTTTATATAGTCCCTACCAATTTGAAAGTCAAATTTACAGAGAAGACTACAGAAGAAGTTGTTTACCAGCAACATTTCACAAGTTTTTCTTCTTTGTATTGGTAGAAGTCCTGTAATTGGACTTCAATCACAGCTGGAATATGCTTGCATATTCCAGCAGCACTAATAGCTGGCACTATCAATGCTACTACTACTCCAAAATAGAAGAGTAAGCAGAAAGAGAAGAATTATGGGAGGATATGACTACATGAAAATTATGGAACATATGTACAAACACAAATATATTTCTGGGAAAGGTATCATCTCTCTTAAAAATTAAAAAATACCTTTTTTGTTAAGAAAAGGAAATATAATATTTTAGATTATTTTTCCTATGTTAAGTAATTACTAAACCTTAATGAGCAAATCCAGAAATTAACAATTAACTGAATTGTTAGTAAATTGCTTGTTGTTGGCTAGATTAACAACTGCAATCAGTTGGCACTGAACTAAACTATTCAAAGATAATGATCTAATTAATCTAATCTAATCTAATCAATCTAATCAGATTGTTGGGGGGGGGCAATAAATTGACTTTGTAAATATAGAAATAGAATGAGACTATTGCTTTATACACTGTAAGCCGCCCTGAATCTTCGGAGAAGGGCGGGATATAAATGTAAATAAGTTTTTTATTAGTATTTTAATTGTATGTATTGTGCATTTTACTTGGCTGTGAACCGCCCTGAGTCCTTCGGGAGTAGGCGGGATATAAATGTAAATTAAAAATATTTTTAAAAAGAATAAGTTGAGCCACATAATATTTGTAATTTAACATTTAATTAAGTTCCTGAAAGAACAAGGAAGAATTGCTTACCCTCTGCAACATCATTAGTAAATTGTTTTTTTCTTTCACAAAATGATCTTGTTCTCTTTGTGCTTGTTGTACAATGTGATTGGCTTGTTTTTTGAGAGCAGAAACCTTTTCCTATCATAAAGATAATGTTAATACATACTTAATATGAGCTTTAGAATATTGTTTATATAGTCCCGACCAATTTGAAAGTCAAATTTACAGAGAAGACTACAGAAGAAGTTGTTTACCAGCAACATTTCACAAGTTTTTCTTCTTTGTATTGGTAGAAGTCCTGTAATTGGACTTCAATCACAGCTGGAATATGCTTGCATATTCCAGCAGCACTAATAGCTGGCACTATCAATGCTACTACTACTCCAAAATAGAAGAGTAAGCAGAAAGAGAAGAATTATGGGAGGATATGACTACATGAAAATTATGGAACATATGTACAAACACAAATATATTTCTGGGAAAGGTATCATCTCTCTTAAAAATTAAAAAATACCTTTTTTGTTAAGAAAAGGAAATATAATATTTTAGATTATTTTTCCTATGTTAAGTAATTACTAAACCTTAATGAGCAAATCCAGAAATTAAATAATAAATAATAAATAATAAATAAATAAAATAAATAGGGGAAAAATTAACAAACCCACTGCATGTTAATGTAAAAATTCATATACATTGCACTGTTATGGAAAACACAGCTCCGGTTGGCTTTACTATATTCATTATTCACTTCTTCATTAGACTTTATATATTACAGACCTCTCTATGATACATGGTATAATACTAACACGTGTTTACATATATATTTTTTAAAAAGAATAAGTTGAGCCACATAATATTTGTAATTTAACATTTAATTAAGTTCCTGAAAGAACAAGGAAGAATTGCTTACCCTCTGCAACATCATTAGTAAATTGTTTTTTTCTTTCACAAAATGATCTTGTTCTCTTTGTGCTTGTTGTACAATGTGATTGGCTTGTTTTTTGAGAGCAGAAACCTTTTCCTATCATAAAGATAATGTTAATACATACTTAATATGAGCTTTAGAATATTGTTTATATAGTCCCGACCAATTTGAAAGTCAAATTTACAGAGAAGACTACAGAAGAAGTTGTTTACCAGCAACATTTCACAAGTTTTTCTTCTTTGTATTGGTAGAAGTCCTGTAATTGGACTTCAGTCACTAATAGCTGGCACTATCAATGCTACTACTACTCCAAAATAGAAGAGTAAGCAGAAAGAGAAGAATTATGGGAGGATATGACTACATGAAAATTATGGAACATATGTACAAACACAAATATATTTCTGGGAAAGGTATCATCTCTCTTAAAAATTAAAAAATACCTTTCTTGTTAAGAAAAGGAAATATAATATTTTAGATTATTTTTCCTATGTTAAGTAATTACTAAACCTTAATGAGCAAATCCAGAAATTAACAATTAACTGAATTGTTAGTAAATTGCTTGTTGTTGGCTAGATTAACAACTGCAATCAGTTGGCACTGAACTAAACTATTCAAAGATAATGATCTAATTAATCTAATCTAATCTAATCAATCTAATCAGGTTGTTGGGGGGGGCAATAAGTTGATTTTGTAAATATACAAATAGAATGAGACTATTGCTTTATACACTGTAAGCCGCCCTGAATCTTCGGAGAAGGGCGGGATATAAATGTAAATTTAAAAAAATATTTTTTTAAAAAAATTACCTTTCTACTGACAATGCTACGCTGATATTCAGCAACTTCACGCAGAAGCTGTTGTGTTAAATTCTCCTTTTCTTCATCTAATCTGCTTTCATTTTCAAGCTGCTGAAATTCCAAATCTTCAAAATGTTTGCTTTCTACCTCCAACAAGTCTGCATCCTTCAATATGAAAACATAAATGTATCAGTTTTAAAGGCATTCTATTCCTTGCAAAAAGGAATAGAATGACATAAAGCATAATCCAAAACAAAAATTAAATCCTAAAGAGTTCAACTGTAGTCTTTAAAATACCTGTTGACTTGAAATTAAAGTTATCATCTACATCCTCAAATTAATGACAACAGATCCGTTGTTTTATTTTAGCCTAGTCATCATGAACAGGTGAGCGCTAAATATGCACTTCAAAAAAGAAAACAAACCTTAAAATTAAATTAAAGGGGGTGCTAATGTAAAGAATTGTTGCAGTTTAGAACGGGCATGATTTGGCTTGGATCATGAATAAACAGTTCTAGGCTGTTTGATTTCAGATACATCCCTCAATTTTTTTTTAACCAAATTTCATTTTACATTTTTTTCTTTTTCATGAAAGAAGAAAAATTGAATTTTGCTCTAAGAATTATCTGATCTGGAAATGTTTGATGGTTCTATTGTGGATGACATTTCTATATTCCCAAACCTCCCACTATTTCCTATGTTTCTTTTTTATTGTTATAAATTTATATTCACAACGGTTGTAAAATTAAAACAAAGCAGTCATCAAATTATATGGAATCTTGAAAATACAATCTAATAGAAAATAATAATTTGCTGGAAGGACTTAATTTATACATGTCTTCATTTTCAAAATGAATATGCATAGTTAAGAATTATAATGCTGCAATGAGAGTAATCCTTCATGCCTAATTGAGAATTCTTTCCTCATTTAAACAGATAAATCTTATAGATTCCTAATCTGATTAAACATCAAAATTCCACTCATACTCAGTCATACAAATCTTTAGTGTGCTGCAGAGTGCTAAGCCTTAGATGATTGATAACTTTTGAAGCATGTAGTGCACATCCATTAATCCAGCTTTGGACATTCTATTTAGTTGTCACCATGCACTTACGTTCTTAACAGCAATATAGAAAATCAGCACTGAAGCCATGAAAAAGAGTTGGTTAGAAATCTTTGGGCTTGATCTGATTACAATCGCTAAAGAAACACCACATCCATGCTACTGACCCTGTTAAGCTGCTGCTGTAATTGTTCCCTCATGGATTCGGGGCAATTATCAAGCTGAGTCTTCTGCTCGGAGTAAAGCTCCTGAAGCTTTTCTAGTTTTTCCCTCTCAGCATCAAGCTTTATTTTTTCCTGGAGTTTGAGCCAGAAAAATAAACAACAGAATTACCTTCAAACCCAAGCAGTAGTTAGTGATTCTGAAGGGCAAAGGGCAAAGAGGTGAAACTGAAGGAATGAGCTAAATGCTTTAAAAGAATGCTTTGCATGCTGGTAGGCTGTAGCTATTTTGCATATTAGCGCAATATTCTGAATATAATTTTAACAACCTGGGAATATCCAAAAGGTGGTTTAGTCAACCTGTTATAGATAGTTGCCAATATATATTCTGATATTTAACATCATACATGAAAAAATTAGATTAATCTCATATAATAAAAAAAAATCTTAGGTATATTCAGAAGATACGGACCTTTATGGTAACCAAAGAGAAACTGTCTTGTAGTTTGGAACATATGGTAATTCCATGTTACAATGTTACATAAATAGAGTTGCCATAAATCATACTATACACTGTGTGATGTAAGGCTATCTTCAGCAACCTAGCTCTCTGGAGATGTATAGAGGGTCACAACTCTCAGCGTGGTAAACAGAAATTGTGGAAGTCATAATCACAACATAAGTGAAGACCCTTATGATGGGGATTTTATTAGTTCCATATTCTTCAAACTTATCTTTACATTAATGAAGATAAAACATAACTGTACAATGACTTGTATCTTTAATGAAGATTTGAGAACATATATGTTCCCAGTATAAACTTTATTAATTTCCATTCTCTGTATGTATTCTTAATTAGCAGAAATAAAGTCACAGTTAAATTTGTAATTATACTCCCCAAGCTATCATATTATTTCTGGGGTTTTGTTCCAGATGAAGTGTTCAAGTTCATTGATACATTAGTTATGATGAAACAGAAATGGTAACATGTTAATTTCCTAATGATAGAAGGAAAACAAGGCAAAGGCTTTACAGCAGATGTGTCCAACCTGCGGCCCATTGGCTGCATGTGGCCTTGGACAGCTAGTAATGCAATCCAACAAGATAATAAAATTAGAAAATAAAGCAAGTTTGTTGTTTATATATTTTATATGCAGCCCAGGACAATTCCTCTTCACTCAATGTGGCCCAGGCAAGCCAAAAGGTTGGACAATCATGCTTCCCAGTGTGAAGAAACAGGTATTATTCGTGATGACATGAAGATAACAGACAAAGAGATCAGTAATCCTTAAGGCAGAATATAAGCAGAGAAAGACAGATCATTCAACAATAAGTGGTTTGGGGTAGGAAATTCTGTTTCAGTGATCAAACATGCTAGGGAAAAAAACTAGTTTAGCTGAAGGAAGCCTATCCTGATCAGATAACACAAATTCTAAACCAATTAGCTCAAATATGGCAAAACGTTTTTCCATAGTTATGTAGATCTCTTTTACCCCAAATCAAAGCAGACTAAATTTTAAGGTTATACTACTTTACAAATTTATCATAAACATGTTTGGTTTTGGTTTTGGGAAAAAAAAGACTACAAATCCACAAAAAGCTGATACTTCATCAACTATGTACTCATATAAGCTAGATATTTTGTTATTCCACTGCCAATAGAGCCTTAACTTTCACTGGCAAGTAACTTTACTAAAATGAATAGAATGACTGTACAAAATGACCAATTATATTACTAAAGTTTTCTTTTTTTTTTCCTGACTACTCCTATGATTTTTGCAATAGATTTGCTGATAGTGCAACTCTAATGGGAAGAATAAAATATTTTTACTTCAATCTGCTAGGTTTCTAAGAAGTGTCTTTCTTAACTTTTCACCGGGCTAATTTATCTTTTTTTTTCTTTTAATTGTCTCCTTTTGACCCTAAATTTGATTAGGAGTCACAGAATTTCCTCATTCATAGCTAAATCTTCCTTTAATTTTTTCTTTACTTTCATACATCCCAAGAAAAAGGGTATAGGGGCATCACAAGCATATCTTCATATACTCCTCCTATAAAGCAAGAAAAAGTTTTGGGAACAGAGAACTTCATACAAAGCGGAAGAGGTAAGCCAATATCTCACAGCTGTCTACCAGGATTTTACACACTTCCACAGCTGCCCTATCAATGAGAACTGTTTATTTTAATGGTATACTGGAAAAAAAAATACTCTGGAACATTCCAAACCAGCAGAAAAAAGCCCTTCTCTCTCTTTCTCTGATTTATAAGCAATTTTCTATAATGTAAGGCACATTGATTCAATATTTAATTTAAGGGTTTCTATGACTCCATGGGGATGCCATATGTTAAGTTTCAGTTTATATTGTAGCAGTATTGATGAACGTAAGAGCATATCAATAACCCTTCTGAATCATACTAAAGCTAACCTTAGCCTTCCTAAATGTTCTTATGCAGGTTGATTGGACAGGGTCCATGCTGAATTTAAGGTGTGTTTGTCTACATGCTTAATTACATTTTCTTTGATTACTATTTCTATCAGTTTGCACATAACAGATATTAAATTGTTGGCATAATAGATCTTCCTGGATCGCTTTTTAAGAAATCCATCACAAAGCTAGTTTTTTACAGCTATAAGTTTAAAAATTGTTTAGTCAATTTTTGTTTCATGAAAAATAAGTATCTGTATCTGTTCCACTGGCAATGAGAACTGAAATTATATTAATCTCCCAGAATGTTACTGAGCCTTTAAAAAAACAAACAAAAAAATCCTATAAACTACTCTTGGTATTTTTATGAATTCTTAGAGCTTCTCATTCAAACACGTTCATTTGCCAGGGTAACAAGGAAGCTAAAGAGAAAAGTTAGCATCTTCTGTTGTTCAGTGATACTAAATACAAGGATGTCATTGAGCTCATCTTACAAGGGAAGTCATTAATTTGGAAGGTTAACAGCTGCATGTAATGGATAGACAAGGAAATATAATGCCAAATGGAAGAGCCATTTCCTATTTTTTTCTTAAGACTGGAGACATACATTTTGTTAGATCAGAATTAATGTCTTTTATACAACAGAAACACATTTATAAAGAGTAAGTTTTTTTTAAAAAGGGGCACTATCTTGAACAGACAGTGACCACCATATAAACATGGATATTGAAGATTTATTCCACTACCCTATAATACACTTAGTGTGTTATGTGCTACAGACAGATACAATGGGACATTTTTTTCTGAATAAAATGTTACAGAGCACAAGACATATCTGTTTTGTAAAATAAGACTAAATTCTATAAGTTTTACAATTTCTAGCAAACCCTTCTGGATTTAAGGGGTTATTTAATAAGTAATAATTATACATATAAAAGTGTACATTGGCCAGAATTATATCTAGACACAAATATAATTGTTTATTGTCCTCTGTTTACAAAAAATAAAATAAAATAAAAGTCCTTATATGGATACTTGGGTTCAAAACAGCAATACTTTGGAAAGATTTTTCAAAGTATTTTTTAAAAAATACAGTAGATATTTTATACAAATTTTGTAATCCACATCTATGCATGCTGTGCCTATACAAATTGCATAGTAATTTAATAGTTATTTTTAAAATTTCTGTTATAAATAGAATGTCCATAAAACAGAGCGAAAGGAGGAAAATGGAATAGACAACTGCCTGTGTCTCATCACTAAAAATTAATCACAATTTCTAGACAGTATATAACCCTGATCAGAACAGAATCAAAAGAATCACATATATCCCTTCCATACATATACAATTACTTTGATTATATTTGCAATATATTTTTCACAAAAGAAAATATTTATATACCATTTTATTCCTGTCATTGGTTTCATGCACTCTGTTTTTAAAACAGCAACTTGTATCTTCATTATTACATACAAATCGCAAAGTGTATTTCATTTATAAAATACAGTGCCTGAGATAATGCATGCAGCTATAAACAAGCAACACAAAAATTTGTAACTAAAAAAATATAACAGAAATCGAATAGTAGTTTCTGATGCTAGAAGGGAACTGGGTTATTTTCTGTAATAGTTAGGAAATCCTAGAGATGTCTACATGCATAATCTAAAGGGTATACTGGAACAGCCTATCTCTCTACATACCCTTTGATACCTCAAAGGAAGCCACAAGCTTAGCCAAGTATTCAACTGGGAACTGGCCCAGAACAAACTCCTGCTTCTTAGTGCTGCTGCTATCATTCTCCATTTCCTTCCCCTCTTCAGAGTAGGCCTTTTTCCACCCAGATGAACATGCATGATTGAATGCAGCTATCTGTTTGCCCTTCCACTGGAACTTTCCTCTCAGGAAGATTTAAGCATCCTGACCAGGAGATAAACAGCAAAAGAGAAATGAAGCCTGCTGAAGTCCTAAGGCAGGAAGAAGGAAGAAGTCCCTATCCATCCTGAATATATGTCCTTTTCCCTTGGGCAGCTGTGACTGTATCAAATATCACCAACAAAATCCAAATCCTGCTTGGATTCCCAGCTGTGGCAGGAGCCTATAAACCCTGTCTGCTTCACATAAACAAAGCAAGAAATCTGGAGAAAATTCCACTTGAAACACCTGTTTTATTTGTCTCAGCTTTTTCTACTGTGAAAATAATTAGCTATAAACTCTGTTAGGGAGGGAAAAGACGTATTTTACACAAGTAACAACAAATTTCAAACTGTAAAAATTAATGTTGCAGTTTCCCAAGTATTAACATTCTGAATTGCAAAACAGTCTTGAAAAATGTAGTCCTCCCTTTCCCAAATGTCTTCAAAATTGCCTAAGTTAAGAAATGTTTATTAAGCCAGCAGTATAACTGAAAAAAAGTGAATCAGCTGAACTTCAAATCCCTCAAAAAGTTATAAATTCCCATTAGAAAATGATTCAATACTTTCCATAAAATACCAGAATTCCAGAACTAATCCCAAATAGACCTCATTTGGACAATCATACAAGGCTTTGTAAACCAAGGCTTTAGAAGCAATGGGTAAATAAACGTATTGGTCATAATCTTGGTCACATCAGGGCTTTACAATGAATAGCCTCTCCCTTGTCCTCTCTACCTTTATTCTGTTTGTGCAGTATCATGGCACAACATTAATCCAGAATAGCCAAGCTTATGATAAATAATGGATTAATGTTGTGCCACGATACTGCACAACAGAATAAAGGTAGAGAGGACAAGAGAGAGGTATACCTATAACTTCACAAGTCATACTTAGGTTTATTGTTTAAACAGTCATAATATCAAATTACTAATTAAATTGATTAATAATTAAAAAATAATTCATAAACCCAGGTTTGAGAGTTGTAAAAAGTTGCCTTGACAGCTTTGAAAGCTTTAATGTTTTGCAGATAAAGTTGCTCATAAATGCAGTCACTTTGAAACTGCCATTAATAATAATCATATGAAAGAGGAAGCCAGTGCAGCTGCTGATCAATTAGATGGAAATCTGGTTACATTTTCATTCATGGCATTGCTTTTCAGAATTTCACAGGCTCTAGAAACACATGCTTTACAACCATCATACAAAACCGAACAAGATTTCCTATCAAGCAGGTGTCCAGATCAAGACTTCACAGGGGTTCTTAACCCTTTTCCTGAATACAAGGCTATCCAATGTACAAATACAACTGCTACATTTTAATGAGTGAAAGTGTTTTATCTTTCATAAGATCTAATATTTCACTCTTCATGAACATCCAACTGCTAATAAATATCACATCTGTTAAGAAAAGAAGAGCTGCTTTTGGAGAAAAAAATGGCAGATTGAAGAGGCTCTGTGAAAAAACAGCTGACAATCCTAAAGATTATAATTGTTAGAAGATTGTTATAAAAGAAAGGGATATAAAGTAGGTTTATTTGATCAAGGTTACAATAAATGTCTTATTATTTCTGGTAACCCTCAATGGACTTTGACATCAAAATTGAAATGACGAAGCTTTATGGATTTGTTTATGGGAATATTATCCGGGAAGATAGACAATTTGTTGTATTTTAAGAGGAGGTGATAAATTACTAATATTTATACGTTTTCCCCAAAATAAGATCCTGTCTTACATTTTTTTGAACCCTGAAATAAGCACTTGGCCTTATTGCCATGTGCTCAAAAGCCCGATTGGTCTTATTATCGGGGATGTCTTATTTTGGGGGAAACAGGATATTTGTGATGCAGATGGTAAGTCACTTCTTTGTGTATTTTTCTTTTTCTATTTGTACTTTTCTTTCTTCTCTAGTTCTATTTTTTTTTTCTTTTCTGCACCTTCTGCTCTTTCTTTTTATTCTTCTATCTTTTTAGTTTCGATTAGTTTTTATTGGTGTAACCATAATCATTAATAACATTACTATAAAAAAGAAATGAAAAGCAAAACCATAAAATGGAAATCGGTAGGAACATAATATCAGTTTCAGGATAATATTTAATATAAATTATATAGTTTTACTAACAAACAGTCCCAGTGAATTCAGCTGTGTTTATTTCAAGGAAATAAGTGGATGTTTCCAATCTAAAAGAAACAAATGTATATTGGAAGACTGCACTATTGTTTGGAATTATTAATAATTATTTTAGAAATTACAAAAAATATAAAATAAATTACCAAAATATTCTCCGAGATCTTTCTCTACAAAATTCCATATAGAAAAAAATACTTTTACAATTTAATTATTGAGCATAATATTGAAAACTAACCCCTAAAGAGAATAAGCAATAGGCTACGGCAAAATTATATTTTATTATTCACATTAAAACTTTAAATTGTCCCTGAAACTGAAATGGAAGCCACTAAGATTCATTCATCACTAAATTAATGAATATAGTTCATGAGCTATATTAAGTAACAGGGGACGCGGGAGTTAGGAGATTCAAACTAGCATATCCCCTGCCTTCACATCTTCCCAGCAGTTATATGTGCTATGTAGAGTGGCACATGTCTCTCTA
Source organism: Ahaetulla prasina (assembly GCF_028640845.1). NCBI lineage: Eukaryota > Metazoa > Chordata > Lepidosauria > Squamata > Colubridae > Ahaetulla > Ahaetulla prasina. The sequence goes on along the minus strand of NC_080543.1, from coordinate 38,717,157 downwards.
ACTGGAGATTAATAAAGCATGCTTAACTGAAACAGGGTTATTTTTTCCTATATTTTAAAAATATGCTGAAAGCCTTCAGAACAGATTGAAACATAAACATAGGCAACAAATACAAATGTCACCTTGACTCTCTAATCAGAATAGTATAGACATTCTAATGCAGCGGTTCTCAACCTGTGGGTCAGGACCCCGTTGGGGGTCGAATGACGATTTGCCAGGGGTCGCCTAAGATCATTGGAAATATGGGAAGTATACTTGCGAGTCGAAGAATGGTTGACTCCACAATGGTTGACTCCACAAGCCAGCTGCAGGCTCTTCAAATCGCTAGCCAAATTCGGCTTCAGGCGCGATGAATTAAAAAAGAGAGAAATCTTTGCTCTGATGTCTCCCTCTCAAGCCAGCTGCAATCACTCCCAATTGCTAGCCTAATCTGGCTTCAGGCGTGATAAACTTAATAGGGGAGGAGTCTCCGCTTTAATGCCTCCGTCCTCAAGGCAATCGCAAGCAGTTCAGATCACTAGCCAATACAGCTTCAGGCGCGATAAATTCAAAATGAAAATAATTTTATGATTGGGGTCGCCACATCGTGGGGAATTGTATTAAAGGGGTCACCACATCATGGGGAATTGTATTAAAGGGGTCGCAGCACTATAAAGGTTGAGAACCACTGTTCTAATGAGTTTCTAGAATGGTGCAAGGTAATTCAAGCTCCTTTTCTAATCCAATCTATAAACCTAAACCAACGCTATAGCTATAACATTATATTGTTATTCTCCATGAAGGGAATGGGGAAGATCCTGAATGTGAGGTAATTCTGTGTATATGAAATAAAAGCTATATCAAATAAGGAACTACTAGATTAGTATGTACCAGAGCTGAATTAGGACGAGAGTAAGCCTCATTGTGTATGAAGGCAATTATATTGTACAACATTTGATATATAATTACTTGATCCTATTTGTAAAAATTAGGGGAGGGCCATCCACCCTTGACTGCCAAACTCCCACAATTATTTTTCCAAGCTGTTTGCTTTTCAAAAGAAGCCATGGAACTTGCTTAGAAATGCAAGTGCTTTACAGCTGCCAAAACTATAGCAGGAAGAGAAAAGCATATCCTCATATTTTCTGGGTTTCCCTTCAGATACTCTTTAAATAACAGTAATATTCTAATTGCATATCTCTTTAACCCTTAGATAATCCATCAAAATTTAATAAATACCCTATATTTCTTTTCCCTCCCAAGATACTATAGGTAGTACAATTAACAGCCATATATGATATGATGAGCCTATGAGATATATTCAGTGTTTTGACAGTTTTGCTCTTCTTCAAGTTTACAAATATTTAATTGTAAACAGTTATTTATTTATTTATTTATTTATTTTATTAGATTTTTATACTGCCCTTCTCCCGAAGGACTCAGGGCGGTGTACAGCCGAAATAAAATACAGAGTATATACAATTAAAAGAAATTAAAAGAAACTATTAATAAATGGCCGATAATTTAAAAAATTTAAAAAATTTACAAATGTTTAAAATCTCTAAAACCCCAGTTTAAAATCAACTATTTATGCCAGTCCTGCTTGAGTAAATAAGTATGTAAGTATATAAGTATATAAGTTAAACAGTTGGTGCTCATATATCACTTAGATTGTAGGAGTTTTTCCTGTTTACATACTGTAACTAGCATTACATTATTGCCAAAATTATGGCTATAAGAATACCGTGTTTCCTTGGAAATAAGACCTCCCCTGAAAATAAGACCTTCCCTAAAAAAACCTTTCCCCAAAAATAAGCCCTCATCAAAAATATTTAACCACATGCGCAGCCGGCCCTGGCCATTTCCTCTGGTTAGGGTTAGGGAGACAGAGCTGGAAATCAGGTAAAACGACAAGAGGAGCCCCGTCTCGCGCCACGCAGCTCAAAATAATAAGAACTCCCTGAAAATAAGGCCAAGCACTTATTTCGGGGTTCAAAAAAATATCAGACAGGGTCTTCTTTTCGGGGAAACACAGTATATCACACATGTAACTAATATGCATCACTTAGAAATGGAAATAAGTAGTAGGAGGCAGCTATTTAAACATTGAGTCCAATCCTATTGCTTAGTGCAGGAATTCCATCTCATCATCTCCATCAGATGGTTCTGTCTGAAATTTTAATTATGTTATGATAAAGTCTCCTAAAGTATAAAATTAAATGTTAAATAATTGTATAGCTATAGAATGCAAAGTAAATTATTTAATTCATATATTTTCATTATGAGAGAAAGAGGATAATACATATATAAAATGTATATATTTTAAGATGTATAAAATTACAGATTTTCTTTCATTCTAATATAATTATAAAATTATAGATTTCTTAAATTATAATTTTTTTTATAAGTCAACATGCTATTTATTTTATTATCTGATTTGGTAAATATCAATGTCAATATCAATTTATACTTCTATTTTATTTTCCACAGACTTAGAAAAATTAGCAATTGTCCTTTAATTAGTTGCAACATTTTTCTGCCTTTAATTTTAAACAATGTACCATGAGACTTTTTTTAAAAAAAATCCCTTCTCTCTAAAATTCCAACCCTATGGAAAAAAATGTGATATCATCCACTTATTTACCTTGGCCTTTTCACCAATGACATTTCTCTCCAACTCTGCTATCTTCCTGTTCAAATGATCTACTATTTCCTTCTCCTTCAGCAGTTCAGCTGTTTCAGATTTCTGCTCTGCTTCCAACAGGGCACATTCCATATCCATCTAAGAATATAAAATAATTCTCTGCCTCAATCTTCTTCATAAAGTAATTCCAACATACAGTATACCTTGAAAGCTTATTCATATGTGATATACGTTTGAATACAAACACTGTCCTTAGAAAGAGACATAATATTTTAAATAGATAAGCATACCTAAACAAACAGAAAATGTTGCAAAATATTGGATGCTTAAATCAAACTTCCACAAGCTTATTTTCATAGAATGTTTAAATGTTCTAGTTTAAGAACTTCCTTGTGACAAATCATTGCACTAGCACATTGGAACAAAAGTAAGATTGCAATACAATAAAATTAATGGAAATGTATATAATTGGGCCAAAATTAGTAGGAATGGATTGAAAGGACACTTTACAAATAGCACTTAGACTAATACACAGCTTCATAGTGCTTTATAGCAGGGGTCTCCAACCTTGGCAACTTTAAAGTTACTTCTGGACTTCAACTGGCTGAGGAATTCTGGGAGCTGAAGTCCACAAGTCTTAAAGTTGCCAAGGTTGGAGACCCCTGCTTTATAGCACTCTCTAAGCAGTTTATAGAATCAGCATATTGCCCCTCACAATCTCAGTCCTCATTTTACCAACCTTGGAAGGCTGAGTCAACCTTCAGCTGATGAGGATCAAACTCCTGGCAGTGAGCTGAATTGGCCTGCAATGCTGCATTCTAACCACTGTGTCACCATGGCTCATGCCTTTGAATGCTTTGGGCTTTTAGAAGTAAAATTTACTGAACATCATACAGTATCCAGAGCAATTGCTATATTGGCTAATACTGCCAAGAGTAGTCAATTCAAACTGATATCTATCTGCAATGTTCTTATATGTACAAACTGTACGTACAACAGATTGTAATATTCTGCCAGACTAATCATCACAGGTACAATTCTTTAAAGATGTAGCACAGAATAAATCCTAACATATATGGGAGGGTTTAATTCTGAACTATTATGTATAATTTCATTGGCAGTATGAAAAGCAAGAGTGTAGCTCCAGATTTTTTTTTTTATTAAATTAATGAAATTTGTAGCTGCTCATCTCTACACCAAACAACCCTGGGATGTTTAAGTTAAATCTTAATTTACCAGTATCCAATTTACAGTCTAGATTATAACTACTAAATCTAATTATCCTACCCTATCTTAGTTTTGCATCTGAATCATATTAATATTTAGGATTAATTCCATATATGAAATTGCTAAAGGAGTTAGTTAATATTGTATATTTGTATTGTATTGTATATTGTATATTCACTTTATTTGTGGTTATGAAATGTTCTTTATGAAAAATGCCATTTTAATTATCGTATAAATGTCTTGAAAATAAGTATGGATTCTATAACAAGAATTTATAGCATATTTAAAGATGAAAATTCATCATTCAGAAATAAAAGAGATCTTATACCTCTCTGGAGGATTCATCCATCTGATCATTTAAATCTTTGATCTTTTGTTCAAGTTCTTCCAGGTTATTTAATATTATAATGCGCTGTTCTTCCATTTGATTAAGTTCTGAAGTTACTTGTTCATTACTTATGCATTCTGGTGACTGTAACAAATCAATAATTGCTTTTTAAAAGAAGAGCTTTTAAAGGATGAACATGCAATTATCATTTTTTTTCTTTTCCTAAAAACAACCAATTTAAAATTAAATAATAGTAACCTAATACACATTAAGTAATCTTGTTCTGTTACAGTACATTCTATCTAGAATATTCATTCATTTTCATATATTTTTTCTATAAACAAATTAAGCACAAACGCAAAAGCATGCAGAAAGCATAATTATTGTTAAATCATTTCAAAGTTTGGTACGAAAGTTCTTAAAAATGTAATTCTATAAATCCTATTTCGCGTGTTTCCTACAGTGCTGTGATTAAGGGAATCTGGCTTGAAAGTGGAAGGCAATGAGTTCTAGCTCCACCTTAGGCAATTGTGCAACCTTGATTACACAGTCACATTTTCTCAGCCTAGGAATAAGGCAATAGCAAACTACTTCCAAAAATCTTGCCAAAAAACCCTACAGGGACTGATCCAGACAGTCATCAAGACTCAACATGGACTTGATTGGGGAAAAAAAGATACACATTCTCCCTTTGAGATACGTTGTTTCCCTTACTGAAAACATCTCTTGATCATTTTCTCTAGAAATTTTTGAGATGATCTGTTTGAACTAGACGTCAGCATGTAAAATTAAAATGCTGCCCTCTTTAATTTTAACTATTGATATAACTGCAATCTGTGTGATGATTTTTATGATTCCTTCCTGTCATATCAAAGGAAGATACATTTTCTGGAAAGCAGATTTTGCTGAAAAGAAGTGGCACCTAAAAATTACACAGCTTTCTTTTGTGTATTGATCACTAACTACACTGCAATGTCTCTGCCTCCAGAAAAGAACTGTCTTTCTCTCTCACACCCATCCTCCAAAAAAGTCTTTGAAACAGTCCTAAAGGAAAAAAAAAAACTAAGTATGTCTGGAATTGTTGTTTGGCAAAACATACCAACAACTAAAGTTTATCTACGATCCTTCCACCACAAAAGTATTCCAATTACCTTTGACATAATGCTTAGATAGGGAGATTCAGTGACATCCTTCAGGAAAGCAGAAGATAAAGGTGAACTTGTCCTGTTGCCATTTAAATGTTTATTTGTTCTGATTCCTCTTGAGGAAAAGAAACCCATAGAATTTTGTCCAAGATCACTGAATTCAGAGAAATCAGAATCTTCAGCTGCAAGCTGCAAATGATCTCTGAATCTTGAGTCTGCTATTATCTGAGAATCTTCAAAGACAGAATCTTCATCCGAAAACTGGAGTTTTTCAAGTTCTTTATTAATTTTCTGAACATCAGCTACGGTAGTGACTGTGGCAGGTTCATTGTCAGGCTTGGAATATTCTGCACACAGATTAAGAATTGTCTCTAGTCTCTGGCGCTCCTAATATTGAAAAAAATAATTAAAAGCAGATATATACCACATTCACATATTTTGTGGGCATCGTAACATTTTTTCAGGCATGCAGAAACTACCAATGTCAATCAAACTTTATCAGAATCCAATGATCGATCAGAATGGCACTATCAGTGAAAATTGGCTAGCGCTTTACCAATCAATCACAGTGCCTTAAGAAAGGCAGTTTCAAACCCCCAACCCACCATTTATTTTAGAATTTATTACTAAACTCATAAAATCAGAGACTGAATATAGTTCGCAGTTCAAGGCACTCAGTCACCTTCAACCATGAGATAGGAAGCAAATAATTGATAAACAGACAGATAAATATTCAATTGTGCAAAATGACAGTAAAATGAGGCTTTCATTTTCTTCCATTCTGTAAAACTGAAGACATTTCTTAACATAAAAAAGAATTCTTAACATAAAAAAGAAATACAAAAGAAAGAACAAAGTCTTATCTTATGGCATCCAAGGAAATAACAGACCATCTCCTCCAAGTGCACAGTAAACCCTGAGCATTAACTAAAAGTCAAGAGGATTCATGGAAATAACTCGTTTTACTATGCTGACTGTATTGATTTTGCTTTGAACTTCTCTGTGTGATTTTGTCTTCCCTTGCTTTCCCCATATCCTCTTTTTCCAGTGAGATCTTTTGAATCTCCCCTGCCCTTCCAGAGCAGGAAGGAAATGGTATGTCGTAGGCCCATCCATTATAGAGGCACAACTTGTAGGACTAAGGAAAAGTCCTTCTCTATCGTGCCTGACTCCTTTTGGAATATCATTCTCCCAATGACTGAATTACTTAACAAAATAAAACCTTGTTACTTTTCTGGAAGACCTTGAATATGTGGTTTTGTCAGATCTGGGGACCCTTCATGATATGGAGTCAATCAAGTGGCTGGGGTGAGTATGGAAGGGGTGTTATGGGGTTTTACACAGGGGTGAAATGCTCCCGGATCGGACCGGATCACACGATCCAGTAGCGATCATGGCCGGTAGTTCGGCAATCTGCTAGCAATCACCTGCCCGGGTGTCATTACTTCCTGGTTTTAACCAGGATGTGATGTGTTTTTTACCTTCTGCGCATGTGACATGCACGTGGGGTGGATGCACTTCCGAATGGTAAGGAAGGTAAGTAGAAGGTAAGTGGTTTTACACTTTTATATTTTAATGTTGTAAATCACCCAGAGTCAATGTGTGTGAAATGGGTGGCCTATAAATTTGTTTAAAATAAATAAATATCTATAGCTTCAGCTTCATTGTTTTAATATGGGAATTTCTCATTAGATAATACTTTAATGAGTATTATCTAATGCAAGCTTCGACAGTTACACTTTTGTATTTCAGGCTGCAACAAATTTTGTTCTTTATTTCTACTGGTGGCTACCTACAATGAAGAAGATTATGTCTTTCATAAGTCTTCTGCATGCAAGACATATTTTTTTAAAGAAAAAGTATGATTTAAAAAAAACAATATCCTTATACTCTACCCCCTTAGAATTCCTTCTTGTGTTTCCATAATTTGTCTGAAAGCAATTAAGATGATAGTAAAAAATTGTATCAGCATAAAGAAACAAACAGCAAATTTTATGAATATGGTAATTTCACTTTGGTAACATCTAACTGTACTGCTGAATCATACCTATTGAGAAAGTCTAGTCATTTTACAACATAACACAAAATCTATTACAAAATAGATTACAAAATCTATTGCTAACTTAAGAGCTTTCTATCTTTAAGTGAAATATGTCACAATTTTAAGAGAATGTATTTTTCAATCTGTGAACTAAGGTACCATAAAAGACTACTCTGCATTAAAAAGCAGTAAAAATGAACACATATACTGAGAAGCTTCATCTCAAGATGCATATTCTTCATAGTATTTCAAAGTAGTGCTCATTTCCCAAGATAACCTAAAACAATGAATTCAAATTCTGCTTTTCCTTAAATGCAAAGGTAAGAAAAAGTGAAGATATACTCGTAGAAATTAGATGTAATCAAAGCCTTTGCTTAATTACTTAGCCTGTTAAGTTCAAAGGGTATAATCCTAAATTAATGGACATAATAAGTACTGAAGCCTGCTTAACCTTTTGTTTTAGTAGGAATTGGAGGAGGGTGTCAAGTTCAATAATTAAATGTTTGCATATCCATGAAATTAATGCAGAAACTTCTTTATTAAAACAAAAAAATAGTCTCTTAACTATTCAGCTCACAGTTGATTTTTAAATCTGCTTAACCTATGTACAAAAGCTCAAATGTGGTATTAAAAATTAAGTTTATACTATTAAATTATCCCTTAATTTAAATCCCCTTCCTCCCTCTTTTCAAACAAAACATTAAATTAGAAAGATAAATTGACAATGAAATCCTTGAACCTTAAAACTCCTTTCTTCCCTCCAAGAATTTTCACCGTAAGCCTTCAGCTCTCTCTTCTTTTGCTTAAACAGTGCTTGTTCTCTTCCTCTTAAACCCGAGTCCTTGGAATACCCAACCAATTTCTGAAAGCTCTGTCTGACTGATGGCCAGGGACACCAACATTCAGCCATTATTTGTTGACTTTAATGCTCCCTTCACTGAAGTAATTAAGAACTGAAATAAACAATGCTTCTCCTCTGAGCCCACCCCCACATATACTGACAGGATATGTTCGTTTTGGTCTTTTTCCTCACTCACCCTTCAGAATGCAGGATGTATCACATAGTAGCCCACACATAAATATTTTCCCCTGCCCAGTTCCAAATGAAGGCAGCCGAGGTGTACTTTGACAATGATATGTACGAAACTCTTAGTTTTGGACAGAATACTATCTTGGCACTATACAGATTTCTACTCTTAGTGAAGAAAAAAAAATCTACCATTACTAGCAGTTAAAAACACTAATTGGTAAAGGGAAATTTCTCTGTCTCTTGCACGTGTAGGTACATACACAAACATACACACACACAGACACACACAGCTTAAAATAGTAAGAAAGGACAAATTCCTGCTGCTTACCCCATTTTTACAAAAATGCTTCTACCTTTAAGCAAGAAATATACTTCCGTTGGCTTTAATCACTACTACAGTAGTAATTGGGTAACATGTTACATTACATCATTTCTATTTCAAAGTGCACAACATGATATTAGAGAACTTATGTGCAGGAAATTCTTTTGGCTGCTATTTTGTGGTATCTATTTTCATCACAGGACTCCAGCTATTCCTTATTTCACTGCACTTTCATTCTACAAATTAACAGTGAACTGTGTTTTAAAGCCAATTCAAATATGTATATATAAATACATAGCCAATAATTTATCTTTATGTAGGGTATTGTAATACAGATAGCTGATCTGAGTGGTTGGTCATCAAATTAGTTGTTTGTTTTCAATGAAAGTGATAGGAAAATAACTTTCAAATAATAGTCAAATACGAGAGATGTACTCCAACAAATTTTTAAGTCCTTTTTTCTTTTTTATTAATAAAATCATAAAATATTGGAAGGGACCATTGGGAAACCTCATCAGTAAAAGCTATTTAACAATGAAAAATTATCTTGGGACCTTAGATCATCTAATTCAATCATCTTTCAATGAAATCCACTCCTTCAACTTTCTGCTAAATGGCCATCCTGTCTATTTAAACAACCTCAAGATAACTGTTCATTGTTAAATAGCTTTTACTGATACAATTTTTCCCAATGTTCAACCAACACTTATTTTATGTATTATTCTAATCATTAGTAAACTATTTTTGTCTCATGGAACAGATCTTAATAATTCTTCAATTTCTTATACTGAAGATAGCTTTCGTCTCCTCAGAATCTTATTTGCCAGCCAAAGTAAATTCCAAATCTGCTATCGTTATTTTATTATTATCCCATGCCACTTACCATCCTGGCTGCTATCCTCTGACATGATCCAATCTGGTAAAATCATTATTTCTAAAGTGTGTTGTCCAGAAGTGGACACGGTAATCCAGGAACAGTCTTGATTATTACAATAATGTAATTTACAATAAAATTACACGGCTGCTATCACATGGTAGCTATTTAAAAATAACAACTGTCCTACATATCCAGATAACTGATTGCGATCTCTGATTACATATTAACAAATATCACTAGTTCCTAGGCAGTTAAAAAAACCCTAGGTAATAATTATACATAATTATACCGTATTTTCCCAAAAATAAGACCCTGTCTTATATATTTTTTGAACCCCGAAATAAGCACTTGGCCTTATTTTTGGGAAGGTCTTATTATTTTGGGGCACATGGAGCAAGACGGGGCTCCTCTTGCTGTCTTACCTGATTTCCACTCTGTCTCTCTAATCCTAACCAGAGGAAATGGCGGGGACCGGCTGCGCATGCATTTAAATATTTTCAGGGAAGACTTATTTTCGGGGGAGGGCTTATTTTGGGGGGACCGTTTATTTTCGGGGAAGGTTTATTATCGGAGAGGTCTTATTTTCAGGGAAACACAGTACATATACAGTTAAAGCTACTGTGCAATAACATTTTGTTAAAAATTGTTTAATTGTCACCATTCTTACTGAGAAATATACAGAACAGCATATTTCTATAAAGTTATATAATAAATATATAACTATACTAATCAAAAGAGAAACAGGTTTTTCCATTTTTAAAAAAGCATTTTAAGGAATATGGAATCAATATGTATAGATACATACGTTCCACACTCATATATACACATGCCCAAAGAGAATTAAAGGATCGCTGGACTAGAATGTACGTATATTGATCCATCTGCAGTTTATTCATTGCTTTGATATGAAACAACTGAAACCAAATACCTATCTGACTATATGAATGAAAATCAATTATTTCTAATTTAAGACTACCATCTAGAGGTAAAAGTGTGAATTTCTTTTAAAAACTGAATATGAAATTCTCAGTTTAGGCACTAGAGGCAAAATTATCAAACTCTCCTTGTTATTGTCTTCTTTTTCCAGTAACCAAAAGTTACTGCTTTTCTGCAGAAGCACTTGTTTAATTTCAACCCTCCAGCACCAGATATGAAAACCAGAATTGAAATGCATTTACTAACAAGTAGTTATTTGGCAACAAATTGAAAAAAATGTTATTGTTTTACTGAAAAATATATTGTTTGTTCAAAGTTTTTAAGTATAGGTACTGACTCACTTTTGACATATAACTAGTTATTTACTAGCCTTACTAGAAATGGCCTCTGTAGTTTAGCTCAGAGAAAACAGAACAAGAAAAATAACTCAGCACTCAAGTGTTTGCTTTCACATTAATATTCTTTCTTTTTCTTTCTTTCTTTCTTTCTCAGCCTGACAAAAATTGATTCAGAATTTTCACATATTTCAAATATGTATATACTACTGCCTGCCTCCAGGTTGTTGAAAGTTGAATCAGTTCTAAGATTACCAGATTTAAATGGTATAAGTCTGGGAAAACATTAAATGTCAGATGCAGAAAACTCTTAAAAGACTTATTCTTTACAGTGGTCTGGATATTTACAGCACAAATATAATAGCCCCAGTCAGTGAATGGGTGTGGGTGTTTGTGCATCTGTCTGTGTCTGTCTGATCCATCCATCCATCTTTTATTTGCTCCAGATGCCTCTTATAAAGTCAGATCACAGTGAGTTTAATGAGGTATATGCCCAGATAAATCTTACTATCTTTCATATCTGTTTTTTGAAGATGTTCATTTTTTCCCCCCTCTAAAAATATTTTTTCCCATTCAACTACTTGCCTATCTGGATGTTCGCCACTGTTAATTTTAAATTTAGAATTTTAAAATCAGAATTCAGAATACTGAATGTATATTCTTTTTCAAAGGAATAAAATGTCAAATTGACTTCAATTCAATGGAATTTGGGTTTTCCTTTGTTCTAATTACCCCTCTCCAAGCACAGCTGAATCAAAAAGTGGTTGTAGCAGTGCAACCAACAGTTTTAACTAAATCACAACCTCAAGAAGCTTCTGGAAAGGATAACTGAACTAGTACTACAAGTGAGTTGACCTTCAAAACGTTTATCAAATGGATGCATCATTCTACTTGTGAATGCCTCCAAAATATTTGAATGCATATTCGAGTCTGGGATCTTTCACAACAATAATCCTCACAGGATGCTAAAAGAGAAAACCAATCAAGTGAGAGGAAATTCCTTTATACAGTATATAAACATGCACTCGCTTTAACGTTTTAACATGTTACAAAGCAAAGGACTTACATCCTGTTCAGAAAAACAAAACTATTTGTACAAAGGAAACAGCTGTCAAATAAATTGGAAAAAAAATCCTTTACCAAGTCTCTAAACAGAAAATGGTTTCTTTCAGCCTTTATAAAGGTATAATTGAAGAAGTCATCAAAATAATTCATTACATATTTTTCTCCTTAATTTTTACACCTTTAACAATATAGGAATATTTCAATTACTTTTAGGATTTTAGGACATCTTTCTCAGAAGTTATGTTTTGCTTCTGAAACATATTCCACCTGCTATTTTCGAGCATTTATTTATTTGTATCCCACCTTTATTATTTTATAAATAACTCAAGCCAATGAATATATCCAATACACCTTCACCTCTTATTTTCCCATAACAACAACCTTGTAAGATAGGTTAGTGAGTATCACATTAATTGTTGCACAGCAGCAAATGGTTGTATGCAATTCAAAAGGCATGCATTTTTCCATTTTCATTAATGCCCATCATTATCATCCTGGAACCTGAACAGTAAATTAAAATAAAAATATTTTATGATAATATGAACGTTGTACCTACCTGAACGTTCGTTCTCTGGGCGCTGCATGAGAGTCCAAAGCAATGGGTGTTAACTTCATCTGATTGGCCAAAGACTGAGTTGAAATTTGTTTAACTACTCCTCCTCCTTTCTGCTGAGCTCGTTTGCTAATGAATATCTGGATCTGGATAAGATGGAACCTGTAAAGGAACACAATCCGTCCTGGACCTCCTAGAAAAAGAAATCTCGTAAATAGGGAGGGGCTGGACTCGCACGCAGCGCCCAGAGAATGAATGTTCAGGTAGGTTCATTCTTCTGTGCGCTGCTTAAGAGAGTCCAAAGCAATGGGATATAACCAAGCTAAATATCCCTAGGGCAGGAAACAGATGAGTCCATGGTCCCTCCAACTGGAAGGACCTTTGACCCCTTCGGCCAAAGGCTGCCTCTGCTGAAGCAAATTTGTCCAGTTTGTAGTTGCAGACGAATGGAGAGAGAGATGCCCATGTGGCCGCCCTGCAGATTTCAAGAATGGATTCCTGGGTGGCCCAAGCCGCCATGGTGGCTGCGCTTCGTGTCGAATGGGCCATGATGCGGCTAGGCTGCAGACAAGCCTGGTGGTCGTAGGCCATGGAAATGCAAGCCTTGGGCCAACAGTGGATGGTGTTACTCTTGTGCCCAGGGATCTGGGCTGGAATGAGATGAATAATGATTCCGTCTTCCTGAATGGCGCCATCCTGTCAATGTATTTCCGCAGGGCCCTGTGGGAATGCCAACATCTCTCTCTGGGATGTTTGGGGTTAGGACAAAAATCAGATAGTATGATTTCCTGTGCTCTGTGGAACCAGATGTTGATTTTTTGGTAGGAAAGTTGGGTCAAGAACAACTCGGTCAGAATGAAAATGCATAGGTCCTTCCTAATGGAAAGAGCCGCTATCTCTGAAATTTGTCACATTGACGTTATAGCGACTTTGAATGTCAAAAGTTTAAGGTTGGATGCTGAAGTCTGAATTAGTCCTTTTCTGGAACACCAGAAACAGAAAGAGGACCACGTGGCATTGTATATGTGGGTTGTCGATGGGTGTCGAGAAGCCAAGACGGTATCAATGACTTTGGTAGAAAAGTGATCTCGTTTCAGGATCTCCCTTTCAAATGCAGACGGCCAACTGGAACCATTGGGGTTCTGGATGTAGAATGGCCCCCTGGCATAGGGAGATCCTGTCTGCAAGAATTTTCCAGGGACGGTCGAAGGAGAGACTTACAAGATCCGCAAACCAGGTCCACCGTGGTCAGTAAGGGACTACGAGGAGAACCTCTGCCCTTTCTTCCAGGATTTTTCAGATGAACCTCGGTATCAAAGGGGTCGGAGGGAATGCATATAAGAGGCCGGGAGGCCAATGGCTGCGAAGGCCACTGGTTTCCTTGGATCCTGCTGTCTGGAATCTGGTGTAAAACCAGGGAAGTTGTGCATTTCTTGGACTGGCGAAGAAGTTTATTTGGACCTGTCTGAATCTGGATGTCAGAAGGAGAAACAGGTCTGGATAGAGTTGCCATTCCAATTGATCTATCATCTCTCTGCTTAGCCAGTCTGCTCGAGTGTTGGATGTCCCGGAGATGTGTTCTGCCTGTATGGAGAGCAGGTGTCTCTCAGCCCACAGACCTATCTCTCTTGCTTTGCTCATCAGAACTTTGGAGCGAGTGCCCCCCTGATGGTTTATGTGTGCTTTGCTGGTGACATTGTCTGTCAATATCAACACGTGGTGACCTTCCAAGTCTCTTTGGAAGTGTCAGAGAGCTAGGTGGGCTGCTCTCAACTCCAGCCAACTGATGTTGTTTAGTAGGTCCTTTGGTGACCAACACCTGAGTCACTTGATCTAGCAGGTGTGCTCCCCACCCGAAAAAGCTTGCATCCATGGTGAGAATTTGGTGAGTGGGCACAAGTAGCATCCCTTCATCATTGCTGATGAGGTCCACCACTCCAGTGATTTGAGAACCTTCAGAGGAACTTTGATCGTTGTGTGGGCATTGCTGCGGCCAGTCCTTTGGCTTGGTAACAGAAGCCACTGAAGAGGCTGGGAATGTAGTCTTGCCCAAGATACTATCACTAGGCAGGATATCATTTTGCCTAGCAACTGTGAGAGTAGGAGCAGAGGGACCTATTTGAGGCTTTTGAACAGCTTCACTGTAGTCCAAATGTTGACCAGGAGGTCTCGAGCAAGGAAAACCTGGCAGGTCTGAGTGTCGATCCCTGCACCTAGGTGCACTATGTTGTTGGACGGAAGTAATTGGCTCTTCTCCACGTTCATGGAAAAACCATGGTCCTGGAGTGTTTGTATGGAGATCTCGTTGTGCTGGAGATCTCGTTGTCCTTGGTGAGGAGAGGACGACAGGCCCAATATGTCATCCAGATAAACCTGTATTCTGATGGGTTTGACCTGTAAGTAGGTTGCTATCACATCCATCAATTTTGTAAATGTCCTGGAGGCAGAGGAAAGCCCAAAGGGCAGAGCCCTCTATTGAAAGTGGGCCCCTGAGTAGCAGAACCTTAGGAACCTCCTGTGAGATGGCTTGATGGGGACATGGAGGTAAGCCTCTCGAAGATCTATTGGTGACAAGAGATCTCCCTGTCTAATGCAACCCAGGATGGTGTGCAGAGATTGCATTTTGAAGTGCCTGTATTTTATGTGTACATTCAGCTTTTTCAGATTGAGGTTGGCTCTATTGCCTGCCGACTTCTTTGGCACCAAGAAGAGAATCAAATAGAAGCCGGAACCCTGATGAAGAGGAGGGACTGGTTCTATAGCCTGGGTGGCTAACAGATGTTGAATTTCGGTTTCCAACTGAGCTCTCTTGGTGTAGTCTTTTGACGCGGAACATTGAACGAACTGATGTGGGGGTTCGGAGTTGAATTCTAGGGTAAGCCCCAGTAAGACTGTCTGCAAGGCCCAGGCATCGGTGGTTGTGCTTTTCCATTGGTTGACAAACTTGGAAAGACGACCTCCAACGGGGCTGAAATCTGCACAGTCACTCTGAGCGTCGAAACGGACGGAATCCATTCCTTGAAAGGGACGTCTGGATCGATTTTGTCTGCTACGGTCACGAAATGCCTGCCTGTCCTATGGCCTATTAATGGAAGGCCCATTGATAGGTTGAGCCTGAAAATCCTGTATCCTGCGAACGAAAGGACTGCCTGCGACATGGGAACGCTGGCCTGTGGTCCACTCTCCTGTAGACATGAGGAAGGATCTTACTTTTGTCCTTTCCTTCCACTAATACTGGGTCTAGGGCCTCCCCAAAGAGGAAACTGCCTTTAACTGGAGTGGAGGCCAACCACCACTTAGTTCTCATGTCAGCTTGCGAATCCTGTAACCATAATAGTCTGCGAGAGGTAATGTTGGATGCTAGGGCACATGAGGCAAATTTGACTGAACTGAGGATAGCATCAGTGGAAAACTCAGCAGCTGCGATCAACTTATTTATGTCTTGATGCAAGCGAGTGTCCTCCGGAGAAATGTGGGCTTGCATTTGACAGAGCCAAATCAAGGATGTCCTTGTGAAAAAGGATGCTACTGTGGCTGATCTAATGGCCCATGCGGCAGCTTGATGGATCTTGCAAGCTGAGAGCTCCACCCTCCTGTCCTCTGGTTTTAGACCTTCGGCTGAATCAGAGGGAAGCAAATTGGAAGTGGCTAAGCTGGCCATAGGAACATCAACAGATGGAAGAGTTAGGTGATCCTCAAGCTGTTGTTCTGCAGTATACATCTTTCTGTCAATGCCACTAGAGGTGGACACAGACCCAGGTTGGGTCCACTGCTTCTGTATGATGTCAATGAAGAGTTTGGGCGATGGAATAGCCTCCTGCTCTGTGACTGGTTCAGTAAATACACTTTTAATGGGATCGTGAGGGTCCAAAGATCCCCCAGATTGCCCCACGAGAGCCCCCATGTTGGCTGTATTTTTGCCTTATGTAATAAGGTTTTAAATAAGTCATGTCAGAAAAGTCCAGTAGTAGTAAATTGATCAGGGATGACCCCTTCATCTTCAGAAAGATTATACTCTACCATGTCTTCCTCTTCCACCCAGGTTAAATCGCTATGGTGTGAAGGAGAGGGAGATTGAAACTCCTGTCTATAATTACTGTCTAGGTGTTCCCTGTGATGTGAGACCCGTTGACCGGGTTCTGCCTCAGGCAATGGTGGCATAATTCCTCTTTGAGTGAGGGCTGCATCTATGTCTTTGGAAATGGTGCAATTAAGTTACACATTTCCTGTGAGATAGACGGTAGATGCTCCTCCTCCTGGCGGATCCCCACCATGGTAGGAGTAAAGTTGGCAGATGAGTGGGAACGTTTGTGGCATTGGGGATAACCCGGGACCTGGCAGATCCCTTCCATGGAAGGATCGATGGCCTGTCCTGAACCTCCTGTTCCTCCATAGAGACATTGGGAGATCAGTCTGGTGGATTAGGCTGATGGATCTGAGCCACAGTTTGAGAGGGAGAAATCACTTATTTGTTGGATGCTACACTGGTGGGATCATTGCAGGTCATAGCAGTTTTTAATGCCTTTGCAAAGTGCTTCTCTAAGGCACGTTGCCTTCTTATAGCATCAGAAATAGAGGACTTAGACCTGGTAGTCAGGCCCCTTTTCCGAGGTCTTCCTCTTTTAGGGGCGGGGGCCTTGGTAAATTGAGAAGACGTGGAGACATGGGAAGGAGAACGGCTGCAATCCGCCATTTTGTGATTAAGGATTCAATAATTCAATAATGGAGACTGTTTTGAGGCTTAATGGACAGAAACTCCTTATATTGTCCAAAAGTTATTATTTGAGCTCTGGAATAAGAGAAGCTTTGAGAATTAAAACTACGCCAAGCCAACACCATGGTTTGGCAATGCCTACAAACTGTGGGAGGGAGCAATCCAAAATGGCGCAAAGCTGGCACAATGGATTCCTGAACACCAATGCAGTAGCCTTGGTGAAGGAATCACGCCTCCAACAGCACAAAGCAACTGTCCAACTCCCCACCAGGGCAAAGCCAACACCACAGTTTCTTCTATGCTCCACCGCCACTCTAACTTACAGTCCGACAATCTCCCGGTTTTGCGGCGCGGATCGAAGGCTCCACATGGCACACCGGCCAGCTGGAGCTGAAGAAAAGCCGCTGCCGCTTGGAGCAGCTCTGCCGAGAAGAAATAAACTGCTTCGCGGCTTGAGAAGCTTTTCAATTTGAGTTTGAGTCTGTTTTGTTTAGAATTCAAATTGAAATACACTGATTAACGAGCTCAAGCAATTGAGTTAACTGAGAAGTCTTTCTAGGCCAACTTAGTTAACAAACTGGAGCTCAGCAGGAAGGAGGAGGAATGGTTAAATGACTTTCAACTTAGTTTTTGTCTAGTCAGATGAAGTTAACACCCATTGCTTTGGACTCTCTAAGCAGTGCACAGGAGAAAAATATAATCTCATACAGTTGCTATATATTTCATCAATCTTCCTTAAGAAATCATGCAAAAATTTCAAAATCTTATGCAATTTTGTAAGATGTTCAAAAGACACATTTTTAGAGGGAATTCAATGTGTAAATTTAATTTTAATTTAAAGACTCTGTTCTACACTGTACCCACTCAATATCCAGTATGCTGTATGACCAAAACATATGGTCTTTATCCTAAAAAGACTATCCATCAGTTTAAAGCAGCCCCATCAAGCATATGATAAAAATGTAATGAAAGAGCAGGAGATTCGTAATTTGTTATTAATTTTTTAAAAAAATTTGCTATTATACAGTGTGAAATAAGTCAATCTGCCTCTTCTACACTCCTCCTTTGAGGGGAAATAAAGTAACATTATCAGTTCTGGGTAGTATGTTATTGACTAAAGAAGGTATACCATTGATTCTTAGGAAACAAAATATATTAGGTTTATAATGTTTCCCAGGCTGCATAGAATATATCAGCCTCTACTGACTTAAATGAGAACTGAAAAACCAAAACCATTTTCAGTACTTTTTAATGACGGTGTTTCCCCAAAAATAAGATCCTGTCTTATATATTTTTGAACCCAGAAATAAGCACTTGGCCTTATTTTCAGAGAAGTCTTATTATTTTGGGGCGTGTGGAGCAAGACGGGGCTCCTCTTGCCATCTTATCTGATTTCCAACTCTGTCTCCCTAACCAGAGGAAATGGTGGGGACCAGCTGTGCATGCGGTTAAGTATTTTCAGAGAGGGCTTATTTTCAGGGAAATACAGTAAATTTTTTACAATAGTTAGGCAGGGTAAAGATCTTGGATACAAAAATTCAGACAATCACTAGATGGAAACAGTAGATACAGAATATTCTCCCCCTTTCCATCAAAAACAATACAGACTGATATTTGGCAGCCCAGAACTGGGAGCCTAAAATTAGGGTCTAGCTATGAGACAATTCTATATCAGTTTTAACCCATCTAAGGTTTTCATCCCTGACCATCCCTAATGTGTCCCGAGTAGTTTCATAGTAGAGGTTTTCCTAACTCAAGCACATACAAAAGACAAAGTTATGTTTAAAAAGGAAAACTGTAAACTGTGTACACATTAAGCAGGGGTGAACTGGAACCTAGGAATTCAGAATTTTTCCCATACTGTATCTGTGTCTTTATCTGGACTATCTCAATTCACTTTTTAAATATAAAATGCAGACATTCTGTAGACAGACACTTATTGTATCTGCTTAATTAGACCTAGAAGTTTTGGAATTTACAGTTACAACCTAACTGCAGCAGAAGACTAAACTAGATTCTGCCTATGATTAACAGTGTGGTTTCCAATTTTCTCTTTCCTTTCTTCTGACACTAATTAGTTATTTTTCAATGCAATGTGCACTTTATCTGTTTAATTGGATGAGGTTGAAAAGACAACTTTCTTCAGAACAAATAAACTGCTACTATATTTGGCACATGCACTCAACTTTTGTTTAGCTGACTGCCATTTTTCCCCACAAACAAAAGACAATGGGAAGAATTCCAAGCGAAGATGTCCTTCTCTGCAAGTCTCACTCAATTAAGTGGGAATATGTCAAGATGAAGTATTCACGTATTACACCCATAAAATGAAACGAATAGTGAATTTCCATTATCAAAATTTCCTTTTTAAGATATACATTCATTTCTTATGTTTTCTTGAAATTATGCCTCCCTACTGTAAAATGTTTCACAGATTTGAAAAAATATCACAGATGACTTAAGATTTTTCTCTAATATATGGGAACTATTCAATGTGCTCAAATTAATAGGTTTTCCACTGTTTTTTAAAAAAAGCAATGAATTATGTCATTATGTTTTACGTATCTTACCATTGCAAACAACAGTGTCATCAACATTTTTTTCTGATGTACTGGATACCTGCAGGATATAATTTGTGGCTCATAAGTACTTTTTTGTCAGAACTCATTTTGTCAGAACTCATTTTGTCAGAACACACAAGTTGAAGCACCATAAAGTTCTTTCAGTTTCCTACCCTGTATAGATGGCTTCATTGCCCTCCTTAGATTTTAAAACAGGATGTGATTTGACCAGTTTTTGTGCGATGGCAAACACTGACGCAAATGAAAAATCAAACACCTGAATTGTGAACTACTACAACAGCTGCACACATAATAAGTAACTTTAAGGGTATTATTTGATATAGTAATAGCAAAACGTTGTTAAAAATTAACTGGAAGAAATATATTACCAGTCTCTCCATTTCCTGTTCTTTCAGCCTTTCTTCTCTTTGCCTCCTGTGGTAGTCCATTAGGTCTTCTCTTCCAGAAACAGAACTAATGCTGCTCTTTCTCTCTCGAATGGAAGGAGTCTGCCTGTGGTTTTCCAAATCTGTTTCATCAAACTCCATGGAGCTATTGGAAATTCTTCTTCTTGCAGGAAACCCTCTCTCAGCATCAAAGGGAATAAATGAATTATTAGGGCTTGTTCCTGACAATCCAACCCTATCAAAGTCATCAGATGCATATGAGGAAGTAGATGCCAGAAGCATTTTCCTAGCTATCCGGGGGCTTGCAGGAACACTGAGAGTTGAATTTACATAGGAATTCACTTCAGGTGGAAAGTTTGAGTACGGCAATACTCCTGAAGTGCAAGAAGAAAAATGAAGGTAATTGTCAGCATCCAGTATATTTTGAGGTAGAAGGTCTTTTTCAATAGTCTTCTTTCTTTTGACATTCCCAAAAGAGTTCCTGGGTGGTAAACTCAGTGGTGTGAGTTGGTTTTCTGTTGGTTTATAAAGCCTGGGCAATGACCGACTATAAACTCCCATGTGGCTCAATGAACCACCCGGATATTTTCTGGTTCTAGGCCCCTGAGCTTCCATTGCTGAATCCTTTTGTTTAGTTGACTTAGCCTGAACGGACATAATGTCATGTATATTCATTTTCCTGCTTTGTTTTGGACTAGAAGGCATACTGGCAGCTCCAGAGCTGCCGAATGGTGAAATAATGATATCATTTCCTGAATTCCCATTCCACATTGTAAGAAGAGATCCAGAGTTTTTCCACCCATCCAGTGCTCCTGGGAAATAGACACTGTCATGAGATTTATTCTTCTGACTGTACTTTGAATAGGGAAATTTACTCAGATGTCCAAACTGTTTTTCATTTTCCCTGGTAGTAAAAACATCAAAGTCTTTCTTTCCAAGGCTGCACCCACTTAATGAGGAGAATGTGCCTGAAATGGGGCCCATATGCTTTAGAGAAGCATTTTTGTCTGAAAGATAAGAGTTCTCACAAGCCAAAGGTTTGATTCCCTGAATTTTGGAAACAGATGGCATACTTTTAACACTGGATGCAGGGCTCAATTTAGGTGCCAGAGGCTGGGAGAGAGTTAAATAAGAACCAGAGTAGTCTTCATTTGTTTTTAATTTCAGACTTGACGAGTATTTTTTCTGGCTGAGTTTGTCCATTATATGCTGGAGATCAGTTTCAAGAGAATTCATAACTACTTCTTTTCCCAAACTGGTGTTTTGTAATTCCACCTGGTTTTGCATATGACCATATTCTTCCAACATCTTGTTGGAATCTGTAAAAAGAAAAAAGAGAGAGAACAGGAGAGAATTTTAACAAGTGAATTATTCATTCTTTTCCTAGCTTGCAGTACTTTTACAATTCATACTTCGTGCAACTTGAACTCAACAACAAATCTGTAGAAGTATTTATTACAGTGAATATAAAGATGAATAATTTTAGAAACTATTTTCAAATCACAGGATTAAAAAAGTATTACTGTTTTAAACAGCCCTGTTACACAAAAAGAATCAAGATAGACCTGTGCAAGATGAGACGCCACCAAATCAATGATGTTAGTGGTACACCAGAAACAAATTTCCTGTATAAGTTATATATCTTAGCTGCCTGCAAAGAAAGAAAGAAAATGAATGGATGGGGGAAGGGTCAAGATTCTTACTTGCAAGTAGGTAATAGACTGTATTAGACAAAAGGCAGAAACCACCTGATAAAGCTGTCTAAGTTTCAGGAATAATTTATTTATGCATTAAGTTAAGTGAATTCTTGCCACTTAAATTTGTTTTTATATATACATATATATATATATATATATACATATATATACATACATACATAGATATATATATATATATATATATATATATATATATATATATATATATATATATATATATATACACATACATACATATATATACACACACATACACATACACACACACACACACACACACACCCCTTTCCAACAACAACCCACACTCCTATTGCACAAAACCCTGAAAAATAAGAGTTCAAAACTGTAAATTTTAACAATGACAAATAACTTTACACTCCAATTTATACAGGGATGTAACTGAAGAGAAAGGGGGAGATATCTCAGTGTGCCATCTCATTTATGCAATTAGAAGGAGAAGATTCCTGAATAGATTGAATATTGCTTTTCAATCTCTCTCCCTGTTCCAAAACTCTGGAATCATTTGGCTACCAAGTAGAAACTTATTTTAAAACAATGCCATAACATGAAAAGGAATTTTATTGCTCATCAATCTACAAAGGGGCGTTATTCAACTTGATCATTCTCATCATAGTTATCAGATTAATAAACATTATTTCTAATACATGATCCAGCATAATTTCTTTAGTGAGGATGTCAGAAGCTGATTTAAGAAACATAATAAAATTTAATAGTTTTCTGATGACAAAATCCCAGACAACAGGGGATATATAAGATCCTAGGTTCATTTCCTTTAATCCCCACCACCAATTAAAATAAATAAAACTCAGTTGAAAACTTCTTAGAATCTGGATGAAACCTATGACAGTATTCATAAAAATAAAGGTGTAAATATGTTAATCTTGCAACCTTATATATTACTTTTTAGAAGTATATCCCACTGAGTCCAACAAATTAATTCTTATGCAAGTGTATTGAGGATTATAGTCTTAAGGTTTATTGTATGGTCAATTCACAATATCAAAACTGTTTTATACTGCAATCAAATTATCAGATATCAATAACTTCCTACTATAGAAATAATTTAATCAGGCTAGCAGAGTCAGGTTGTAATTTCAGGGTGAAATATGTTCACCTTCAAATTCTATGTTTTTACTTTTGATAATTTTTATCTTTGGAAAAGACCTACAGTACTAGGGAGAATCTCCCCACTTTGAGGAACAAAGCATGGAAAATATTGTGCATTAGCAAGAACTTTGTATTACTCCACCCAGCACATACAAGAATAATTTGATTAAAGTGCTAACATGTACAATATTCTAAACTGCTCATTGTTTCAAATTTAAATTAAGCTGTTGAAAGCAGATTTTGAGCATCTACAAATCTGGTTCTGTTTAAATATATGGAATCTTAAAAGAGGTTTAGAGGGGGAAGCAATAATCCTGCTCACTATTGTCTATTTTGATTAGCAGCAGCTCTCTAAATCATCTGGGAAATTCCAGAGAGTGAAATATTTGCATGTGTTTCAAACATAATTCAGCATTTTGTATTTGTATGCAATACTTTAAGTCCATTGACTTCAATGGAGACAAAGGAAGAGGGAAAATTATTTACCGTATTTATACCATTTGTATACTGATGAATCAATAAAGACTCTCAGTAGTTTACAGCAGTCCAACAGAAATATACAGCTATCCATAATAAGTAAAAAAATATCCATAGTACATCATCATAACCAAAATATAAGGGAAAAATGGAACCTAATAACCGGCTCTCTATTTTTTATCTAAAAAAATAACATAGCAAACATAGAAGCAAAATATGAATAGTGCTAATTTTACTCAGCCACAACATTTTTAAAAAATGATGGCTTATTTATATTGTCATAAATATGATTTCTATTATGCCTTAATTGGCACTTCCAGGTTAATACAAACATAACAGCTTGTTTTGGAAAGAAGATCTCTGTAGGTCAACTAGAGTTGAAAATGATTAACTTTCACTGCACAGTAGCTATTTCACATGTTAGTAATACTTGCTAATTAAAGTTATACCAAAACAATGTATTTGCTGTTTTATTAGTTTCTTAAACAGGCAGAAAACTAGTGATTCAACATTACATTTAGATAGGAAACCAAAGTTTATCCTGTGTAGAATATATTCAAACAATGATTCCTTTAGCTATTGCAATTCTGAACATTTTACAGGTAAATAAGTTACTGTATTTTTCAGAGTATAAGACGCACCAGAGTATAAGATACACCTTAGTTTTTGGGGAGGAAAATAAGAAAAAAGCTGATTAGCAGGTGGATTGGCCTCCCGGAATACCCCCAATCAGCTGTACCCAGAAGTGAATTTTAGCAATAGGTTCCTTGGTTGTGAGCTCTGTGCCTTGCTTTTTTTTTTTGTTTGCTTTTTTTTTTTCTGCCTCTGAAAGCCTCCGAAACAGAGCTTTAGAAAAAAAGCCTCTAATGCTCTGTTTGGGAACTTCTTTTCTGAAGCTCCATTTGGGGCTTTTTTTCTAAGCTCCATTTGGGGCTTTTTTCCTGAAGCTCTGTTTGGGAGCTTCTTTTCTGAAGCTCTGTTTGGAGCTTTTTTTCTGAAGCTATGTTTGGGGCTTTTTTTCTAAGCTCCATTTGAGGCTTTTTTTCTGAAGTTCCGTTTCTGATGCTTTTTTCAGCCTCTGAAACCTCCGTTTGAGAATCTGGCCGGGGCTACATTCGGAGTATTAGACGCACACAGATTTTCACCCTCTTTTTAGGGGGGAGGGGAAGGTGCATTTTATACTCCGAAAAATATGGTATTTTGATCATTAATGAGATAGCATGCACATAGCCTAGTCTAACTTGGACTGCATCATAATTAATCAATAGTTCTAGATCATTAAACACTAAAGAAGCATTACCATAAGAAATGAATTACATACCTGTTCTAAGACTGTGGTAAGCAAGATTACTTCTATTTGACATCATGTTGCTACTCGCCCAAAGGGATGGATTATTACAGCCAAATTAGATGAAAACAGGTAAATTCTGACACCTGTAAAGAACGCAAGAACAGTAAGCTCATAATAAACAATACTTTGAAATATCTTTAAAAACTAAGGTTATATTAAAATATTACAGTTTGCTTTCTAAACTAAAAGCTTCTAGTTTATATACAGTATATTTAAAATCCAAAAGTAGCCAAAAAGGGGGGGGGGTACCCAAAGCAAACTAATTTCTTATGAAACAAACAGAAAGTGAGACTGGAAATAGCCAACAATTTAAGCAGGGAAGATGAGGACAACAGAAGTGATGCATAATAGACTAAATATACTTTCAATGTTTTTAGTGTAGAACTGAAATCTAAAAACAACTTAAAATGTTATCTACAGTATTTGTGTCCATGCAATCATCTCTATTTTAATAAAAATCAAATCCGCTAAACCATTTGTTTGCATTTTCTCTTGGTTCCGTTTATTAATAAGCAGCTTTTCCTTCAATTAAACAACAGGGGATTATAGAAGCCTTCAAATTTGATGGTCTCTAGTTATAATGGAATACTTGGATGGCGGAGCAACATGATTCAGCTGGAGGGTTCAAGGGGCTTCAAGCAGGGGTGAAATGCTCCCGGTTCTTACTGGATCTCACAACCAGTATCGATTGTGCTGGTGGTTCAGCGATCCGGTAGCAATCGCCGAACCACCGGCAACACCCGCCGCCGCAGGGTCATTACTTCCTGCCTTCTGCACATGTGTAGGTTTTGCACATGCACAGAAGGTCTGCGCGCGCATGTGACGCATGTGGCCTGTGGACTTCCAAGTCAGTAAGGAAGGTAAGTAGATTTCACCCCTGGCTTCAAGACCTGAGATTTATCATCCTTAGTTCTGATGGGGTTGCGCTATCCCCAACAGACCCAGTGCAAAATCTGGGGCTTCTCCTAGATTTGCAATTCGTGCTCGAAGAGTAGGTGGCAGTCATGTCAAGGAGAGCCTTTCTGCAACTTCTTATTGTAAGGCAGCTCTGCCCTTTCCTGGATTGTGAGGCCCTGCATACAATTGCTCATGCCCTGGTCATCTGCCAACTGTATTACCACAACATGCTCTACATGGGGCTATCCTTGAAGAGTTTTCGAAAGCTAAAATTGGTACAGAATGTAGTGGTACAGTGTGCACTGTTTTGGAGGCCCTCAGTGACACATGTGACACCGTTATGTGAACTGTATTGGCTGTTTATGGGTCTAATTCAAGGTGTTGCTCATTGCTTCTGAAGGTCTTTATGGCATGTCCATACTGTCCAGAGATTGCCTCACCCCAATGGGATTAACCCACCTTACTCATTCCAGTGGAAAAGGCTATTTCAGATCCTGTAAGCCCAAAAATTTTGACTGGCAGGATCCAGAAGAACCTTTTCTGCTGTGGTCCCCCACCCTCTGGAATATTCTGCCATTAGAGGTGAAGTTTGTCCTCATATTCCTGGCCTTCTGGAAGAGCTACGGCTGTGCTGTTTGGCCTGAGGCCCCAAACAGGAACCTGTTACATTGGGGTTGGCAGACAGGCTAAAGCAGATTCTCAACCCCCAGAATGTCCAATATCTTAAATTTTTAACTTTTAACTTCTCTATTCAGTTTTTCTCATTTTAATTGTTTTTAGCACTTTTTAATTTATTTTATTGTAAGTGGCCCAAAGTTGCAGTATCAGTGAGATGGATGGCATACATATATACATACGTACAAGCTTGTTCTATCTGCAACAACAAACATGTTAAATGACTCTGGATGAAAACAAAAGCAAAAAAATAAATAAATGCTACTGAATCATCTGAAAGGACCACAGGGAAGATCACAGGAACACATTATTAACATGTGGTTACAACCTTATATTCATTTAATTAGGAGCAAAGCCAAATGAATTCTGTGGGGCCTGCTTGAGAGAAGACCTGCAGCACATGTATACACTCCCATCTTCTTCATGTTATTATGCCTTGTTGAAGTGTGCTCTCACCAAAGATTATTAAATGACTCCCCTTTTTGTCTGCTGCATTGAAAATATATGTCATAGATGAGTGATCTAAAACAGGCATAAATAATTGAGAGTGCAACAAATGCTAAAAGGTCTATTCATGTTCCCCCTTAAATAGACTCATGAGTTCATAGAGCAGTTAGTCTAAACATATTTCTGCTCCTACGTATTAGAATATTTAGTACAAAACAAGAAAGTTTAACTATCACAGCTTTATAAATGTTTATCAAAAAAATTCTATCAGTTGTTCCTCTGAAAGATACTAAGATAATCATTTGCATTTGCACTTTCTAAAGAAAATAAAATTCAATGGAATAAGAAGTTTTAACCAAGCATACTATTTTATTGCCTTAATGGGACAAAAACAATTAAATTCTACCAATATGTAAGTAATAAAATCAACCACAAGTGAAAAAAATGGCATACACTCAATAGGGATTATACACATATTTATAAATGATGGACTCTTGTTTCAGCTCAAAAGAGGAACTAGGTCAGTATCTATGAGGTGAGATGCCACCATTAAAGTGGCTCGGATATGCAAATAGCCAGTCAATCTTCTCAAACTCATACCATATTCACTTTCATGCACAGAAACATTCCTTTCATTCACAATAGCTAAAGTTATTTCAAAGCCTTAAATGATTAAATATTCAAGGAACAGACAGAACACTTTAAAGTGGAAGGTGAACCATTTTCTCCAGAACAGTGACCACCCTCTTGCTCCCATTTGGCAAAGAATTTTATAAACATCTTCCAGTGACAGCCAATACTCTTTTCAGGCTTTAAGACTGAGGAAAAGTTACTATCTCTGTTTACTTAATAAATGCACATTTTCAGAGGATGGAATACAGCAAATATGAGGAGAACCATTGGCTGCAAGAGTTTTCTGCCTGTTGTATAGTACAATGAAGCAAGGGAAAGAAAACAGAACAACCAAAGCCGATACAATTTCTCATAATTATTACCTGGAAAGGAAGAGAAAACCTAATTTTCTCTTCCTTTCCAGATAACAGCAGCAGATTGTAAGTGTTTCATCTGAACTCTAAATTGTGATTAATTTTAACTATAGTTAAGAGCTTCATCAACTATTGCTAATTGGTTTGTTAGTGCTTCCATTATCCAGAATTTAGTTTACCGGGATTGAGACGACACAGGAAGTTATGTTTAATTCAATATGAAATATTCGTTAAAATATTCCAACCTGAAAGTCTGACAGTTTATGTCGGGTGTCAAACTCACGTCGTCTGATGTATCACGATTTCCCCCCCTCGCTAAACCGGGGTGGGCGTGGCCAGTGCATGACGTATCTGGCTCATAGACCGCGAGTCTGACATCCCTGATTTATGTAGACAATTCTAGAGAGCTGTGATTGGTTGGCTCCTATGCATTTCTATGACAGCAGCTTGAATAGCAATATATCAGAAATAAGTCCCTTTGTGATCAGTAGGACTTACTGCATTGGAATTTCTTTTGCATAGTATCTACCTTCCTACCTACACTAAAATATGTTTACTAGTTTGTCTGTTTTGTCCCTTTAAGTTAAACCAAATGGTGCATTACACAACTTTTGAATCCAGGTTGCTAAATTAAATAACACACAAAAAAAATATAGACTTCATTTGTCTTATGGAATTGACATTTCTATGTTCAGACTAGTTTTATTTACAAAGTTACAGCCATTGAAGCATCTCAGAGTCATGCCAATATGATTTTTCTATCTTTCCATAAGCAAAGTGAATAGGGAAGCCGTTAGAAAGTAGAGAGCACTTATGTTCCCACTACTTTTTTGCCCATACGTGATCATTTTGTTTATCTGTAAATACTGACTTACTCAAAGTTTGTTTGCAGTACAATTATTTTTATATTTATGATATATACTTTTCTTAGATGATCATGGGAGTAAAAAATGTGGTTGGCTTAAAAGTTAATATTCATTCTGATCATATCAGACTGCACTTGTCTCAAAGGATAACCCAATGAGTCACAGGGTTTTCTAGTCATGAGTAATTCTTTACAATCCATTAGATCTTAAACATAGATTTAGCAAAGTAAGTTGTGGATACATATTAATTACAGATATACCTTGATTTAGGAGCAGAACTGAGCCCAAAATTTCTGTTGCTAAGAAAGACAGATGTTGAGAGTTTTATCCCATTTTACATTTTTTGCCACAGTAAAGTGAATTGCTGCAGCTGTTAAGTTAATACAGTTAAGTGAATCCAGTTTCCCTATTGACTTTTCTTGTCAGAAGGTTGCAAAAGATTATCATATGACCCCAGGACATTGCAACTGTCATAATTATATGCCAGCTGCCAAGCATCTGAACTTTGACCATGTGACCAAAGGGAAGCTGCAATGGTTGTAAGTGTGAAAAACGGTCATAAGTCATTTTTCAGTCCTGTTTTAGCTTTCCAGTTTCATTGCCATCTGAAAGGTTGATAAAAAAGACACAAATGTACTATAAAAAAAGATATTGATGGCAGGAAAATACACTGATTTCTAGTTGCAAATGTCTGGTCCTTGAAATGTGTGAAATTCTTAGAACATTTTAAATATGTTGCTGAAATATTTGTAACTTTTATTTCCTTTATCAGTAGGGGAATTATATGTAAAATAGGCTAGCAGTGCCTTAGGCATAGGCTATAGAACAAGATGTGCTTCCCAAGCAATCTTGGGCCAACTTATTATTATCTTCTAAAGGCCAGGCTGAAGAGAAGTTTTTCCTTGATTCAGAATATTTAAGTCCATCTCCCCCTACCAACCTATTTTTTGAAAGAAGAGCTGCTAAAGTTTTGATTTTAGAAAACTTCAAAAACTTATTCCAAGAAAGAGGCCCTCTCAACCTCCCATTTAGTTGTGTCAAAGTAGGAACAAGAATCAAGCTGACATCAAAGCTCTATAACTTGCTTTCCATGGCAGTTAACATAGTTCTGCAAGGCAGTTAATTATTATGTGTATATTTAAAGCTCTGCTCAGTACATGTGACCAGCATTACCAAATCAGTCATCTACAAAACACTGGTAGACTGGAACAATAGTTAAGGGAATCTAACAGTGACATAATAACAGCTTTCATATATAACTTCTATTCTGTCCACTACTTTGCAAAATGCAGAACGTTGTACCATTATTTTTACACATATAGTTGTTACTAAAACAACTGTGGATAACAATAGTAACTGTTTGAAATGCCTCACACTTCTCTGTACGTCTTCCATAGGAAATTGAAGTTATTTCAGCATCTCCTGCACAAGTTCCCATTTATAAAATGCAATAGCATAAAAAAATCCAATAAACAGTTCTTATGAATTCAATTAGGAAGAGAGCCCTGCAGTTTTAGACAGTCATAAGGTTTAAAGGTCTGCCTCCCAGATCTTAGAATCCATCTATTAGACTAGATGCAGACCCCCATTTTTATCCCACATGCTTAATTTCATCTACAGCACCTTAAAAAATAACAGATTTATTACTTTCTAAAGATTTATAATGTAACTAGAATTATCCTGGCAGGCATGCTTTCAACAAATGACATGCTGGACTTAAAGAAGGCTGCATGGGATAAGGAAGTCAGCATGGTAAGACTATGTTAGGCCAATGAACTAAAAAGTTTCCAATTCATAAAGCACCACAAAGATGTGATCGGTCATTTTGTTCACCCAAATTATCTTTCTCCCACTGTGCCAAAGAACCACTTGGCAAAGTGGAGAAATGATGGACATGCAGAAGGGAGAAAGTCAAAAAGTTTCCTTCCAATCTCATTAGCTTCAGCCCTTCTAAAAGAACACCAAAACCTATTCTGGCTTAGAATAGACTGAGCCTGAAACTGCTGTCCTTTTAGCTCTTAGGCAATACGAAAGATGTGCTTCTACCTCCTCTCTCATACATTGTTTTTAAGTGGTTTTGTAGAACGTTTTGATTGTTGGCTTTATTGTACACCATACAGAGTCACTTAGAGTGAAATGGATGGTCATATAAATTTAACAAACAAATCAATACACACATTTGCCTACAGTGACCATACATCTTCATTTGCTGGTTTCTTGCAGAGCAATGCCCCCTGCTCTATTTTAATTTCCACTATTGGAAAACTACTTTGCTGTATTAAAAATTCCCAGAGGGAGAGGCAATAAAGTATATAAAAAAGCTTTGTTTTTTTTCAAGCACAACTAATAGAGGAACACATAGCAAGTAAGGAACCCCTGGGGGAAGAAGTACTTAAAATCAAATACTACCAGGGTGAAAGGAAATTGCTTAGTTCTATATTTTCATAAAATCTGTCTCAAGGCAAGCGCTAATCTCCTCAATTCCAGGGGATCCAGCCAAATCTTTTGCTTAGCACATTATTCCCAGCGAAGGGGAACAGTTACACCAAGTCAGCAGTACTTCGGTTTTTAAACACTGGCTGTCCCATTTTAATCCGAAAGCTTGGAAACCTAATCTAAGCAATCCGGCAGTAGACATGTGCGGAACTGGGAAAGGGGAGAAAAAAATAAATAAAGCATCCCTGATTGCTAAAGAAAAGGACAGAAAGATCTTTTTTTTTAAATCCATGGAAAGCAGCGCCCCGCTAAACGTTCACCCCAATTCAGACAAAACCGGCTGCCTCCTGAGGATAACAGCAAAACGGGGAAAGAAGTGCGAAGAATCGGCGCTTTAAAATAGTAATACTAGAGGGTAAATAGAGGGGGATGGGGAGAAACAAGGGACCAGTGTTAAACGTTTCCTCCGGCACTGCTTGCTCGATTTCCGGACTCCGCGGATTCAAGCGAGGGAATCCTTTCTCAAGCGATGTCCCTTTCCCTGCCTTCCCACCCAGCCAAACCCTCCGCTGGCTCCCGCGCGCAGGACAAAAGCTGCCCGGGTCCCAGCGTCGATCCACACTCACCTCTTCGTCTTCGAGCTTCTTGTACATCCTTCTCTCTTCGAGCCCCCTCCAGAAACTCGTTTTCCCTCACTTGCTTCAACGGAGTCTTTCCTTCCGAGCCGGACAGGATCCAGCCCCTCCTTCTCCCCCCCCCCCACCACAAGCTTAAACGAAGCAACAATCAGTCCCGCCCATTAGGGTACCCCACCTCCGTTTTGCAACAGAAGAAGCAAGCCACCACCCCTCCCGCTCTTAGAATGGTTCGTTCCCTTCGGGAAAAGAGTTAGTAGGCAGGACCGAAGAACACATTAAAAAAAAAAAGGGAGGGGGGGAGACTGTAATTTCATGCTCATATTCTTGTGGCGTTTGAAAAGCTTTTCACCGGATGGCTCTGCATCCGTTTTATGTGCCCCGGATAATGACGTTGGAGTACCAAGGGAGGTAATACCCTGGAGTGCTTTACACTAACTTCAAATCCCATCCATGCACTACAGAGCACTCCTCAAAATAGCGCTTTTATACCCGGTAGCTAAGTTTGGCTAAAGTTTTTTTTTTCCTAAGTGGCAAAGAAAGGCCATTGTCTTCGGGTTCAGCTCTGTCATGGGAAGGATCGTTTGGTCCGGCGGGCACCCTTTCCTTCAGACCTGGAAGTGACTTTAAAGGTGCAGTACCTCCTATGTCACACGCTTCGTATCAGCCACCACTTGTACCTACTGTTTACCCGATCCCTGGAGGGCGCCTTGTAAATTGAGTTGACTTACTGTAAAGAAAGGCACCGCTCCTGGCTGGCGATTTAAAAAAATAAAATAAAATCCCCGCCAGAATTACTCTCCGGTGACATCATGCAAACAAATCTCTCAAAAAATGCATCCGGAGGGGGGTGAAGGGAGTTGATTTCAGCTTGACAAATTTATCCTGCAAACTTTGGACCGATTTGCTGCAAAGCGCAGGCTAGGAAAACAGCAAACAGTTTTTCACCCTGAGTCAGCTTCCTATCGCTCTGACATCAGCAGAAAAATAGACCTAGGTTTTAAGAAAGGCGAGCCAGCAAGCGGGGTGAGGGGTGGGTGGGGGTGGGAGGAGAGAGAAAATGCTTGGCTTTTCCTCTCCCTCCTTGTTCTCCTCCCGTCCAGAAGTTGGACGGCGCTCAGACTGACAGGAAAAGGATGTCTGCTGGAGCCCCACTCCCACATGAATCCAGCTGTGTTTTTTTGGCCGTCTTCACAGAGGCTGCAAGAATGTAGACAGAGACTTGGTTAATATTACTAGTCTCTTTGGGCTCCTCTAGGTCAAAATCTACTAAAATTATTTTGTTGGGCATCCTGGAAAATTCTGTTCCAGACAAATGCAATCAAATGCATCATGAACTCAACATATTAATTTTGTCATCTGATCACTTTGCAAAATTTAGGTTCACGGTTTTATACAGTACAACAATGTTTCTGTTTTGCACTGCTACAACTTGAGCATTGTAAGATAAAACCTGCAAGATCTGCCAAGCTATTCACAGAGCAAGAAAGAAAAGATAAAAGATTTGTTTGTTTATAAAATGTATATTGTCACCTATCTCACAGAAAGTAATTCTGGGTGATGTATATAACAAAATAATAAAACAGTAAATATTTAAAAACTTTTTTAAAAAAGGCTAAGAGAATAGCAGTATTAACTCCAATGGAGCCACCTCAAGATGTCACACATCCTCAGGATACCCAAGTCTGATTATATAACCAGTTTTGGGAGACTTCTTCAAAAATCCAACAGAGATGGAGCCAACCTCACTGGGGGGAGTGGGGAGGGAGTAATATTCCATAAGGTAGGCATTCCCACAGAAAGTGATCACCACAACAGAGAAGGCCCACCTCCTGAGAACCATATAGCCCACTCACAGACAGGATCCATAGCATGCTTTTTCTGCTGGATCTGATGGTACAGGCTCATATAATCAAGAAGAAGCAGTCCCTCAGATAACCTTGCCCCATGCCATGAAGGATCTTAAAGGGCAAAACTATTATTTTGAACTGAACTGTAGAAAAATAGGACAGAGGCTGCATGAAGTTACAGTTTTAAAATGTCATGCAGAAGTTTGTTCTGGGGACCTTCAAATTAATGTTACAATTGCTAAGCAAGTTTGTTTAACAAAGGGATTACAGTAATTCAATTTTGTTCTGGTTGTTTCTTTTTATACAAATTAATATACTTTACAAAATTATTTAAGACAAATATAACAGTCTGTTCAATCTATCCCTGCACTGGTAAATATAGTTCCCATTGCTCTAGAAAACAGGTTGCTTCCAGTTACTGCTTGTCCTTGGGTGGATTTATCAAGAAATGTGTATTACTTGGTGAAAACATGCCAGAACTTGCCATGGGCTCTTTTTTTTCTTAGATTGTTAGATTCTACCCCTGCCTCTCAGTTCCTATAGTTTTATACTACAACCTGTTTTGATATATTATCTTCAATGTGATGTAGTCTGAAGTTTTAGTTTTTATTCAGCGCTGCAAATACCTGCAACACAGCCGTTTCAATCAGAACCATATGCACTTAATGTAAAGTTAATATAAAAGTCTATTTAGATATTTCTTAAAAATATGATTTTATGTTTAAATCAGTGTCTTGTAATATATTCCTAATTTGTAAGTGAATTGCAACTAAATCAATATTGAATTTTGATAGGAGCAATGTACAGTATAATACAACATTAATATCTAAACCTATTCATATAATTCCTGATATGTAGATTACTCCAAAGACAAAAGAACTACAACCATCATATTTAGTAATATGATAATATCTTGTCTGCTACTAATATTGTAGTAATTCCATATCAATCCACAAAGAAACATCATGATCATTCTTTTTTAGATGGCTGTTTTCCATAAGGTTTGATGAGCTAGTTACGTTTTTGAATTGTAAGAAATGTTTTGATGTCGTGGATGTGCATATATTGTACATGATCAGTTGATTCTGTTAACAGTGAGAATTCTATAGTATAGCTCTTACAAATTCTGTCTACAGAGGCAGAAACAGAAATTTGCCTGGATTTCATAACAATGCATTATCCAGTTTTGCTTTGCACAAATGCCATATTTACAGTAGCATATATATTATAAATTCCCTTAAGCAGGAAACAGTGTTCTGGCAGAACTAGCTTTTAAATAGCTGGTCCATTAATTTTATGCAATGAAATCCATATGCATGCTAAGGGTAATTACCTTGGGTGTCAGATTATCAAATGACAACAATTCTGATGAAGCCAATATCTGTACTGTGCTTTATCTGTACTGCCTATGTTGAAAATTATATGGGGATTCTATGCATGTGCCCTGGGGTTTTATAATAAAAAACGTAAGTCATAAACATTAATGATACCACAGCAAGATAATTTCAGTATGGAGTGCTCTTATTAGGATTCTAGGCAGGCAGCTGAACTAAGTGAAGGATATTTCATTCACTTGTCTCCATGAACAAATCAGTCAGTTTCTGTGCTGCTTATGCTTGTTTTCTAAGTGTTGTGTCTGGGGATGATAGTCCTTTGTTTAAGTCAGCCAATACCACTATTTCTAACACAGCCAATGAAAGGGATGATGAAGACCAGCAGGCAGTTTGGCACATAGCACATGGCCATAATATATTTACATTGATGATTGATTTATACAACATGCCATCCAGAACATGGTGGGTGGTGGTTCGGAGAACCGGTAGCAAAAATCCCTGCCTCCCCGCCCATGCCCAGCTGAGCTGGGCATCAGAGGGGTTTTTTTAACTTTTAAAAGCATTTTTTCTTCAGCCGAAGAAATGCTTTTAAAAGTTAAAAAAAAAGCCTCTGATGATCGCACGGCTCAGCTGGGATCATCAGAACCCTTTAAAAGTATTTTTTTACAACCTCTTCAGCTGAAGAGGTTGTAGAAAAAATTCTTTTAAAAGGCTCCACTGGCAATCCCAGCTGAGTTGCCTGTTCACCAGAGGCTTTTAAAAGCATTTTTTAAAAAGTTGGCCACGCCCACCCAGTCACATTACCCCTCCACCAAGCCACGCCCATAGAACCGGTAGTAACAAATTTTACATTTCACCCCGATCCAGAAGTGTCTATTCTTTAATTATCACTGGATGGGATGGTCAGTCCAGTGACCATCCATGTAGGCCTTCTCTACCCTTCCATCTTGAGAATGGGCATTCCAACTTGTAGATGTTGCCTATTTCTACAAACTTTGCAATTTCTCCAAATTTTTTTTCCCCTTGTACATTTTGATAGTATAAGGATACTCATTCAGAATGTTGGCATTTAGGATGCTGAAGGATGTTCTCATCCTGCTGGTATTTCTAAGGGGACTGAAGACCTGGCTCTTCACCTAGGCCTTTAGTGGAAATGACTGAAACTTCCATTTAAGGTGCAGATAGTTTTCTTTTGTTTCATCCAGTTTGTGATTCTGCAATCTCTACAATTTTTTTTTTTTTTGGTTTTCTGGCTGTTTTTACTATTTTATTTTTAAGTTTTAAATCGTTTGTAAACAGCCTAAAGTCACTGAAAGTTGGTGGCATTCTGCATAAATTTAGTTATTATTATTATTATTATTGTTATTGTTATTGTTATTGTTATTGTTATTATTATTATGTGCTTCCCATTCACTTTTCATGTTTCAGTATTCCAGGATAATATCCAGGGGTGAAATCCAGCAGGTTCTGGCAGGTTCTGGAGAACCGGTAGTGGAAACTTTGAGCAGTTCGGAGAACCGGTAGCGGAAATTTTAAGTAGTTCGAAGAACCGGTAAATACCACCTCTGGCTGGCCCCAGAATAGAATAGAATAGAATTTTTATTGGCCAAGTGTGATTGGACACACAAGAAATTTGTCTTGGTGCATATAGTCTCATTGTACATAAAAGAAAAGATACCTTCATCAAGGTACAACGTACAACACAAATGATGGTCATAGGGTACAATTTAACACTTAATGATACAACACTTAATGATAAGCATAGGGTACAAATAAGCAATCAGGAACAATCAATATCAATATAAATCATAAGGATTACCAGCAACAAAGTTACAGTCATACAGTCATAAGTGGAAAGAGATTGGTGATGGGAACGATGAGAAGATTAATAGTAGTGCAGATTTAGTACATAGTTTGACAGTGTTGAGGGAATTATTTGTTTAGCAGAGTGATGGCCTTCGGGAAGAAACTCTTCTTGTGTCTAGTTGTTCTGGTGTGCAGTGCTCTATAGTGTCGTTTTGAGGGTAGGAGTTGAAACAGTTTATGTCTGTGAGGGATGTGAGGGATCTGTAAATATTTTCACGGCCCTCTTCTTGATTCGTGTAGTATACAGGTCCTCAATGGAAGGCAGGTTGGTAGCAATTATTTTTTCTGCAGTTCTAATTATCCTTTGAAGTCTGTTTCTTTCTTGTTGGGTTGCAGAACCAAACCAGACAGTTATAGAGGTGCAAATGACAGACTCAGTAATTCCTCTATAGAACTGGATCAGCAGCTCCTTGGGCAGTTTGAGCTTACTGAGTTGGCACAGAAAGAACATTCTTTGTTGTCCTTTTTTGATGATGTTTTTGATGTTAGCTGTCCATTTTAGAACTTGCGATATGATAGAACCTAGAAATTTAAAGGTTTCTACTTGATACTGTGTTGTCTAGTATTGTGAGAAGTGGAAGTATGGAAGGGTTTCTCCTAAAGTCTACCACCATTTCTACAGTTTTGAGTGTGCTCAGTTCCAGATTGTTTCGGTCGCACCACAAGGCTAGTTGTTCGACCTCTTGTCTATATGCGGATTCGTCATTGTCTCAAATGAGACCAGTCACTGTTGTGTCATCTGCGAACTTCAGTAGTTTAGCAGATGGATCATTGGAGATGCAGTCATTGGTATACAGAGAGAAGAGAAGTGGGGAGAGCACACAGCCTTGGGGGGGCCCTGTGCTAATTGTACAGGAATCTGATGTGATCTTGCTTAGCTTCACCTTCTGCTTCCTGTTTGTTAGGAAGCTTGTGGTCCACTTACAAATCTGTTCAGGTACCTATAGCTGGTTTAGCTTAGTTAGAAGAGTGTCTGGAATGATGATATTGAATGCTGAACTAAAGTCTACAAAGAGGACCCTTGCATAGGTCTTTGGAGACTCAAGGTGTTGTAGGATGTAGTGCAGAGTGGGGTGGGAATGGAGATTTTGCAGTATCCTTCCCCTGCCAGACCCACCAAGCCACATCACGCTCACCAAGCCACGCTCACAGAACTGGTAGTAAAAACATTTGGATTTCACCACTGGTAATATCACATTGTTACCTGTGAATAAAATGGCACATTGTTCCTCCTTGACTTTTTGGGGGTGTGGGGAGTCGGGGCAAAAATAGAAGTCTCAGTTTTTGTACTCTTTAGGCAGCTGCTCAGAACTCAAGAACATTAGTTTTTTCCTTAAGTTTTACTTCATCCCAAAGCAAAATTTGTGGAAAAAACATTTGCTGTTACATGATAACAAATTAAGCAGTTAGTTGAACATATCTAGTTTCAGTTTAAATCTGAAACATAATGCATTCCTGGATGGAAAACTACCATGGATGTTCATCACATTGGAAATTGTACTTATATGTATGGTATACAAAGGCAGGACCTACAGACAACTTATTATATGATTAATAAGTCAGGGGCTTGACTTATGGTACATCCTACATACTCCCAGATGAAGGCAATGATGAAAGGCTTCCCATACTGTTGCAAATAAAATTACACAGACATGTCCATGAAGTCAGTAGCGCTCAAAATTAGCTCAAAGGATATTTTAATTTATTTGCTGTTTCAGCTGATTTATATTTCACCTTCTCACTGGGTTCTTTCCAGTGCATGTTTGGGCACTTATAAAATATGACATGTCACTAAAACAGCCAGAATTAATTTGGGGCCTAGGGCACAAGTAGGTGAGTCATCCTATTTCCAAATACTTTGCTTATGATTGTAGAGGAACTTTGTTACCATGTTTCTCTCTGTGATCTTCCAGTTTAGGTGAATATAGAAAGGTGCTACATTATTAGCTTTGTATTGTCGGACCATGTTTCATTTTTCAGGATCAGCCAAAGTCAACATTAGCATTAGAATAGAATAGAATAGAATAGAATAGAATAGAATAGAATAGAATAGAATAGAATAGAATAGAATTTATTGGCCAAGTGTGATTGGACACACAAGGAATTTGTCTTGGTGCATATGCTCTCAGTGTACATAAAAGAAAAGATACCTTCATTAAGATACAACATTTACAACACAAATGATGGTCACAGGGTACAATTTAACACTTAATGATACAACACTTAATGATAAGCATAGGGTACAAATAAGCAATCAGGAACAATC
This sequence comes from Ahaetulla prasina, assembly GCF_028640845.1. Lineage (NCBI taxonomy): Eukaryota > Metazoa > Chordata > Lepidosauria > Squamata > Colubridae > Ahaetulla > Ahaetulla prasina. Next base: position 38,678,061 of record NC_080543.1, on the reverse strand, counting down.
AATATCAATATAAATCATAAGGATCACCAGCAACAAAGTTACAGTCATACAGTCATAAGTGGAAAGAGATTGGTGATGGGAACGATGAGAAGATTAATAGTGGTGCAGATTTAGTAAATAGTTTGACAGTGTTGAGGGAATTATTTGTTTAGCAGAGTGATGGCCTTCGGGGAAAAACTGTTCTTGTGTCTAGTTGCACAAGAACAGGTACCGTATATGTGGTACCTTGCTCAATAGTAGTAACTGTGAAAGGGATCTTGGAGTCCTAGTGGACAACCATTTAGATATGAGCCAGCAGTGTGCAGCAGCTGCCAAAAAAGCCAACACAGTTCTGGGCTGCATAAACAGAGGCATAGAATCAAGATCACGTGAAGTGTTAATACCATTTTATAATGCCTTGGTAAGGCCACACTTGGAATATTGCATTCAGTTTTGGTCGCCACGATGTAAAAAAGATGTTGAGACTCTAGAAAGAGTGCAGAGAAGAGCAACAAAGATGATTAGGGGACTGGTGGCTAAAACATATGAAGAACGGTTGCAGGAACTCGATATGTCTAGTTTAATGAAAAGAAGGACTAGGGGAGACATGATAGCAGTGTTCCAATATCTCAGGGGTTGCCACAAAGAAGCGGGAGTCAAACTATTCTCCAAAGCACCTGAGGGTAGAACAAGAAGCAATGGGTGGAAACTAATCAAGGAGAGAAACAACTTAGAACTAAGGAGAAATTTCCTGACAGTTAGAACAATCAATAAGTGGAACAACTTGCCTGCAGAAGTTGTGAATGCTCCAACACTGGAAATTTTGGATAGCATTTATCTGAAATGGTGTAGAGTTTCCTGCCTGGGTAGGGGGTTGGACTAGAACACCTCCAAGGTCCCTTCCAACTCTGTTATTATGTTATGTTATGTTCTGGTGTGCAGTGCTCTATAGCGTCATTTTGAGGGTAGGAGTTGAAACAGTTTATGTCCAGGATGTGAGGGATCTGTAAATATTTTCACGGCCCTCTTCTTGATTTCGTACAGTATACAGGTTCTCAATGGAAGGCAGGTTGGTAGCAATTATTTTTTCTGCAGTTCTAATTATCCTCTGAAGTCTGTGCCTTTCTTGTTGGGTTGCAGAACCAAACCAGACAGTTATAGAGGTGCAAATGACTTAAAATTTAAATTTAAATTTTATTTAAATTTTAAATTTTATTTAAATTTAAATTTAAAATTAAAATGACAAAAATTAGCTGAAGCAGCAATGAAGGATCACAGAAAAAGAATTGGATGAGGCCAGGATTCATTCTCTGTTCATGATAACAGATCTAAATGATACATTTAAACATTATATGGAAAAACACATTTTGAGTTGATAATAAGAGAATGAAGAGATACTCTGTTATAGAAGAAATTTATCAAATTAAATCATGTAAGTTGCTGCCCCTAGATTTTGCATACATTTAACTTAACCAATAAACTAAACTGATTATGTTGCAGCTTTGCAAAACAACATTGCAGCGCAACCCCATCAGACCAGACTTATTCTGCTACAGCACTTTTTTTGTTGCTTGCATTTCACAGCTTCCTGAAAATACAATCTTCACAGTCTTCAGACAGACGCCTGATTAATTCAAATAATTGACTGGCTAGTTCTAACATGTTTAGTCAGACTAAAATCATACTAACTTTGATGAGACTTCCTTTCTAATAAATAGAGTTAGCCCTTGCATTTACCTTTTCTCTAAAATTAAACTGAGGTTGGTTACCCTGTCTGTGCTTTCGGGAGAAGGGCGGTATACAAATTAAAATATTATTATTATTATTATTATTATTATTATTATTAAACTTTGTAATTTTATGTTCATGTTGTTGAGATCAATTTTGTAACTTTAAACATTTAAAGATTGATTTGCTCTTACATGATCAAGAAAGTTAGATACTGTATATTGGGGCGCTCAGGCTTGTACTTTTAAATATATAGAGAGAGTCTTACAGTCTCCCAGTTTCTAGCCTGGTTTCTTAACCAAACTGGCTCTAATAGTTATTGCCCATTGCTTGAGGGTAATTAAATCTCCTTGGCAAATTATTTCTTTCAAGTGTTACCAGTAAAAGATACTTATAAAGATTGCTGCTGGTCAGGTTGAACCTTTCGGCACATTTTTGATAATACAAGAAATTCTTAGAACTTCCACTATTTTTCAGCCATCTATAGAAGAAAATGCTTTGGATTTTACTAATCAACGTCCATACAAGATGGGAATTGGGAATCATACAGGGTGCTTTATTTAAACAGAACGCTTAACTTCCATTTTTCTCCTTAGCTCTACCATCACCATGAAAATTCAGCCTGACTTTTTCTAGCACAACTTGAATATGTCCTGCCTCAGTGGAATTTTTCTTATTCCAGTTTGTTTCTCCACCCTATTTTTACTATTTACCTTTTATCACAATTTGAGATAAGTACTTGAAAGCCTGGGGATAGGTGGCATCTAGAATTTAATGCTGGCAGACAGTAGAAGTTCCCAATTTCTTATCTCAAAATCTCAACTCCCCAGGGTGACTTGTGTGTGTTAAAGTTGATGCTTTATTATTTGTATTTGCATGGGACATATTGTTAATTCTATCCATCATAAGCGAAAAACTTTTCTTCACTACTTCTATTGCATGCTTGCCTAAGTGTGCCCGTACGTTTTACATGCTGTTAAAATGGTCATTTTTTAATTTATTGCTTTTAATGATGCTTATTATCTGCAGTTTTGCATTGTCCCTTCTACAGATAGAGGCTCCTTCCTCCCTCCCCCCATCCCAATTTTTGAACATAGTAGTAGAGGATGTAATCACCAAGCATAGTAATGTAAGGTCATTATATTGTAAGAAAGAAGATGTATCTGTGAGACGAAATGAAATTGATAATGTTTGTTTCTAACTTTCAGGAAATTACTTCTATTTATGCCAGGGTATGGAGGAATCTAAAAAAATGAAAAAACCTGCTTTGGCATCTAGCCTTGTTATGAACGGAAATATTGTCAGCAGCAGATACATTAAAATAATGCTGCTGCAAATATTAGTTATAATCCCATTAATAGATGAATAGATATGAATATTAAAGTCTCACTGAATTGTTTGATGAAATGGGCTAAAAATGTTGGTTATAACATACTAAAACTTACTAAAATGCAGGAATTTTTTCCATAATTACTATATTTTTCACTCTATAAGATGCACCTGACTATAAGATGCACCTAGCTTTAGAGGAGGGAAAGAAGACAAAAAACTTTCAGGCAGAGCCCAAGAGGACCACAGATAGGTGTCCTTTCATGCATCAGCTCTGCCTATTGACTCCTGCACTGTGGAAAAGAGTCAGAAGAGGCAGGCAATGATAAAGACAGAAGAGGCGGGGTTCAGCACTGTAAAAGGACCCCACTTCTGCGGCCCGGCTGCTATTCACCAAAGACGCACAAAATTTTCCACCCACTTTGGGGGGAGGGAGTGCATCTTATGGAGCGAAAAATATGGTATAAACAGTTCCTGGGAAAATCAGTCCTGATTATATTCAAATTGGAGATTTGGTGAGCAAAGAGGGCCTGATTTGCTGAGTTTGTAATGTGAAAATTGAGGCAATCAGATTCATCTTGAGTTGCTTCACTCTAGAAGCTGGGGGAAAAGGTCAATAAACTGTAATGGGTGAAGGGCAAAATATGTAAAGCTACATAGAAAAGAGCAAAGATGGCAGAGGGCATTAGCCTTCCTCAGTTATATCTGGATGCCTTCACAGCTTTTAGTGAAATTAATTTTTGAAACAGACACTTTGTACCATTGTTAAGAATTAACAACTTTGAGGGCAACACACTTGTTGAGATAAAATGCAATTCAAAATAAAGTACGGTTGCCTTCATTTAGCCACTGCCTCTGAAAGTGATTATTCATAGTTACGATGGTAATGAAAAAGCAACTTTGCGACCAATCCTTGCATTTACGATTTTCATAGCTCTGTAAAGCACAGAAAAGCTGACATAAGATCATAAGTGCTGTTGTGTTTTAGTGTTTAGCTTTGCTTAACAACCAAGTTACTAGTCCAAATTGTCACAAAATAAGGATTGCATATAAGAGAAATAGCCTTAGTCCTATAGTCTCAGAAAGAGTAAAACTAGAACCACTTGGTTGTAAATGTTGATGTGACTTCTATGCCTTTTGAAAAATGAAGAATTTTTTAATTAAGAATTTTTCAAAACAATTCTTTTTTATACAATTTAGTTAGCTTTTTTTCACTTTCTCATGAGATATGATTTAAATCATGTTATATTACTTTGGACTCATTAATACTGATATAGGGAGAAAAAATAAAGTTTAAACTTAAAGTTTAAATTAAACTTTAGGTTTACATAAATAGAACATTAATGAATGTTACTCCTTTTCATTTGAAGGAGGTTAAGAGTCTTTCCAGATAATCAGTTTTATAGCACTTTGAGCACACATTTGTTTTTCATTTATTGGGTAGACGCTTCATGGCTTCACTTCTGCTGTGAGGCATATAAAAACATCTTCCAGAAAGGTAGTTATGTTAACACATTGTAGCATAAACAGCAAGACTCCAACATGCACTGAGAATAATGCATTGTTAAAACATATTTTTGCCATTTTTGTTACGTTGTGATAAGTAATTACACATGTTAATTTGATTTTGAGACTGGATTTACTATTCCAGGATGACTTTTGAACTGCATATGTATTATATGGAAATTGACAACAGTGGAAAAGGGTCCTTCAATAGATAAATTACTCTGTGGATTGAAGAACTGGAATTAGATCATCTTATGTACAATTAATATTGTTATTATTACTTATAGGTCATCTATAAGTTGTTTATAAATATAGGTTTTGTATGGACAATTGCAGTGAAAGATTGTCTTTATTGAAACAATTGTGTACAATTTTATTTATCCATCCATCTACCTATCTACCTACCTACCTACACAGGTATAATATACAGTATTTACTGTATGCTATTTTGTTATATTTCTTCATTTTCTTTTTCTTGTGCTTTCATATGTCTGCTGATTCCTGATGACTGCCTAAATTAATTCCTGCAATTTTCTTGGCAATATTTTTGAAGATTGCCATTACCTTCTTCCAAGGGCTGAGAGACCAGGGCTGAAAGATTGGCTGATCTAGTGCCTAAGACAGGACCAAAATTCCCAGTCTCTAACCTAGAACCTTAACCACAGTGGTGGGATTCTGCCAGTTCTATCCAGGTTGGGCAAACTGGTAGCTGCAGCTGCTGGAGGCTCCGCTCACCTGCCCGGACATCATCACGTTCCTTATTTTATGCTCTGCGCATGCGCAGAAGGTCCTGCACATGTGCAGAGGTGGCGTGCATGGAGGTGGTTGCTCACATTTGCGAACCGGTAGCTAAGATAACTCAATACCACTCCTGGTTAACCACTATACCAAGCTGGCTCCTTATTTTTTTCCTGTTATGTTTAATTAAATAAAGCTTGAAATAAAAGCAATATCAACAAATCTTATAGCATCTTATAAAAAATGACCAATTTATTATGATTTAAACTTTAGTCGACAACATTGGATACGAGATCTCATAAACATGGAGTGGTTATGTGCCACTCCAATTATTTTTATCTGTGAATGACCTTTTATCCGTGAATTACCTTATGCTACTTAAGTAATATATGCACCAAGTAAGATATACACAATCTTATTTCAGATAGCAGGACAAATAAATATAATTTATGAATAATCTGATTTTTCTAGTAGTAGTTAATGTTTTTTTCTTTGTAAGTCTTTACACATCAAAACAGTGATCAATGGCATGATCTTATAAAAGGCATGTTGGACAGTTTGATCTAAATTGGCCAAAAAGCCTTTGCATCTACAAAAAGCAGTATCTGTGGCTTTTCCATTTTGCGTCTTTCTTTATTCCAAGAAAGCATCATAGGCTCTTTCTAGTAAAACAGACCAACAATTAAACTTGTCTGTGTTCTGAATGTTATTTTCTGTATATTTCATTCTTCCATTTTGTGGTTGTTTCATAATTATCCATCTGATTTATCCATTTGAGTAGATGTAGATAGTTGTTTGGATATGTCCTCTTCTAGATCCTTATAGTTAATGAACACTAATAAATTAAATTTGCTATGGGATAATTTTCTAACTGGCACTGGACAGATTATTCCGTTCATTGTTATATTTCTTGCAGTACTTCATGGTGATGCTAATTTATAGAATTGGTCAGAAATTAAACTAATATTTAAGTTGTGCCGCTTGGTGCTGCTTAGACAGTTGGAGTAGAGGAAATAATTAATGGATACTGTGGCTGATATCACTGGTTGGGTTTGCCATGGTGCTTGACCTTTAGCAGGTGCCAAACAAGGTCACTACTAAAGCATTCACAGAACTTATACTCTATTTAATCTTATAATCCTGTTCCATTTCTAACTATATGAACAATATAATTACTGTTACTATTTTTGTATTGATTTTGGGACATTAATTAGAATGAATGCAGAGAAATGAGCAAGGTGAATTCACCTGATTATTTTGTATATCCTAGTATTTAAATTGCAGTATATATAGTGGGGTAGTCATGCTTCAAATAAATTGAAGGAAATATAAAATGATCTGAGCATTGCCACTCTACCTATGATTAGAAAAACGAAGATAAATAATACTTTTTACCCATAGCATGCTTTAAACACAACTGTGTTAAATAACAACCAACTTAGTTTATGTGAATTGGTTGTTGCCCTTAGTACGGAGTTCATTAAAATACAAAATGCAATGATTTCTCCTGCAGATTTTATTTAATGGATTTAAAAAAAATAGAAGTGACCTGTTGGCATATGTATGAAGTGTGTGTGTGTGTGTGTGTGTGTGTATGTGTGAATTTTCCAAACTGATCAACATTTAGTTTTATAGGGATGGACAACATATGGATGAACACATAAAATGATTGACTATTTTACAGTTTTGCAAGCAATAGCAATAAAAAACAGGCTTGATGTAATCCAACATCACAGTTTAAGTAGCTTTTCAATGACCAGGCTGGCATAACAAACTTTCTGGATCTTCCAAAATTGAATTGAATTGAACTTTATTTGGCCAATGATTGGAATGCATATTTGAAAGGCATTTTGGAGATTTTGTTCCAATCAAAATAAGGCTCAAATTTCTTGAGATACTGTGGAGAATACATTTTGTCACAACGAGAAGCCACTTATCATGTCATAAAGTATTTTTCTGGAAATCATTGTAATTAACACTGAGGCTATTTCCACTTATCTTGGTAATCCTTGATTGAACTCAGTGTAATGCATTTTAAGTAGGATAGTATGAATATGTTGATGTCCTGCTTGATGGCTTCCATAATATCTTTTTTTTGTTTGTTTACATTTATACCCCGCCCTTCTCCGAAGACTCAGGGCGGCTTACAGTATATAAGGCAATAGTCTCATTCTATTTGTATATTTTTACAAAGTCAACTTATTGCCCCCCCAACAATCTGGGTCCTCATTTTACCTACCTTATAAAGGATGGAAGGCTGAGTCAACCTTGGGCCGGGCTTGAACCTGCAGTAATTGCAGGCTCTGTGTTCTTAATAACAGGCTTTACCAGCCTGAGCTACACCGGCCTCCCTCAGTCTGGAATGGTCAGCTGAAGAAGCTCTTGGCTTAAGCAAATACATCTGTTCTTACGTTTGTTCTTTAAGATTTACAGATTTGTCTACTGTAAATACTTCTCTTTGACAAACCATTAGAACTAATATTTTTTTCATCTTTCCACCCCTTCATTGCATTTTATAGGAAGATAACACAAAATTATAATACAAAAAAAACAAAAGGTAAGCAAGATTAGTAAATTATTGAGATAGTCCTGGAGTCCTTGGTACTCTGAGCTCTCTCCTTGGTAGTGCCTTGATTAGGGTATTGTTTTATCCTTGATTGTTTGTCTAGTGTTAATTCCTGCTTGTTTGGGTGTTGGCTGTTTGAGAGGATGTGGTCTGGTCTTTTTGTTTTCTTCTGAGTTCTTTATTGTTTTTGTTTGAATGTTGTATAAATGTAGTTTATGTGTCTACTGATGGTTGATTTGTCCACATGCCATGCTTTCAGGAATTCTGTAGGATTTTGGGATTTAAATTGGTCTAAGTTGCTCACAGTTTTCCAGTTAAAACTATGGTTGAGTCTGTCCATATGTTGTGAAATTTATGCGTTTTCATCGTGTTTCTGATTGCTTGTTGGTGTTCATGGTGCACTCTGCTAGTCTTCTGTGTCTCAGTGGCTGTTGCAGTCCTTACATATTATGTTGTAGATGACTCCAAGAAAGCATTTTTCTATGCCTCTCCTTTCCACAACTTATATATCAGTTCTCTTACTAAAAAGCTTTTCTCATCAGTATTTTAATTAGCGGCTGTAAACAGGACTGCTGGGGGGGATTCTATTAATGTAAAGAGCTATAAAAGAAATGCAATCTATGACTTTCTTCAGTTTTCAGCATTTGGTTATGTTTGTTGCTTGATTACATTGAGAAAACAAATACATGACAATAGTTTTAGTCTGTCCCTTGAGGGAAGAAAGCCCCTGGAACTAACAAAGGACCTTGTTGTTAGAATGCTCTTTGATATACAGTACATGTTTGTTATGCACTGCCCAACAACCTAGCTGAAAACCTCAATAATATGGTGATACCGATATGTAGAGATCAAAATTCCAGTACTGCTTCTCGACTGTAATAAGAGCTAGACTGATAATAAAAAGGGAGACGGATTTAATCTCTCAGCTTCATAAAGTGAAGAAGGCAGATATGTGACCTGTCTCAGATTCTCATATTTTTGTTCTTGAATTATTTTTTCATCCAGTGCTTGAAATAGATATAATTAAGTCTTGCTGAATTTTAAAAGAAATCTTAATCTCTTTCTCTTTTCTTTCACTCTAGCTGCTGTCTCAGTCATACAATAGCAATTTACATTATTTATTGTATGTACTCCCGTTAATTTCTGAGAAATGTGTTTCTGTTCTCTCTGGGCCTTGTAGTGGGATAGTGGACATAATGAAATTTTAAGCCAGCCAGCCTACTATTGTTGTCCCACAGGATGATAAAGACAGCAAATAGAAATAAAATGAAACAAGGAAAATGTGATTAAAAACAATGTCGAAGTGTTAGTTGAAAACATGCCTCAGTCTTTTCTAAAGGTAGAGAAACAAGCATTCTCTTCCACTTCATCTGATTGCTAGAAACAACAAATCATTCACAACTGGATAACTGCAGCAGCAGCAGCAGCAAAATTTTATTCACAGTTGTTCTCCTCATTACCATGTTGGTACAGGGTTTCTATTTGGCTTGCATTTTATTGTGAATAAAGCCAGACCTGTAGGCATGCTCTGCAACAAAAGGTTTTGACTAATGTGGTCTCTATACCTTGGACATTAAAAAATAATGTTTCTCTTTACCGATGGGATTTGGAAGCAGCACAGTTCTTTGTTGCAAAGTACCACTCTTGCTTTCGGCTTTCCAGTTTTGACTCTAATCTTGTAAATATTTAATACTTATGATTTTAATTATAAGGCGCCCAGAATTGCTTTGTAGAGTGAATTGGGAGGCATATAAATGCAACAAACAGACAAATAATCCTAGTGTTTTAAAGTAAGCAGAAGTAAAAAATACGTTACAGATCAGCTTCAGCTTAGTTTGAGGGAATTGGGGAATGGTCAATGCAGAAGTGGCCTCAGAGTTATTGAATTACAATATGTTTAAGTTTCTTCGGTGATTCTTTGGGAACAAAAATGGAAAATTACAATAAAATAAATAAACATATACCGTATATACTCGAATATAAGCCGATCCGAGTATAAGCCGAGGTCCCCAATTTTACCCCAAAAAACTGGGGTAAACTGGGGACTCGAGTATAAGCCGAGGGAGGGAAATGAGGCCCCCGCCCCGCCCTCTCACTGCACCGGCAGGGCTTCCCCGCGCTAATGCAAAAGCCCGCCAAGTTTGCACCATCCGGTATAATGTGAAAAAAAGAAGAAAAAAAAAAAAACTCGAGTATAAGCCGTATATACTCGAGTATAAGCCGAGGGGACGTTTTTCAGCACAAAAAACGTGCTGAAAAACTCGGCTTATACTCGAGTATATACGGTAAATTGGTTTTTTACAATAAAACCAATAAACATATAAATGGAATCCAGATTTCACAATTGCAAAAGCCTTGTGATATTCTTAATACATGCAATTGTTCAGTTACGGGCTGAAAAGCTGTTTAGGGCTCTCTGAGTGCACCTACAGGAAGCAGAATCTATGAAAGGAAGAGTTCTAATTGTACTCCCAATAATGAAACATAACTCCTGAGTTGCAAAGTTTGATTCCGGTTGCCAGGTAGGGTTCCATGTTTATTATATGTATTTTTAGTTCAGTAGTCTCTCTGTTTTATTAATAGGAGTCATTGCCTTGGTAAAGTGCTATTTATAAAGTATGTGCAATAAGAAAGGAAATCCGTCTCATGTAGTAAAGAAATGTTTCACTGAGGTATGAGGTCAGAGCATCTATAATTAACATACCCCACACCTGGATGTTTGGTGCATCTTCAGGAAGCACATTTTAACCTAGGATCACTTAAAAGCATGGGGAAAATAGACAACTACTGGGTTATTTAAGGTTATTTTCCTGCCTCCAACTGTCAGCTATTTCCTAGATACAGGAAAATGAGACATTAAATAACTGTTGTGTGTCCTTATGTGCAGTTATAACTGTTATTTTAACACCCACGATGTGTACATATTAAAGAGAACTATGAGAAAGCAAACTCCTACACTATATGGATTGAGTATTCAAACACGGTCAAGTCTTGGCTCCATCTTCAGCAAATGCAAGAATATTTCTAGATTTAGGTTCTTTAAATGATCCTACCTCTTTTTGTTTATTTAAATTAAAATGTTTTAAAATAAATCAAAATCATTTTAATACCAAGCAGTCGGAGCCTTAAATCCCTAGGAGTTTCTTTCCCATCATCCATAAATCAGCTAGAAAGTTTGATGATCATTTGGATTATGGAACATCACAAGGAAGTCAGGAACAGGGAAAACAAGGAAACAGAGAAACAAAATTGTCTCTTACAATAGGTGTGGTCATTCAGTCAGAGGCCTTTAATAAGAATGACAATAACCTATAACAGGGGTCTCCAACCTTGGCAACTTTAAGCCTGGAGGACTTCAACTCCCAGAGTTCCCCAGCCAGCTGCTGGCTGGGGAATTCTGGGAGTTGAAGTCCACTAGGCTTAAAGTTGCCAAGGTTGGAGACCCCTGGCCTACGATGTATTTTTGTAAATGCTAAAAAATAACTCATAAAGACACAATATATGGTAAAAGCTTTGTTCTGTTCATCTTAAAAAGGCTATGAATTATGCATAGGGCAACACAAGTTAAGTGGCTAGGAAACTAAGCTTGTTGATCAGAAAGGTCGGCAGTTCAGCGGTTCGGCGGTTCGAATCCGTAGTATAGGTCTCCTGCATGAGCAGGGGGTGGGACTAAATGTCCTCCAAGGTAGCTTCCAACTCTATTACTATTACTGTTACAGGTTATTTCCATATTCTTAATGATAGAATCAAGGTTTGAAGAAAGTTTCCATTCAGTTGTTTGAAGGGACATCTCCATAAGACCAGAAACTTTGCATTGTTGGAACTGCCAGTAGCACAAGATGTCTGCTATATTCATGAAAATATGGATAGGATTATCTTGAAACTTTGCTACTCAGACTGACAAGTTCAAAGAACGGGGATTGTTAAGAACTTCGGCTATGCTTAATGGCGTAGTATGAATACATCAGGAGTGAAATGCCTCCGGATCGGACCGGCTCATGCGATCCGGTAGCAATGGCGGCTGCTGGTTCAGAGGACCGGTAGCAAAAAACCCTGCCCCCCCCCCGCCTCTGCTGAGCCCCACCATCAGCAGAGGAGGTTTTTTTACTTTTAAAAGCCGGTTTTGCTTCAGCCAAAACATGCCTTTAAAAGTGAAAAAAAGCCTTTGAGGATCCCGCCCCTCAGCTGAGATCGGCAGAGACTTTAAACTTTTAAAAAAATATATTAAAGTCTCCTCTGGCGATCTCACCTGAGTTCCTCATCAGCAGAACCTTACTTGTACTCTTACTTGTAGAAAACATGTTTTCTACAAGTATGAGTAGAGATTCTAAGACACTTACCTGATTACTGATGAACGCATGGCTTTTTTTCCAGCCCGAAAGCCCCAGTTTCACTTTCAGCCAGACAGAATCAATTGCTTAGCTAATCTATTTCCTCGGTGATCAACTGGTTGGCTTTGCTGGCTGAGGAACTCTGGGATTTGAAGTCCACAATAAAATAAAATAATAAAATAAAATATATGTGCAGCTTTCTGAGATTTGGTGTGTTTCTGTAATGTTTCACTCTAACTACACAAACACACAAAATCTCAGAAAGCTGTAAGTGGCATTTTGTGTGTGTGTGTGTGTGTGTGTGTAAAGTGTGAAAGTTGATTTTTGAGCTTTTTATGGCTGTGTGAAGTGTGAAGTGCACTGCTTTTACATTGTGTGTGAGTCAGTTGTGTTGTGTTGTGTGTGTGTAAAGTGTGAAAGTTGGTTTTTGGTACCTCTTATTGTTTTTTATACTTTGTTAATTATTTTTATTATTTATTGCTATTGGCCACGCCCACCCAGTCATCTGACCACCAAGCCATGCCCACCAATGAAGCCACACCCACAGAACCGGTAGGGAAATTTTTTAGATTTCACCCCTGGAATACATCTACTTGAAAATTTGGCCCCTACCCTGTATAATTGAATTTGTGTTATAGCCTTAAACTGAGAGCCCACATAAATGGAGATTTCTTTTTTAATTTTTTAATTAAAGATTCTTTTACAAAATAAAAGCAATACAAATTTTGAGAGAAAAAAGACAATAATGAAAAATGATGAGCAAATAAAGAGAGAGAAAGAAAGAGAGAAAGAAAAGAAAGAAAGATAGAGCAAGAAGGAAGGAAAGAAAGAAAGATGTAAAGAAGTGGTTTCCAATGTTCCTTACAGCTGTTATAAACACATTCATATTTTGTCCTCTTTGTAATAGAATAGAATAGAATAGAACAGAATAGAATAGAATAGAATAGAATTTTATTGGCCAAGTGTGATTGGACACACAAAGAATTTGTCTTGGTGCATATGCTCTCAGTGTACATAAAAGAAAAGATACCTTCATCAAGGTACAACACTTGCAACACTTAATGATAGTCATAGGGTGCAAATTTAAAACTTAATGATAAAACACTTAATGATAGTCATAGGCTATAAATAAGGTTACATCGTGGCTCCCTTCTTTTCATATTCTCTCTTTTTTAATAATCAAATCCATAAACCACAAGTTTTCACCAAAAATCCGTAAAGGGTTTCCAGTCACTAACAAAGGTAGTTATTGTCTTCTCTCAAATCAAATAAATCAATTTTGCCATCTCTTCAGTTCTATTATCTTCACCAATCATTCTTCATTGTAGATATTTCCACTTTTGTCCATATAATAATCTCTCTGCAGTTGTTGTTGTTGTTAGTTGCGAGTCGTGTCCGACCCATCGCGACCCCATGGACAACATTCATCCAGGCCTTCCTGTCCTCTACCATCCTCTGGGTCCATTTAAACTCGTTTCTACTGCTTCAGTGACTCCATCCAGCCACCTCGTTCTCTGTCGTCCCCTTCTTCTTTTGTCCTCAATCTTTCCCAGCATTAGGCTCTTCTCCAGTGAGTCCTTCTTTCTCATTAAGTGGCCAAAGTATTTCAGTTTCATCTTCAGGATCTGGCCTTCTAAAGAGCAGTTACCATATTCAAAAAAATCATTCATAATTCTTTTCTAATTGTTTATTAGTTCCAGCAGGAAAAAACCAGTTTCAGTTGAATTTTAATCTATAAAATTCTTGGCATCACTGTGAGCTTTTGAGCCAAAATTTTCTAGCCTTTTTATAAATCCACCAAGCATGATAAAATTCTTCTTAATGTTTTCCACATTTCCAATGTAATTTACAAATTCTGGAAAGCTTTTACTGGTTTTATGTACCAACAGTACATTGTTTTGTGGAAATTGTCTTTTGAATTATAATGTAATGTGAATTTCAGTCCTTTCACCCACCTGTATATTATTGCAAAAGTTCTTAGCTAATTGTATCATACATTTTTTAACTTATACTTCTTCTGGTTCAAATATCAATAAAAAGTATGGTCCTTGACTTCCTGTAGAAAGCAAAACTCAAATTATTTGCTAATTTTATAAACTAAGTATATATATGCACAAATTATCTCATGTACTATAAATATTTTACAATTTAGTGCATATTTTTGAATTTTTCCTTGTGTCTGATTTCTTTTTATTCAATAATGTAAGCTTTATTTTAGTGATAGGTAAATGTGACGATAATTGGGCATCTCCAGAGAAGAATTCAGAATCAGTGTGAAAGTAATCCTGGGCCTTTTATGATTGCAAGGACTCATTAATGTTTGGAAGCTAATTGATTTATTTACACTTCCATTGGGGTAGTTTGAAATAGCAGTGAAATAACATTTTGTTTGGCATTCTTTAAATGTTAAGCTTTGGGGTGAAGAAATTTCCCATTGGTGGGAATCCTTCTTTATCTTGCCTCTTGACCCAAAATCAAACCCACCTTTACAGATAAAAACAACATATGATTACAAAAATATTTGCTTCCATCCTTGGGCTTTAAATAAAATAAAAGGAAGGGTGCTTTAGCAACTGGGTAGATTCCGCTGGTATCTACATATAGCTAACAAATAAACAGAACCTGTACTGAAAATATGACAAGGTTATAGTAATTTATTTCATTGTCTATGTGACTTTTAAAGGATCTATTACTGCAGGAGCTATGGCCGTCTAGAGGGTGGAAAACTGATTGGGATGCTATTTTTCCATTCCTCGGTCAGTCAACTGGAGGGGAAACTGATTGGATTATAGTTATCTCTCTCCCTCTTCCCCTTCTCAGTATTTCAATATTAGCAGAAGTGACATATATTTGGAGGGTGGGGGGACAAAGAAAGAAGTCAGTTCCAAGTTACTTTTGTGGAACTAAAGAATGAAAATGGCATGTTGTAGAAATTAAAGGTTATCATTTTCAAAAGGATGTCACTTTAACATATTTATTGTTTTTAAATTTATTAAAGCTGGGTTCATGTTCTTTCACTTATATACTACACTGGATTCTCTAACATTTCTCCCTGCTTAGAAAATCCCATCAAGTCCCATATCCTGGTATGTGTTTATTGCTAAATCTTGTTCAGAGAAAGAAAAATTTAATTTAATCATTCTATCTATCTATCTATCTATCTATCTATACACAAACACACACAAATTTGTAAATACATATACAGTAAAGGGAACACAAAAATACTGTAAGACATCCTAGATCTGAAGGAATGAAATATTCTTATTAAATACAGTACATTGTGTTGTGTGGGTGTTGCCTTTATTTTTTTGAGCTGTGTGTATGTATGTATGTATGTATGTATGTATGTATATATATATATACATACATACATACCGTGTTTCCCCAAAAATAAAACCTTGTCTTATATTTTTTTGAACCCTGAAATAAGTACTTGGCCTTATTACCATACGCTCAAAAGCCCGATTGGGCTTATTATCAGGGGATGTCTTATTTTGGGGGAAACAGGGTGTATATATATTTTCTGAGGTTTTCACAGGTGTTTGTATGTAGGTCTTTGGTTGTTCGGGTTTTCTCCCATGTAAACTTGGAAGTGTCTTGGCGACGTTTTGGCAAACGTCGCCAAGACACTTCCAATTTTACACGGGAGAAAACCCGAACAACCAAAGACCTACACACACACACACACACACACACACACACACACACACACACACATATATAGTTTTCTTATTTTTCTTGGATCAATTTCACATGAAAAGGATTTTTCTTGGATCAATTTCACATGAAAAGGATTGCCAAACTTTCAAGGATATTCAGAAAATTGGACAACGATGATGTCCAAATTTAAAAAAAGAGCTAAAATCATAGAATTATTTAAAAGGCACAGTTTGTTTATGTTCCAGTTGATATATAATCAATAGATGTGTGTCATACTTAGAAAAAAAGCACATAAGACAAAATCTAGTTCAGCTAAATCTAAATCTTATATCAGCTGATATCTCTTATATTACAATCTAATTAGGGAATAGCCCATACAATGAATAATTAACAACAATAGGATACATACATATATAAACTATATTCCCATTTCAAGATTATTAATAGAATTTAAATATTGCATTGGTATCATACATCTTTTAATTCTTCACTTTAAATTAGTAAAGACTAATAAATCAATAGACCTTTCCTCAATAAGAAGCTGTTATACACTGTATTTTTGTAATTACTTGTAACAGCTGATGGATACTACTACTATCTTTTATATCTATTTAAATCAGATTGTTGAATGTTCCCCTTTATTTCCAGTGTTCTCCAGGATCAGCATTTGCAGAAAAGGCTAAAACACAACAATAAACTATCCAGATGTCTTACAGTTTTTAATAACCACAACAAGAATTAGAGAACCCCAGCGGGCTGCAAAATATTTCTTACTGTACTATTACCTCAAGAGCTTTTCCTGACTTTTTTATTCTTACAGGAGGGCAGGGCAGGATAGAATCACTTCAAATGATGTTATCCATGTACATATAATCTTCCTTAAGCACATGAAATAAGCATTTCTAACATATTTGAAATTATTAGACCAAATGAGGAGATATACAGTAGAACAAAGACCCTATAAAATGCTATAGAAAATGTGTGAGAATGATTTTAAAAGAGGTTTTTGATCCACGAATTATACTAGCTGGAAAATATATTCATGCAATACTATAAGCTTCTTTGTCTTTGATTGTTCACTATGACCCTTTTCCTACTTTTGATTTTTTTTTTTAAAGTTATTTCATGCTAGGTCTATTTAATCATAACTAAGCTTTTTAACTGGTACCATGGGCTAAATTTACTGTACACATTCCTGACTTTCATCCTCTGTAATCCATTTTATATGAAATTGAGGGCTAAAGCAAATAGAAAAGAGATTTACAAAAAGAAAGGACATAATTTAACTGGGAATTAAATTAGATAGTCACATAACAAAACAAGACAAAACAATTGAAGCAATTGGATTGGATTATGGATGTCTTTCTTTGCCCTATGTTATGATCCTTAATTTGTTAATTTGTGTAGACTAGTGGTCACCAACCAGTGGTCGGCGGACCACTGGTGGTCCACGAGAAAATTTTGGTGGTCCTCAGAAAAATTATTTGCATTTTTTATATTGCACTAAATACTATTTATCTTTTTAAAAAATTCATATTAGTGGTCCATGGGATTTTAAATTATGAATTTAGTGGTTCCTGAGGTTTAAAAGGTTGATGACCCCGATAGACTGTTATTGGCCAGCAGCTAAGCATTGACCAGGTGGCAATTGTCCACACTATTAGTTAAAATAAACTAACGCTGTTTGGCTGGTCTCCATAGTGGTTCTTGCATGTAAATGTAAATTCTCTCCATTAAGTATCATGATGGCCCTGATGCTATATAAACTTTTAAAAAATGCCCTTAATTTCACAACATTATGATACTGTATACTGCAAAGTTCTGATAACTCATTTTGAACCTTTGCTTTTATGTTAGGTTTTTCTTTGGGCTGCTGTGAGGAACAAGGGAAGCTGGAGTGTTATAAAAGTGATGGACTCAAAAAGTGCTCACATTTTAACACTTAAAAAAACAAATACGCAAAAAGCTTCTCTTCTGATTGATCATTACTACCTAACTACCCATCATCTCTCTATATATTGTATCTATCTACAAACATACAAAACCCTCTTCAGTCTTTATATTTAGATCCAAATATAAAGAAGTTTAAAAATACCTCAAGCTTCTACAGATATTAGACACAATCCAGTGTTGTTTCATCCAGAAAGAACCAAGACCCTTTTTCCTAAACAAAAACTTCATTTAGAAATTCTCTCATCAACCACATTTTCATTTAAAAATAGAAATAAGGGGGAATAGATAATTACAGTTGGATGGAGAGATTAAAATACCGTTATTCTACAAATTCTAGGTTCCCTGCTTAACCCTCAAAATCACAAGTAATAGCACTGCAAACTCTTTTGGACATTCAGAAAAAAGACTGAGTCATATATTTTATAATAATAATCTTTGATTCGGAAAGTGCTTTATTAAGATAACAATCTTTGCTATAGAATGAAAAAGATCCTTCTGGTCCTGAAATGGAAAAGAAGCATCAGAACATAATTTCATGGTGTTTAGGGGAAAAATTTAAAGAAATGGTCTTTAAAATGAATTCCATTTGTTTTATTTATGTGTTCCTCAAACTAAACTACAAAAAGAAGATAAAATACCCTAAATATATGAATATATAATAGATAAAAACAAGGCATGCAAAACAGATAAAACCAGATAGGAGAAATATCAATTAAGTACAAAAATACAAATACAAGAATAATTACTATATAATTATAAGACTCCTTTTTAAATTATAAATTTAGCCATAGCCACATAGAAACTTACTGTTCAGTATTTGTTTTATAGAAATGAAGATTTAATTCAAAGACTAGAGTTAATATATCTTATCAAATCAATCATTGGTATTTGATATCAAGTATATTTCAAGGAACATATAATCCCCTTTTTGGCAATCATTTTAGTATGACAAACATAAAGCTTTTCATGACTAAAGTCACATTTTTGAAAGGGTTATAAATTAACAATACACACATACATACACACATTTCTTTAAAAGAACCTAGTTTACCATAGTAATAATTTTCAACCAATAGTAGCAAAGGGACAAGTTCAAAAAATGTGCATTAATATATTTTCATTTATTGCATCTGCAACGTAAAATCAACAACTAATCCTTTAAAATATTTCCTGAAGTATCTAATAACCAAAAAAGAATGCTTTGATAAACTAAAAAGGAACATACTTAACAGTTCTTTAAACTTTAGAGAATTGACTTTGTAGCAACACAAATCCCAATTTTCTGTTTCATATTCTATTATATATTTTTAACATTTTAAAAATGTCAGTAAAACAGAATTGGCCAAAATATAAAATCTCCTTTTTTGTGCACTTTAACTTCTGTCTTCTCTTTTTTCTAGATTAAATTTAGTTTTTTTTAAAAAGTCTTTATAGGTGTTTGAATAAAAATCACAGAAGAATCAGTGCATCTTGACTGATGTGTTCAGGGTAATTTGGAATAAACCAAATCTTATATTTTGTACATTTATTTTGCTGATAAAAAATAGATTGCCAGAGGGCAATAAAGATATTATTATACACAAGAAAACTATTTGAATACTCTGAAATTCTTGATTTGTGACAAAGTCTTTATAAGTAGGCTTTTTTTATCTAAAATTCTGAATTGATCAAACAGTCAATCTTTTTAAAATACTAGCAACTTTTTGGAAATAACTTTATTTAATATGAACAGTACTCTATAACATTATAGCTCTTATGAAATTGCATGGTTATTGGTTTTAGCAGTTCCACTATTCTTTTAACTTGGCTAGCTTGACATCTATTTAAGGAAAAACAGAAACTACACATGGACAGAAACAACAAACTCCCTCCTCAATAGACTTCCAGGCAGGGTGAAATTCAGCAGGTTCTGACAGGTTCTGGAGAACCGGTAGCGGAAATTTTGAGTAGTTCGGAGAACCGGCAAATACCATCTCTGGCTGGCCCCAGAGTGGGGTGGGAATGGAGATTTTGCAATGTCCTGCCACGCCCACCAAACTGGTAGTAAAAAAAATTTCGCCACTGCTTCCAGGGCAGTTTCATGCAAGTCACAGACATAGTTCTGCCATGTCTGGAAAGAAGAATGTATGACCCCTGTCTGAAATTCTAGAGATTGATTTATCTTCACTAAACTTGATTTTCAGGTTTGTGGGAGATTATAACTCCTATTATTCTTTGTCATTTGGGAATTATTGGAGTTATAATTCCAATGCATCTGGTGTACACACACAGAAGGTGGATGTTTAGATGTTCAAAGTAGTGCACTAGAGAGATCCAGCTGGATTCTGATTAGTTCACTAATTGCTACAGCTGAGAATTTTACCAGAAAAAAATTATTTGGAAAATTCTGATTTGCAAACTTGATCAGAATAAAGCCTTGTCTAATTCCTCAGCCTGAAGCTGAATGTGACATTATAGATGTGGCAATGAAGAATTGCTTCTTTATTAAACAAGCTTCTCTTTGCTGATTCCACCCACTGTTCCCACAAACACAACAGCATTGTTCATTTCCAAAATGCATATTAAATGCAGTTGCCACTTAGAAACATCACTCTGTTTTGAATAGTTGTGTGCCAATATTGCTTTGAACGAAATAGAAGGATTTCTTTTTTAAAAAAATGCCAATCAAAATGGCAAAGTTCATGGTTGGGTATGGCAAACTGAAGGTCTCTGTTGGAGACAGTGAATTAAGCTGCAGAAAGTTACTTGCAGTGTGCGATGGGAAGAAAGACAGCTTCCTATCCAGTGGTGGGATTCAGCCAGTTCGCACCTATTTGGGAGAACCGGTTGTTAACTTTCTAAGCAGTTTGGACAACCGGTTGTTGGAAGAAATCTTGTTTTGTTTTTTTCCACTTTACAGGGCTAATCATGTAAGGAAGGCAGGAAAGAAACATTCTGGTGTTCTTTCTAGCCTAATCTTTATTGCCCTGTTTACAGAAACTGCTTCTCTGGTTAACCCTTATTACATTATAACAGCTAAAGGAAAGTGCCCATTGACATGAGTGATGTTGAGTTGGCCACGCCCTCATGGTCACATGACCACCAAGCCATGCCTACCCAGCTGGTCATTAGGGCAGAGAACTGGTTGTTAAATTATTTGAATCCTACCACTGTTCCTATCCATTAGCAAAGGATAGCCTTGCAAGCACAGCAGATTTTGGTGTGTGGCAACATGTAGTATAGTAGTAGTCTTGCATTTATAAGCATCTGTTTCTAACTAAAATACCCAGGTATTGAAATGTATGTCATATGATCTATTACAAACCTTTTATTTATTTGTTTGCCTTACGACAAATACATGCACATTTCATCATTTGATTCGTCTTTGCAAATGCCTATGCCTTTGTCGCTACCTTTAAAGCCTAGGTGTTGGGTGCAAAGTCCTGCTTTGAGTGTACTTTTAAACAGTTTAAGGAAGGAATATATGGTATGCCTCAAAATACAGTCCACCCATAAAGAAAACAAAAGAATTATTGTTTTCCTCTGCTACAAGAAGGGATGTGTCAGTGTTCCAGAACCCTTCCCCCTCCAAGTAAAGACTTCGAAGCAAGTATCTTTCAAAGTTCCATTTACTAGGATAGGTAAACTGGCACATCTGAGAAAACCCGAATCTGAGAGGTCCGGGTTTCCCCTCAATAAATCAAAACCACCAAGACCATCCCCTGACTCCGCAGTCGATCACATGCTCCAATTGCCAACCGTCCCATCTCGAGACAGCACTCCAACCACTCCTCCTCCTGATGCAGGATCGGCCTGACCTTGACTGAAAGGAAGAATGTTATTATGTGTAAAGACAACCTCTGTACTAAATACCCACCCCCTACTTTCCCACACATGAGAAAGTGGCAGCACAGAAGCTTCTGGCCTAGTATGGCTTCCAAAACTGACAGGATGTTTTTCCCCAATGGGAAGGTATGTTTGTCCTGAAAGAAGATACGTTTCATCAGATGATTGCTTCCATCAGAGGCAGAGAAATTTTGAATATAACTTGCTATCAGCCAGATTTCTTTTTTTATCTTAAAATGCATGGGCTGAGGATTCATTAGTTCTCGTGATTCATAAAACATCTCCACAATCAGAAACAGTACACACAAAACACAGATTTACCATCTCAGGAAGTATTAAAAGTATGGCATAAAAATGAGTTCTGATTTGTAGCCTTAGAACATTGTGGACCACGATACATACCGAAAAAGCATTGTTGATATGCTTATAAGAGGAGAAACCTAAGAATTCAAAAATGAACCCACATACCATCATTGGAAGTGATACTTCCCCCAACTCAGCTGGAGAGGATGAGTCATCTGCCACAAAGAATGGAAACCATTTAATTATTTCCTAGTAAATATATATGTTTATATAACAGAAGAGGAAAGTAGGCTTAAAGCAAACAAATGTATCTTTTGGAATGTGGAATGGGCTAATCCAAGATGAAAGAATTTGAGGAGATTTAGATATTTAACACTGATTACTGTAATCTATGTTTCCAGACTTTTAGTCCTCTTCTGCTGCCTTATGTTTCTGGAACTTTCTTGCAATGAAGTCCACAGACAATTAAAACCCACTTTCTTTTAGAAACTTTAAGTTGATTAAACGTGTAACAATATTTTCTGATTCATAAATGATGGTTTATTTTTACTTCTCATACTACCTCCATCTCACCATTACTGCATAAATGCTCAGAACATCCAGGACAATTCTACACATCCCTACTGCTTTCAGATGCCAACTCATCTACAACATATAAAATTGCCATCTACAACGTATAAAGAATTAATTGGATGATTACCAGTGCCATAAACTAGACTTAATAAGCACCTTGTTAGTAATTTGACAGTCTTCCACATACCAACACTTCTTATACCCATCTATAGGCATTCCTTGATTTATTATTGGTTACTTATTGGCCGATAGAAGTTATGGTGGATCTCCCAAAAGCTACTTACGACACAGTTCTGAAGTTATGGCAGTTGCAGCGCCTCACATTCAGTTGCCTTGTGACCAGCCACAGAGACACTACCATTTGGGAGATTCACCTGTATAATCTTTGGTGGTTTAAGATATAAAGGAGGTATGACTTGGCTATGCTCTTACGCATTAATGCATTTTGTATGTGTGTCACAGACCATCCTCAACATCTGTAATTAAGAATTCTAACAATATCCCAAATACCTTTAAAAAAAAACCCCGACTAATTATAGAGTCTAATGTTTGGAAAAAATTAAAAGTTCCTTGAGGCAATCTACTAATCTTCCTTTTATAAAGGTATATATTTAGAGTATATTACAAAGTTCGCAGAATATGTACATTGAGTTACATCAATATTGAATATTACCTCTTTAAAAGCAGCTTGTTTCATGACACAATTTATTGACTGAAATCTAGTGACTCTAATGTCCACAAATGCTGTTTAGGAGATTTTGGTTAATATGCAAACACAGAAAGCTATTTTCCCTGTTAGTTGTTCCTGTTCAAACCACAGCTGTCCTTTTGTACACAGTGTATGATTAAACCTTCTAGGATGGTTGAAGTTAATAACCAGTTGCTCTAAAAGAACTTTTTTTTCCTCTTCCCCATTCAAACAGATGTATTATCTGAAGTCATGCAGACACAGATTTGCAACTAAAAGATAAACAAACTTGTTATCACCAGTCAAATTGGTATGATGCTTAAATGAGAGATTTATCACTGAAGGTATTGCAAGGTCATACACATACAATGCTAAGGGCCTACTCTTACCAACATTTGATCCAAAAAGATTTGACTAGAAATAGTATGGTGGATGTGTTCTTGCCACAATAGTGGCTGATGTCCTAGATCCGGGGTATCCAACCTTGGCAATTTGTGGCTCCAACTCTCAGAGTATCTCAGCCAGCTTTGCTCTCTGATGAATTCTGGGAATTGAAGACCACAAGTCTTAAAGTTTATTTTTATTTTTATTTGTTTATTTGTCAAACATAACAATATATATAAGTATAAGCATGAAATAACTATACGAATTGGATACAACCAAAGGGAACGGTAGGCACGCTGGTGCTCTTATGCACACCCCTTACAGACCTCTTAGGAATGGGGTGAGGTCAACAGTAGATAGTCTTTGGTTAAAGCTTTGGGGATTTTGGGAAGAGACCACAGAGTCAGGTAGTGCATTCCAGGCATTAACAACTCTGTTACTGAAGTCATATTTTCTACAATCAAGATTGGAGCGGTTCACTTTAAGTTTAAATCTATTGTGTGCTCGTGTATTGTTGTGGTTGAAACTGAAGTAGTCTTCAACAGGAAGGACATCGTGGCAGATGATTTTATGAGCTAAGCTCAGGTCATGCCGAAGGCAACGGAGTTCTAAATTTTTTAAACCCAGGATTTCAAGTCTGGTGGCATAAGGTATTTTGTTGTGATCAGAGGAGTGGAGAACTCTTCTTGTAAAATATTTCTGGACATGCTCAATTGTATTAATGTCCGAAATGAGGTGTGGGCTCCAGACAGGCGAGCTGTAATCGAGAATTGGTCTAGCAAATGTTTTGTATGCTCTGGTTAGTAGTATAATCTTTCTGGAGAAGAAGCTATGCAAGATTAGGTTTACAACTCTTAAAGCCTTTTTGGTGATATAGTTGCAGTGGGGTTTGGCACTTAGATCTTTTGATATGAAAACTCCAAGGTCTTTGACGGAGTGAGGGTCATCTACAAGGTCATGTCCGTCAAGCTTGTATTTAGTGTTCTGATTCTTTTTTCCAATGTGTAAGACAGAGCATTTGTTGGTTGAGATTTGGAGTTGCCAAATTTTTGACCATTCCGACACAAAGTCAAGGTCTTTTTGAAGGGTAGCCGCATTGTTGGTAGTGTTAAATAGTTTAACATCATCTGCGAAGAGAACACAATTACTTATAATATGGTCACAGAGGTTGCCAAGGTTGCAAAGTAGCAAGGGTTGGAGGTCCCTGCCCTAGATCACTAATTTGTCAGTTTGTAACTATGACAGAAATCTTCTGATTCAATTGTTCAATCTTTGTAATTCTTATTCCAAACTGGTATCCAAAACTGTTGTTTGTGGTTACATTTTCATTAGGTCAGTGGGCTTGGTACTAAAAATGCATGGTATATTGTCTGAGGTTTTATAGCCAACAATATGTACCATATATCCTCCCACTGCAAAGCATTTCTGTGGACTTTGATAAAAGTTCTAAAGCTTTAGGTTTTTTAAATCAAACCTCCAAATTGTACTGTAAAGTTTTAGTTTGGAACTCACCAAACCTGATACATGACCTATCAATTATCCAAATAAACTTGATTCTTGTTCAGCTCTGTAAATTGATTTGCCTGTAGATGATTTGTTGAGCATGTGGCTGGTAGTCTATGGCCCCTGGCTTATTATGTAGTTTAGTGGATCACAAGTTGTACAAAGAGACCGAAACGGACAGTGATGTTTGTTTCTAAAAGTAGATACTGTACAATCTACAATCTATCTAGGTAGATTTATTAAGTGAACATGGATAACATGGATAATAATTTGAAAGGAGACATGTCCTTGAATAAAATATTCAAGGAAATATCCAAAGAAATCCATTTTTGTTTCTATAGAAAAAATGTGTAAATGAAGCATAAATCAGTGATTAAACTTAGCAGTACTTCAGTTTCCTACAATGGCAAGTGAATGGTTGTGATTCCCCATGAATCAGACAAATGATTTCATTGATGTTAGGGTTGGGCAAGAACTAAATATAGCACATTTAGTAATTAAATATTAATTTATAAATATACAGAATTTCCCTAACTTTGCAATACAGCAATTGCCCTTTCAAGCTTATGTAGGAAAAAATCCTAAAACTTTTGAACAAGTTTTGATAATGCTCTAATTTCCTGTACAAGCCTGATCAGTTCTGTTTTTTAAAAATGTGACCAACCATCTTACGTTGCTTTCTTTCTCTTTGTCTCCATCTCACACACCCAAGAGGTGCTGAACCCATTGTATGAGAAAGCTTGGCACAGATGTTAAAATTGGACTAATTAAGAATGAAACTTTCAGCCTGCCATCTGCCTTAACGGAGCAGGGCTTTTGGTTTTGTCTATTTTG
This sequence comes from Ahaetulla prasina, assembly GCF_028640845.1. Lineage (NCBI taxonomy): Eukaryota > Metazoa > Chordata > Lepidosauria > Squamata > Colubridae > Ahaetulla > Ahaetulla prasina. The sequence continues at coordinate 38,652,161 of NC_080543.1, read as the reverse complement.
ACCAGCAGTGGCATTTTCCAGTCTGTTTCCGGCACCTGCTGTCTCATCTTTTTAATTGCAGGGACCAGGAATTAAATCTGGAATTAATTGTATGCAAATCATGGGCTAAAGCCCTTTCTCTATTACTTATATCTGTAGTATTTGGGTGGTCAAAGGAATATATTGCAGTCTTTCATATGCATATAATCATTACATTAAATTATATTAAGGAGCATTTGTAATTTTTATATCATATTTTCTATTCTGCTATTTCTGTTTGCTTTGTTCAGTTCTTTGGTTGGGCAGTTGATTACTACTGTTTACTGTGAACTGATGTACAATAAATCCAGTACTAAATATCAAGTTAGCTTTTGCCAATTTGCAAAATCAATTGCATTGCATCTGGTTCTGTTTTCTTATTTTCAGAAAGAAATGCTATTTTCATGGTTTAGTCTGAATGTATCCAAATCTATGAGTATCATAGAGATGAGTGTCTTAGATATTCAAAAAGAGGAGTAATAGAAGGAACTAATTAGAAGTTGTAGCCGAAGACTGAGCTAAAGCAAACCATTTTCCTATCTAATTTCAAAATGAAAAAAATTAGAAGCCATAGCTAGAAATCTGCAAAATAGCTTGAAGAAGGTAACTGTTAGCTCTTGCACTAATCATTTTACCAAGTTGGATAATCTTGGTAAAGAGCCAAACTCAGACAGCACCAAGGACTCCCAGTTGAACTCTTAAATGGCTTGTCCTGAATTTCTACTTCCAGAAATGAAAAATGTATGGTGAGTGACTAGATTACGAAGTGTTTCATGATAATACAGGATATTGTGAAATTAATGTGAACTAACTACTTAATGTGAACTACTTAATTGGGGCAGATCTCTATTTACAAGGAGGAAGAAAAGCAGAGTAAGCAACTGTGGAAACAGCAAGCAGTAAGCAAAATAAAAATAAGAAACATTAAGTCCTGAGAAAAGCCAGTAGGAATGTAAGTTACTAGGGAAGTTTTGTGATGGCTCATTGAAATTAGGGTATCTGTTTCCTGTTTCTTCTTTCCTAGGGTTTCCCTTATATTCTAGTCTAAATTATGATCCTAACAATCACCCCCTTTAGGTCTAGCCTTGAATAACAGTAATTGTGTTTCATGCTTCGTGGTATAACTAGATCACCGCAACTCTGGAACAAAACTTGATTTGCTTATTCTGTATATACAATAGTGGGATGGGCCTTCCTGTTTCATACAAAGGGTTAGTTGCTGTTGGAGACAGAAGATTAGCATAGGTGAATTCATGAACTATACTATTTAGCATTATAAAAGGAACAAAAAAAGTCTGTCTTCATTTCTCAAAAGGACATGTTGTCAGACAGTGAACACATCAGAACACAGTGTCTGATGATAGCCTAGCGTTCAGTAGATGATTCAGAGCATGAATACATGTAAAAATATGATAATCTGAAGAATAACAATAGGTTTATCATAATTCTACAATCACCTTTCTTGGAGATTAAGTAGAAAATACTGAAGCATCACCATGCCTATCTTATGAGTCCATGAAGAATGTAGAAATATGTGTCACAATATGTACCTGTTTCAGATGTCAGGATACAAGTACATCAGGGCAGGATTTCTCTAATGATGTTGCTGCATATGTATTGCTTTTTAAATCGTCATGTTGCTGAAGATGCCACTGGAGCCTTCTATTTCAGTGTAATTCTGGTTTTCTGACATGTACTTTATTAAGTGAGGAAGTTTTTCTGTCTTAAGAAAAAGATGAGTGAGTGACTTAACATGAATGGAGAGAATGAATACAAATTTGAGTGTTTAATTATGGATGAAAATGCTAAAACATAATATCAAAATATGAACTATTGTCACATATTGTTGTATAGAAAAAGTGAGTTGATCATATGCAGAATATAAGAATGAATGAGATAAGGTACTCTCTACATCTAGCAGACTTCTGGCCACTAGGGAAAATAGTGGAGGTATATTAGTCTGCAGTTGAATTTGGAATGGCGCTTAAAGTGTAATTTATTAAATCTTCACTGACAGACATTTCCTTTTTCACAGCACTGTAATTTTCTTTAAGAAGTCAGGAACATTTCAGATGATGACATAGGCATGGCATCCCTGGTTTTACAGTTGGTTCCTTTGATGGTGTGATATTCTAAGTGGGAATTTTAGCCAAAGGAAACATGATTGGCCTACATTTCAGGGAAATATTTGTTCACTTATCACACGGAAATTCTATTTCAGAATTTACCAGCATGACAGTTTTGTTGTAAAGTCCTAACGACATAAAGGTCTTCAGATTTTCTTTTCTGTAAAAAAGCAATCCACGTGATATACCTGATATAAAACTGCTCATTGCCCAGATCAGTTCTGCTGCATTGCAATGTTTCATTGCAAATGAAAAGCCAAAACATTTTTGGCCATGAAATATTTATTGGCACAAAATCAGAGATATGTAGACTTCCAGATTTGCATGATATAGGAATACAGGAAGCTGCCTGTGAATAAATATCTTTGTTGTTTAACCCAAGGGGTGAAATCTTCTGAAATCTGCTACCGGTTCTGTGAGTCTGCTACCAAGCGTGTGCTTTGCGCACATGTGCCCCTGAGCACACCCATGCAGTGCTAAAAAAGAAACATTTTGAAGCCTTCCAAGACTGCAAAGGTAAGTAGAACAGCGAGGGGGGACAATCCGCTGTGCCGCGCAATTTAGATTTGCTAGAAAGCAGGAAATCTGTTGTGGCTCCTGCCCACGAATCTGGCCCCATGCCCGAAAGTGCCTTGGAGCATGGCCTGCTGCCAGAAAGTGACTCAGAGCTGGGCCTACTGCCAGAAAGTGATTTGGACAGTGAGGGAGAAGGTGGTCAGGACTTACCTCAGAAGCACTGGCCTCCCTGGATCAGCTCCAGGAGCCAGAAGCAGGCCAAGTGAAAGTGATAACGAGACCTCCTTCTCCTGACTCTTCCCCCCCCAGGCCACGCCTGCAGACCCAGCTGACAGCAATCAGGCTTGGCTCAATCCCAAATTTTGTAGGCAGGAGAGAAGGGAACAACAGAAACAGGGGAGGGGCAGGCCTAGGAAGTGCTGAGTCATGGAACCACACCCCACAGGATATAAAAGGCAGCAAGAGCTGGTGTGTCTCTTTGTATCAGGCAAATCTACGGATTGACTAGAGCTGAAGGTTGTGACTCACCAGCGTCTTGGCAGCTATCGAGGGCTCTTGGCAGACGCTGATTCTTTTGCTGCCAGAGCTGATAAGGGCCGGCTAATTAAGCCATCGTTCGGACAGAGGCGAGGAGGACACAACAAAATCCGACGATTCTAGCTAATATAAATCACACGCCACAGCTGATCATCGCCCAGCTGATCATCGCAAATACCGGTTTGCCCAAACCGGTCACATTTTTTACTATTGGTTCACCCAAACTGGTCCGAACCAGTAGCATTTCACCCCTGGTTTAACCCCATATGTTGACTCTGACTAAAAGCACTTCTTTAAAGGTTCAGATATGAATTTTTCCAGCCCCACCTGAAATGCCTAGGACTGAACCAGCGAAGTTCTGCATACAAAGATTTTACAATTAACCCTGAACTTGTGAGAAGCCATTTAGCTACCATTCAAAATTACAGTGGACAGCTCCCCCAAAGCTAGCTACTACCCAATTTAGAAGTTATAACAGCTGTATCCTATAACTACTTTTGAAATATCAGATACCATTAAAAAGAGGAAAAAACAAGGAAAAATGGACCACCACATCCGTTTAACCACCATGGTGTTCACTTAACAACTACTCTAAAAATCGGGTCCGGTCACATGATGGCCTGACTTCCATACACAATGACTTCCAAACATAATTATGGGCTCAATTATGGTTGTAATGAAGGATTACCTCTATCTTAAATCTATTTGATCACGTGAAATATTCTACTTGATCTATGTACAGTATTATTTCTCATTCTTAGCCTTACACTATTCTCTCATTTCTATTGTTAATAATTTAGGCTACAATCTATACCAACAGTTTTTTACATTACTTCCTAGTCCACCTGAAAGAGGGGCTTTTCTCAGCACCTGAAGTGCTGAGAAATGCTGTAGCATTTTCAGTCAGCCAAATTCAGTACTAACAATTCTTACTTCTAATATCATTTGAGCCTGGCTTTGCACTCTCACACTTGTTTCCTGTAGCTTCAGGGACCCGAGATTTTTCACAGTTGATAGTGGCTAAAATTCTGAACCTCTTGCCTAAATACCACTTATGGTATATAGCTTGCTTTCAAGTATCTGCATCCTGGGCTTCTAGACCCGTGTTTTTCAACTTTAGCAAATTTAGCACTCTGTCTGTAGAATTGTTGAAGTTGAAGTTGAAGATCTTTAAGTTGCTAAGTTGAGAAACACTAGAGCATTTGATAAGGTTTCGTATGACGTAAATGTTCCATTGCCATTAGAGCATCTTTGCTGTTGAAAGCACCCTGTCTCATCAGAGCGCATTTGCTAAATCTTGTCAGAGTTTTCTTTTTGAAACAGCTGACTTGTGATCCTGAATTATGGAGCCCTTAAAGATAAAAAGGAGGGATTTAAAAGAGAAAGGGGGCATGGAAAATTATTTGCCATGTGTCCTTTCTTTCATGCATCCTGAAAAAGATATCCTGAAGTACATTACAAAAGCATTCTCTTAAAAAACAAAATAATTATCTATGTCTTTGTATTAAATCACACATGAGACTGTTTGGAAGAAGATGGAAAAACTTACGCTGGCCAAAAGCTGTACAATATTTCTGTCAGATGAAAAAGCATTATGGTCAGGCAAAGATGCTAAGCAGCAGCATTGAGGAAAGGACAACTGGAGGTCACTTTTAAGTGAAATCTGTTAATCCTATTTCAAGAGCTCAAACACTGTTGTTTTCATGCATTGTTTCAAATGGCAGAGAACTATGTTTTTGATTTTTGGCAGCTGTGTCTCCAAAATAATGTGGCATGGTTAGCGTGATTTTTGAGGTAGATGCAAAAAAAGAAATTACAGGCTGCTAAAACCCTGGGCAGCCCACTTCCAGCTTAAATTGTGTTTATCCGATTTTCTCTGGAATGCGCACAGAAAGATTTAAGTTCACACAGTGCAACTTTTGATGTGTTCCTCTTGAAAGTGACTCTTGTAACTCTGACATAGACTAATAGGCACTAACTTAACAAAGAATCTTTCTATTGCTCCGGAATCTGTTTTACACTTGTGAAATTTATTATCTTCTACATTTCTCATTTGAGATAATATATTTTATTTATTTATTAATTTATTATATTTTTATGCTGCCCATCTAGCCAAAGGCAACTTACAGGTATTGAATTAAAGGCACTGTAAAACATTAAAACAATAAATAAGGATCTTAAATTTAAAAATTCAGTTAAAATAAAACTAAGCAGATTGGAGATAGAGAGAGCAAAGTATGCACAGGGAGAGGTGGGGCGCTATCTATTCTATTAGTCACCTCCAAAAGGCCACACTGCCCTTGATGCCCCAGGTTAGTTGGCACAGCCTTTAAGAAAATAAAAAGGTGGAAGCAGATCTCACTTCTGGGGGATGAGAATATACTGATTCAGCTGTAATTTAAAATCAGCATTGTAGCTTTGTGGAAAATGCATCTCAGGGATGAAATGCTCCCGGTTCTGACTGGATCTCGCAATCCAGTAGTGATTGTGCCCGATGGTTCAGCGATCTGGTAGTGATGGCAGAGCAAAGCTCTGCCTACCCGCCCGGGTGTCATTACTTCCTGGTTTTAACCAGGAAGTAATGTGTTTTTTACTTTCTGTGCATGTGCAGGTCTGAGCGTGGTTGTGTGCACTTCCGAACCAGTAAGGAAGATAAGTAGACTTCACCCCTGATGCATCTGCTCCACATTGTCGTATCGGCAGGGAATTTGTCTCACCCTATTTTAGGCTCCTGAATGTTGGCTATTTTACAAGATCTTTCAAAAGGAAAGGTTGCTTGGCATCTTTGCACTGTCTGCCTTAGAGAGGAACTACTGGTTTGGTTTGGCTTTGCATATGACCAGAAAATGCTCAATGGTAGAAATATAGTGAAGGCAGTAAGAAAACTATTATTAGATCCCAAGGTTTCCCCAGGCTGGCTTCTCCTTGCCCTGAGGTTCCCACAAACCTGGTCAGGCATGGTAGGCAGTGGTGAAATCCAAATTTCTACCAGTTCTGTGGGCGTGGCTTCATGGTTGTGCTGTGGCTTAGTGGGCGTGGCTTAGTGGGCCTGGCCGGGGAAAAATACTGCAAAATCTCCATTTCCTCCCCACTCTGAGACCAGCCAGAGGTGGTATTTGCCAGTTCTCCGAACTACTCAAATGCAAAATGTTCCATCTCTGATGTCAACAGATCAGAAAATTATCTAATGTCTGAGTCCAGTTTCTTAACGCGGTGTGTCAAACTCATATAATTGGCAAACCTCAAAAGCAAGAACCACAAAGGTTTTAGAAAAGCATCTTTAATCCTAGTCAAAGTAAAAACAAAATCTGTAAGGGTAAATTTCCAGACAAGCTTGGAGCAGCCAATTAAGGTGGAATCTCTTTGAAACATTTCCTTCCCACAGCTTCTACATCTGGACTGGTCTGTCTCTTCTGACACCAACTGAACTTCTGTTCCCCAGCTGGTTCCCACAGTTTTCACACCCTGGGGTTGAATAATAAATGTGGTGACTAGTTTTCCTTAATTATGCCGATATATAAAACAGATTGAATAGATTGGAGGAGCGGAAGGGGAGAGATTGTATTCATTATCTCACATGGCATTACTCAGGCATTGGCATTACCAATAGCAGCTATGAAAACCTACATTCTGTGATTAAAATAGAATAGAATAGATTTTTTTTATTGGCCAAGTGTGATTGAACACACAAGGAATTTGTCTTGGTGCATATGCTCTCAGTGTACTAAAAGAAAAGATACGTTCATCAAGAATTCTAAGGTACAACACTTAATGATAGAGATAGGGTACAAATAAGCAATCAGTAAAAAATCAATATCAATATAAATCATCAGGATATAAGCAACAAAGTTACAGTCATACAGTGATAAGTGGAAGGAGATGGGTGGTGGGAAAGATGAGGTTAATAGTAGTGCTGATTTAGTAAATAGTTTGACAATGTTGAGGGAATTATTTATTTAGCAGAGTGATGGCGTTCAGGAAAAAAATATTCTTGTGTCTAGTTGTTCTGGTGTGCAGTGCTCCGTAGCGTCGTTTTGAGGGTAGGAGTTGAAACAGTATGTCCAGGATGTGAGGGGTCTGTAAATATTTTCACGGCCCTCTTCTTGATTCGTGCAGTATACAGGTCGTCAATGGAAGGCAGGTTGGAGGCAATTGTTTTTTCTGCAGTTCTAATTATCCTCTGAAGTCTGTGTCTGTCTTGCTGGGTTGCAGAACCAAACCAGACAGTTATAGAACATGAATCCTATTTAATCCAGTGTTCCAAAATGGGTTAAAGTTGCATGCTTAGGATATGTGCTATATACAAAAACCAAGGAAAGGCATGGAAAGATGAGATTTTTATAAATCTAGATCCATGGGACACTCGCTTACAGAATGATATTCTTTGCTGCTTTTCATTTCATTAGTATTCTAAAGTAGTAAGTAGTAAAAATGTTGCACATTATCTTCAAACTACTTTTGAAGGATTGAGGATTACCAGTTTGGAAAATACCTTGCATTGCTTGCTGCTGTTGAAAGTACTTAGTACAGTTTCAAAAGCAGTAGGCTATGTCTGTAGAGCTTTATTTTTATTATTTCTTGCTTAGAAAAAAAAGAAAGAAAGGAAAAGAAGATATGAATGGTATGCTTTTCTTGAATCAGAGCCCAGATCTGGAAGAAGGGGAAAAAAATGAATAGAAGCTAGATGTGAGGCTTAAAACCCCTAAATGTTTTGCTCAGGAAATGAAATATATTAACAATTGAATATGGTGCATTCTTAGGCGTTTTACATGTATGCATACTCAAGGTTATCGTTTTTTTGGCCTTACCAACAAAGAATATAAATGAGAAGTTATAAAAAAAAATTGGCCTCTAGAAAAAGGATCTCCCTGTTATATCTTTTCAAAAGGAATAAAAAAAAATAGGCCTTCAGAAATGTTTCTATTCATATCAAAGTTCACAGTGCGTCCTTCCCTTGAGGAAAAAAAAAATGCTTCTTTGCATGTGAACCATGCAAGGCATTCAGATGTCTGAGGACTGGCAATGAAATAAACATTTGGTACACAAATTGAGATTACACAGGGCTCTCCTGAACAATATGCCTTTTCTCAAAACTGAGAAGTTTAATTCAGTCTACCAGTCTGTTCCAAAACAGTTATTATGGTTCTGGGATTTCTGTAGACTACAGCATCAACCAAGAAATAACTGCAGCCACCTAATCCTTTGACTCAGTGGAGAAATCCCCAATGCCATTACTTGCTATTTGTATTCCATATTTAGGAATGGATGGGATTATAGACACTGTACTATTCAATTGTTTCCCTGGTGCTTTTAAGGTAACAAGTTCTTCAATATTAGATTGCTAAGCATGGTTGTTTTTTAATCTGTGTTAAAGGCCAAATAATTTACTTCCACTCATGCATATGTGAGGTTGGAATTTAAAAGAAAGCAAAGACCAACTGTCATTCAACATAAATTTTAAATGATATACTGGATTTACATTTCTGGTTTCCAGGCTACCGCTAAATGAATTATCACAAAGATTAATTATAGAAAAAACATTCAAAATTTGCTAAATTTAAAAAAAATTAAATTAAGGAAAAGCGTGGGTTAACAGGCAATAGCAAGTGGTCTATCTCTTTGCAAGATAATAGACAGTTTTTAAAAATAACAATCGGATATTGATTAGATTGATAGATATTTGATAGATCATTACACATCTATGACTCTGGAATGCAGAATTTTCTGTTCTGTTTTTTCCCCTCCACAACCTCCAAGTTTGGTTAGTTTTGCTGTTGGAAACCTCAACATTAGCATGGCTGAAAAGAAAATATGAAGAGATTGAACAGAAAATGAGTCCAAAAAATCAGTACATCTGAAGAATCCTAAAGCTTCCATCATTTCATGTAAAATGGTAATCTTCCATTCTCAGATTTACTGCTAGCAGTACTAAAAGTCTTCAATTCTATTGACTAATGTTCAATCTATATTAGGATTTTTCTTTTCTTCCCTATTTTTTTCGTATTGTATATTTTAACTAAAGGTATTGGAATTTTTCTCTTGTTTAGGTTTGCAGTCTTAAATATATAGTGTTAAATGTGACTGCTTATAATGTGTGCATTAAATTTTTTAAATCCCAAACCTCTTGGATCTTAAAGTAGCATTTGTGTGTTTCACATTTACTCCTTTCACCACAACAGGTCTCTGAAATACATTGCAATGAGAAAAGGAGACTGGCTCATAAAAAACCAAAAAAGTTGGTTTTTGATGAGTGAAAGATTTAAAGATTTAAAGCTTGGATTCCCTAGTCCAAGCCCCCTAGTTCCCTAGTCCAAGCCCCCCTCCCCCCCTTTTTTGTCTTTAAATGATCTGAAATCCCTTGCATCAGGGTGGAGTCGGGGCAACTGAATGCAGCTGAGTGTTTACTGGCCGGATGCCCTTCCTGTTCCCAATGCAGAGTTCGCAGCAGATATTTACTCATTGTGCCCAGAGAGAGAAATATCTGCCGCTACCTAGGATCTAAGTCATAACCTCCTGATTGTGAGGTGAGAGCTCAGGGGTGAAATCCAGCAGGTTCTGACAGGTTCTGGAGAACCAGTAGCGGAAATTTTGAGCTGTTCGAAGAACCGATAGCAGAAATTTTGAGTTGTTCGGAGAACCGGCAAATACTACCTCTGGCTGGCCCTAGAGTGGGGTGGCAACGGAGATTTTGCAATATCCTTCCCCCAGGAGTGGGGCGGGAATGGAGATTTTGCAATATCCTGCCATGCCCACTAAGTCACACCATGCCCACAAAGCCATGCCCACAGAACTGGTAGTAAAAAAATTTGGATTTTACCACTACGATAGCTCCACCTCTAGACCACTGCACCACTCAGTGCAAGACCCAAATATGTAGATAAATTGGATTATAAATTTATTTCTATCAATAGGGATTGACTCCATTCAAACAAAGCTTTTTCACAGTATAAGTGACTTGGCTGGTTTGGATTTTACAATTATCTTGGAAACCTCTTTTTTTAAGCTGTTTTTAAGTGAAAGATATAGATGATGTTTAAATTACATAATGGTTTATTCAAGGAGCAAAGAATGGTTTCTGGCTGGAGACCTTATTGTGTATTAAAAGTCTAAACTTTATATTGTGGTTTTAACATTGTTCCTTCTGAATTGTTTAGCTTGGCTTTAGAAGACTCTTGTGCTGGGGAAATTTGTACGGTATTTTAATTGTTTAATTTTTTCAAAAAAATATTTTATTTATTTACAATAGATAAAATAGATGGGCTTAAAATAGTAAACCAGAGTGAGAATAGACTGAAAATCATTTGAAGAAGAATGTTGTGGCTTGAAAAAAAATACCTTTCACTACTCATTGAATAGCTCCTCTTTTCAAGTTTTGGAACTGGAGAGATTTTTTAAAAAAAGAATCCAACTGCTTTAAGTTAATACAATTCTTAAAGTGGCTGCACCACATGCTCATGGTCATGATGAAGAAGTCTCAGATGAAGAGACTGTATTAATAAAAGAATTGTACTTCTTTGTTCAAAAACACTTTGAAATCATTTTTCAAGTGTGCACAGGGCTAAAAAAAGTAGGGATTCAGAGTAGATATAAGTAAGAAGGATCCATTAAACAGAGTTTATCCATTATAATTTTTCATGAATCATGTTGTGGCTCCAGCCCCCCCCCCCGGGGCCTGACCCCCTGCCAGAGGGTGACTCAGAGAGTGAGGGGTAAGGGCCGTCAGAGCTCCCTTCTGCAGGGCCGGCTTCCCTCCCTCCCTCCAGGAGCCAGAGGCAGGCCAGGTGGAAGAAATAATGAGGCCTCTGTCTCCTGTATCTCCCCCCACCCAGGCAATGCTCCCAGACCCAGCTGTGGACAATCAGTCCTGGTTGGATCCTAGGTTTCGTAGACAGGAGAGGCGGGAACAACAGAAGCAGGGGTGGGGCAGGCCTAGGAAGTGCTGAGTCATGGAGCCACACCCCACAGGGTATAAAAGCAGCAGGGGCTGCTATACTACTCTGTGGAGAACAAATCAACTGCTTAGAGAGAGAACTTGAGCTGAAGTACTGTTTGTTCCTGGTTTCCTGGTTGACTCGCCGGCATCAAGAAAAGATAACAGAGAAACTTGGCAAACGCTCGCTAGTTTGCTGCCAGAGCTGATAGCTGCCGTGGACTGAATTGCCAGCTAATTAAGTCATCGCTCATGCCTCCCGGACTGAGGTGGGGGGGACAGAACAAATCATTTGATCAAAGCATGTTTCCTGATTGGAAGAAAGAGTCAAGAGTATGTTGAAAGATCATTCTGCTAATTTAACCAATGACATATGCTGTACAAATATATTGTGCATTTTAAATATGTAGAATATATATATATATATATTTCGATTGGTCGAAACAGCCAACCAATCTGCAAACACCCACTCCATCTACCAATCAAGATGCAACCACACAGCTAACCAACCCGCTCACAGCAACACTCCCCACCTCCCCACCAGAATTTATGGAGAGATGGCAGCTCCGACCACTCTTTGCTCAAGAAGCATATATATATATATATATTGACCCTGGACCCAGGTCCCAAATTGACCCTGGACCCAGGACAACACACCACGCCACCACCAATCATCCTCACCATATTCAGACCCAAACCCATCCCACAGACGAAACACAACCACCATCCAGAAGCCAGACCATGCTGCCACCACTGGCTGCTGCGCCCCCCTCCGATCCTCACACAAAGCAGGCTGACACACAACAGGAACACATGACAGGACCTCGGACTCGGAGCCAAACCAGGGCCCAGGATGCTGCATCACAGCCATTGTGTTGTGGCCTCTGAAGTTCTGTGATGTGATGTCTTGAGCAGATGGCTGTGATGCAGCATCCTGGGCCCTGGTTTGGCTCCGAGTCCGAGGTCCTGTCATGTGTTCCTGTTGTGTGTCAGCCTGCTTTGTGTGAGGATCGGAGGGGGACGCAGCAGCCAGTGGTGTCAGCATGGTCTGGCTTCTGGATGGTGGTTGTATTTCGTCTGTGGGATGGGTTTGGGTCTGAATATGGTGAGGATGATTGGTGGTGGCGTTGTGTGTTGTCCTGGGTCCAGGGTCAATTTTTGTGGCTGGAACTCGTTTGTTGACCAAGGCTGGTTTCCAAATGTCTGGTAGGCGGGAGGTGTCATCCGGTTTGTTCATATTGTGGGGGTGTTTCTCTACCCAAACCAACACCAAATCTCAGGAACAAAAGACCAGGACCACACCCACACAGGATGCTACGAAACAGCCGACCAATCTGCAAACACCCACTCCATCTACCAATCAAGATGCAACCACACAGCCAGCCAACCCACTTACAGCAATACTCCTCACCTCTCCACCAGTATTTATAGAGGGACGGCAGCTCCAACCACTCTTTGCTCGAGAAGCACGAAGCCGAACACCAGCCTGAAGATAATGAGTGAGACCTCATCAAAACGTCACCAAGATACTCTCAACCTTACATGGGAAAAAACCCGAATACGCCAAGACATACATACATACATACATACATATAATAAATCAGGGGTATCAAACAGGAGGGCTGGATCAGCATTGTAGTTTTCCTCCACGGGCGGGGGGAGATGGGATGGATGCCTCCTGCAGCACTTTACTGGCCAAAACAGGTCATGGGGGAGGCTGCACGCACCCCCCGCACCTTATTTTCACCCTCCATGGTCTCCTGCAACACTCTGCCAGCTGAAAATGGGCCAAAAACAGGCCCATGAGGCCCATTTTCAGCTGGCAGAGTGTTGCAGGAGGCCGAAAATGGGTCATTTTTGCCAGCAGAGGCACCGTGGGCTGGTCCTTTGATATTCCCAGGCCAGCCCCATGGCCCGGATTTAAACACCCCATGGCCCGTGGCTCACAGTCCTTGAGTTTGATACCCCTGATACCCCTGATATAGATATATATAGATATAGGCAGCATGCTTTGTAATTTTGGCACAGAAGCTTTTAATTACATTACACATTTATGTCCTTTTGCATATACACAAGGGTTTGTTTTTGTTTTTCATTAGTATCAGATTGAAATGCCTGTACAGGTAGTCCTCAATTTACAACCATTCGAAGTTAATACAGCACTGAAAAAAGTGACTTATGACCATTGCAGCATCCCCATGGTCACATGATTCATATTTGGATGCTTGACAACTGACTCACATTTATGACGGTCGCAATGTCCTGGGATCATGTGATCACCTTTTGCAGCAAAGTCAATGAGAAAACCAGGTTCACATACCAACTTTGTTACTAATTTAACAATTGCAGTGATTCAATTAACAAATTTGGCAAGAAAAGTCGTAAAATGGGACAAAACTCACTTAACAAATTTCTCACTTAGCAACATAAATTTTGAGTTCAATTGTGATTGTACGTCAAGGACTACCTCTAATTTAAGTCTGGGGTATTCGACATGCAGAGCTTGTGGTCTGTCACTGAGTGATGGTTCCTTGATCATTTTAAATTAGATCATGGACTTTTCTGCACAATATTCAAATAGGAAACTTAATTGGCCATTATGCCACTTATTTACTCTATTGTTTTTACCACACATGGACTTTGTGTGGAAACTTCCTGGACTTTCAGTGGAAAGCCTGTCAAATAAGATCAAATCTTTGCTTGCTACTACCATCTCTAGATAGATAGATAGATAGATAGATAGATAGATAGATAGATAGATAGATAGATAGATAGATAGATAGATAGATAGATAGATAGATAGATAGATAGATAGATAGATACCAATATATCAATTATAACCTCCACTAAACAGGTCTAAAATTGTCACTCTTTTAACAAAGGAAAAAATACATAAGACTGTTGCCTTCAGACTCCTGTAAATAAAGAATTGCAGTCTAAAAGTGTTAAATCTCCACTCAGCAAGATACCAAAGAGAGGTAAATAAAAATATGCATGTCAGGTCCTTTGTGCACCAGATCCAATATTCAGTTAATAAATATTTTAAAGTCTCTTCAGTGTTATTATAAATGAACACTGAATTGGTCCTTTGTAATATCCACTGGGATATGCACAGGCATGCAATAGTATTCCACCACCCAACACAATTCACTCTTGTTTCTCTCATCGTGGATCAGATTTGAAAGGAAAGGTGCATTCCATCCCATAAATATTTTAGATAGAAACTATTAGCCTGCATGCTTATCGGAGAGAGGGAATTGCTCTTTAGTCTACATGAGTGTTCTCCAAACAAACAGAGTAGGAGTGGATTGGATGGTATGTTTCAACATTCCAGATATGAAGTCAGGCATTGTCTCACAGCATCTCAATGTGTGGGCATATTGAGTTTGACAGAGGAAGTCTGGCTAATATTCTCAGACACCAAGAATGCCAATGGTGCCCACCCAGAAATTCATAGATAAATTCAACCTTTCTATCAAAAACTAGTAAGATGGCCAAGATTTTCAAATAACCTTTATTATGGGTCTGCCGAAGCTGCAGGCCTCATCTTCCATAAACCCAGAGATGTCAGGAAGGAAATTTCACTTTGCTGATGTGGACAATGGCTGAAAAGTTAAGTCAAGTCATGAAAATTTTGTGTTATCTTTTTCACATTATATAAGCAGGGCTGCCAATGAAATAATTATGCAGTGTGGCCAAACAATTGTCAAATCATATTTCAAAATATGAGTTAGTAACAGAGTTTGGAAATATATGGCAGGCTATGTGAATGAGACCATGGGATAGTTTTGTTCATATATTCATAATATATCAGTACATTGATAATTCATTGGATATAAAAGGGTTTGCTACGGGTATCTTTATAAAAAAAATCACAGTTGTAAGATTATTATTTTTTATTATGCTTTCATAGAAAGCCCATTTAGAAACTTAAATATGACCTGCTGGTAATAGTGGGAAACATGAAAACCAGCCAAAATAAAGACTATCACCACAGTTAAAAGAACTGGCAGGGCTAGAAGCAATTCAATCAAATCAGAAATAGATTAACAAAAGATATCTTCAAAGAAACTTTATTCCACAAGTATACAAAATCTAATATCTGATAGCGCATTCACAGACATGTATAAAGAAAGAATCAGCATACTTAAACAAATGCTTCACACATACCCAAACAAATGTCAAAATGGATTTCCAGTGAAACCATACAGCAATCAGATTAACACAAAACACACACAACTCTTCTACAGAAGCACACTCCTTCTCTGCAAGTACGCATATATTCTTTCCTATCTGGGACTCCAGGATAAGAACTTTGTAGTCTACCTTTTTGGAAGCCAACCTCTGTGTTGTACTCTCAAAAGGAAAGAAATCTCCTCTTCAAGCAGTGGTCTTCATTTCCAGTTCATTTCCAGTTAAAGTGAAATAGTTAAAGTGATAACAGTATTAATATTTATTATGATTTTTATGTCCTCAAGGATTTTAAAAATATTTTCATGCAGTTCCAACTTTTCTAGTCTAGTTCCAGGGGTGGTATTCATTTACCTTCACTACCGGTTCGCAAATGTGAAGCTTGTGCGTCTCCTCCACGCATGCGCAGGGCCTTCTCTACGTGCACAGAGGGTCAAAAACGGGATGTGATGACATCTGGGTGGGTGGGCGGAGCCTCCCACTGCCGGCACTAACAGATCACATGATTTGGATAGAACCGGCTGAATTTCACCACTGTCTAGTTCCCATAGGTGGTTCAATGGCTGGAACTGTCCAAGTAAACTGAAGTGAAGAAGCTTCTTGGATGAGAAGCGAAACATCCTCAAGGAAAAACTAAGTCCAGTTGCCTTTGAAAAAGTACTTTCGAGACAACCATGACCTGGATGACTGGGAATCTCCATAGATATGTCCAAGAAAAGTTGTACACCAGTAATTCAGTCTCTTTGCACAAAATCCCCAACCATATTATCTTTGGAGACTTGGCATCTTTGTTAACACTTCCAATCTTCATAAGTCCTTATTGTCCAGAAAATCCTGTCATGTATTTGAGTTGTTTCATTCCATATTAATGGGACAAAGGTAACCATGATAGCAGTGCAGATTCTATGCCACAGGACTTGGAAATTGAGGCACTTGAAAGAAACATTCCTGTAGAAATCAATGGCAAACCACCTCCACATTCTTGCCAAGAGACCACACCCTATTGACTTAAAAGTTAATGGAACTCACCAGAAAGCTTTTAGCACAAAAATGTGTTAAGCAAACAGGAATATTGAAAGGGGATGCCAGCATAATAAATAATGAGTGAAATATTGGCAAAATAATATCAAAATAATTCCAGTGTTACAAAGAGGCATTTCACCACTTGGAACTGAATGATCTCTCTTGTTTGAGTTGAAACTAAACAGGTTGAGATTTAAGTTATATTTGGATGAGAGCTCATAGAATATTTTAAGAGAATAGGCTTATTCTTTTAAAATGGATAAATGCAAAATTACCTTTTTTTTAGCCAATGGAACACAAATGTTTGTATTCTATGATGAACTAAATAAGTATATCCACGAAGTTATCAGAAATGAGTTCATCAAAAAGGAGATGAACTTTTCACTTTGGATGATGCTATCTAGTTTTTATGGGAAATTGTGGATCATAATTAGCATTGGACAGAAGCATGCTGATGCATCCTGAGCAAAGGCTTATATTTATTTTCCTTTGATCTTCATAACTTTTTACTCCAGCGTGAATAGATCATTAGAACCTAAAAGTAAACTTATGAACTATGTATAAATCTATCAAAGTAAACAGCTCAATAAAAGTACACTTTTATGATAAATAAGTATATAAGTAAGTTGTCTCTTTCTGCATACCTTATAAACCTGCAGCTAAATAAGCCTTGAAGTCTTCCTCCCGCAGTAACTATATATTTGGAAACCTGGTATCAGAAGATGTTATGATATTTTCTGCCCATTAGGATGTTCTTATGTTTCAGATGATTAAGGAGAAGAGGGCAATTGCAGCATAAAAGGATTTTTCAGTGCAAAAGGTTTTACTAACCAATTGAGCTAAGAGGATATTGCAATCCACACATCACCTATCCGTCACTTTTGACAGACTATGCTATATTTTGCTCAAAAACTAGTACAAGGAAAAACCTGAAGATAATATAGAATTCAATTTGATAAACAGAGAACTGCTTCTTTTATCATAGAAATGTATTTATTTATTTATAACCCAGTGGTGAAAACGGTGCTCAAGGTAACTAGCAATAAAAATAATACCATTCCAAATTATAATTAACATCCACCCAGGCATCCATCTATATGGAGTGGGGAAAACAATGACAAAAACTGAATGACAACTTTATATACAAGTGCTTCAGTTTACATAATAACATCAGATTTGGGATACAAATACATAATGTCAGCATTTGTGTGATCGTATCACTAAAGTACATATGATGATTTGACCTTGTGGTTTGTGAAAGATTCTATTAGATTCCAGTCCAATACACACAAAATGTTGCTTTTCATTAAAAATATTAAAGTACTTCTTTTTATCATTTCCTTTCAATTGTACTAGCTTTTTAAATTAATGGTTTTTATAGCTTTCTAGAATGCATTCAGTTTTCAATTTGCTCTATGCATTACAAATAATGAAAAGGTGTATAAAATATTAATAAGCAGTTAACATACTTGGACAGTTGTGCATAATCAATATTATATACTATGAGTAAGACTGTATCTTCTGCTTCTCTCTTCTTAGATTATATGCATGTATACTCAGAAGTAAATTTCATTATTTTCAGTAGCATTTGTATCACAGAGATTATGTTTAGTGTAATATTGCTACTATAAGCCCTATGGAACCTAACAGATCTTATCTTCTAAGAAACAATACATGCATATGTGTTCAAAACTTAAGTATATATTCCTGGAAATAAATTCCATTAAGTAGTATCATGGAATTTTCTTCTGTTGTAGCATAATAAATCTACAGGCAGTGAAGAAAGGTGTCCACAAGCAAAGAGAAAAGTTTCGATGATAATTGGACTACAGTAGCAAATACCAGCATTAGGTATTCTACAGTAGCAAATACCAGCATTAAGATAAACAATATATCCATTTTTCATTGGTTTATGAGGACCAGAACGTTGCTCCATATGGTTTTGCTCCATATGGTTAAATTTTGTACTTTTTGCACACACAAATGCACTTCAGTCTACTATATAGATTAAAACCTATATATTTAGCCTTCTAAAATCCTGACTGGTCTCTCAGTTGATTAATACAACCAATTTTTCCTGCTAACGTTTTCCAAGCTTTTAAAATACAAAAGATAACTCATGGAGGAGGGGACTTCACTTAGTCTAGATCAGGGGTATCCAAACTTTTTTTGGTGAGGGCCAAATACAGAAAAATAAGCAAAGGCCCGGGCCACACCATTGAACGGGGGGGGGGTCTAAATTTTTTCGTACCAGTTCTGTGGGCGTGGCTTATTTTGGGGTGTGGCTTGGTGGTCATGTGACTGGTGGGCGTGGCTAACTGCTCATGTGACTGGGTGGGCATGGCTAACTGCTCATGTGACTGGGTGGGCATGGCTAACTGCTCATGTGACTGAGTGGATGTGGCTATGGGCATAGAACAGGGGTGTCCAAACTTGGTCTCTTTAAGACTTGTGGACTTCAACTCCCAGAGTCCTTCAGCCTGCAAAGCTGGCTGAGGAACTCTGGGAATTGAAGTCCACAAGTCTTAAAGAGACCAAGTTTGACACCCTGATCTTGGCTTTTGTTTTGTATTTGGTATGAACTTGAAACTCCCTTCGTTATTCCCTGCCCAAGGGGTGGAGGCGCGAGGAGCCTCGCCAGGCGGCCCGAGGAAGGTGAGGGTAGAACTGCTGGGGTCGGGCACGGCCAGCAGCCTCTTTCCCGCTCGCCGCCTCCTCACCTGTTTCTCGATGGCTGTCACTGCCGCCACGCGTGTCCGACATGGGGAGGCGCGAGGAGCCTCACCAGGCGGCCCGAGGAAGGCGAGGGTAGAACTGCTGGGGTCGGGCACAGCCAGCAGCCTCTTTCCCGCTCGCCGCCTCCTCCGCCCCTTCCCTTCATTATTCCCCGCCCATGGGGAGGAGCCGCGAGCCTCGTAGCGAACCACCGGGCAAGCACCGGGAGGCGGCCGAAAAGGGCCATATTCAGTTATACTTTCAGAATTTGCTGCGGGCCAATAAAAACTGACCCGCGGGCCGCAGTTGGCCCGCGGGCCGTAGTTTGGACACCCCTGGTCTAGATGATAAATGAAGATGAAGCCCACAAAAGTTAAAGTTAAATGTTCACTACAATCTGTATTTTCGTATTTCATATTTTTGTCCCATGGAAACATGAAACAAAATTAAAACAATCTAGGAAAAACTTGATTTCTCTGTTAAAAAAATGTTAGAAGAAGTTTCATAAAACACAGATTACGCATCGCTGCTGAGTATATCTTTCTGTTCTATGCAAGATTGCTCTCTGGATAATAGTTACATATAGCATTCTGCATGTTTTAAGTTTAGCTGTGATGTAGAAACTTGACTTCGCTGCGCCAGCAAACTGATTCATTTGCTATTAATGCAATCCATATTTAGCAATGTATCTGCAGCATAAAAGATATCTTATTTATCCCAGGAATCAAACCATGCAGAGAGCAATAGACACAGACTTCTGGATTCTGTTTTGTATGTCCAAATAAGGCAAGACAAAAATTTAAGAAATGCAAACTTACATTAGAATACCCCCAAATTCTTCCAGGAGTTATTTTTAGCTTTAAAAGATCGTTGTTATATATCTGAAGATGCTGCTTGCCTTTGATGATATCTTTTTGTATTGCTCACCAGTTACTGAAACAAATAAACAAACTGAGAAGCCGCAGATAACTTTTAAGCAAACACAGCTAAGATAATGCTGGTACAAATCCTAGCAGCAGCAACAGCAGCACAGCAACAGCTCATGGAATTTCAAAACAAATGTTGAGCCTTTGTTGTTCAAAGATACCTAGATTACAATTCAGACTATAATTTTAGATTGGGAAAGATGCTTTCCAAATAGTTTTCAGTTCCTAGTTGGTAGGGGACTAATGGCATTAGAAAGTTTAGCTTTTATATAGCTGTGGATCTCTCTTTGGATGTTTAGTGACCCTCTTTCCACATTTCCTACCTATGCAGGAAAAGAACAATCTATTTTGCAGTCATTTTTGATACTGCCATATTATGGGCTGTGGTGGCGCAGTGGTTAGAATGCAGTGCTGCAGGCTATTTCTGCTACCTGCCGGCTGCCTGCAGGCTGCCTGCAGTTTGGCTGTACGATTCTCACCAGCTCAAGGTTGACTCAGTTTTCCATCCTTCGGAAATTGGTAAAATGAAGACCCAGATTGTTGGAGGCAATATGCTCTAAGCAAGTAAACTGCTTAGAGAGGGCTGTAAAGTGAGAGAGAGAAGTGCTACTGATATTATCATCTAGATTGTCCACAACTGTGGATAATGGGTTGATATAGGATTGCCTGCCCTTGTTTATGGGTGCTTCCTTCCTCTGGAAGAAGTGGAGGCAATGCAAGGGAGATGTTGCAGTTAGTATATGTGATAAGCTCACTGACTATCCAGTGAGAAAGGCCTGGTATAGTGGACTATTACGATTGTTGGCTGCTGTATGGGAATGGAAGGTAATATGTTGAATTCCTTGTGGTTCTATGTAGAAATGCTGAAATGCCCTTGAGAATGATGGTTAGAGTATAATGTTGTGGAGATCTCCTATCTTGAGAGCTGGAGGGTATGGACCAGAGGGCAGTCAGATATTAGGAAGGAAATTTAGGACAGGTCAAAGAATCCCCATGGTGATAGATATGGAGCAGCATAATGGGTGAAAAGGGTGCCCCTATCACATAGAAGCATGACATATTTGATTAGCCCATTCCTGGCAACCAGTGGACCCTGATGAGGTTTAAAGGGAAGTGGAGATATTTCTGGGTGACTGCTTTATGGTCTGATTGAGACCCTGGATGAGATAATGCCCCTGTGACTTATCTTCTTTTCTGGCTCTCACCATTCCCTGTGGTTTACAGAAGAACTGAGGGAGAAGCCTGGAACATGGTTGAAAACTGCTAAAATGTACTTTTCAGTGATATGGGTGGGATAGAGGGGGCTGTTTTAAATACACTTCCAGGGCCCGGCAGAGGAGTTTATGGAACAATGTATTAGACAAAAAAACACCCCAATTTGTTCTCAGCCGGCTGCCAGCTTTAGTACATGTCCTATTGAGATGTCTGGGGCAGTCTTGCCATGCTATCTGGGAGGAGTTTGAACCTGTTGGGCCTGAGAAAGCAGAAAGGATCCTTATGACTGAGCTTGGCCATTAGAGCTCTTCTGGAAGCTTTCTTGGTTAGTGAAAACTTCCAGGAAAGCGAAGTGTGGTTCGGCTTCAGCAGTAGGAAATTTCTCTCTGTGTGAATGATTCCGATAGCCTTTAAACAGGCTTTGGTCTATTATCTCTTCAGGAAGCCATTGCTGAACCCATCATTCTTGATAATTTTTGTCTAGTTTGAGAAGGTGGTTGCACATCAGCTTTAGAGGTCCTGGATAAAGTAGATTATATGGAACACTTTCAGTTGGGTTTCAGACTTGGAAATGGGACCAAGACAACATTGGTCATGCTTTTTAATGACTTCTGGCAAGAGCAGGATAAAGTTAGTGCATTCATCCTTCCTCTTTTTGACCTTTCAACGGATTTCAGTACCATCAACCTTGGTATCTTTCTGGACTGACTGGTTGTGAAGGTTGGGAATGAGCTGGTTCTCCACCTTCTTCAGTAGCTAGTTTCAGTCAATATTGATTGAGGGCAACAGATTCTGCTCTGAGCTCCTAAATTGGGGATTGCTTCAAGGTTTGGTACTCTTGCTGCTGTTTAACATGAAAGCCTACATGACTTGGGAGAGAGAGCGCAGACGTCCATAGCCATGGGTTGAGGTATCATCAATATGCTGATGATATTCACCATATATCTCTGCCCCTAGTGAAGTAAATAATGCTGCCAATGACTTAGTATCTGGAGGCTGTAAGAGTTTGGATAGTAAACAACAGGTTTTGGCTCAACCCTAGCAAGATAGAGTGGGCTTGGGGGGTGGGGCATCTGGATCTAGGCATTTGCTATCTTTGGTTCTGGGTGGGCTTGCAGATTTGGTACACAATCTGGGACTCTTTCTGGTCTCATGACTCACACCCTTGAAAAGCAGGTGGAGTCATGGCTAGAAGGACCTTTGCACAGTTTAGAGTTTTGTGCCAGATGTACCCTTTCTTGCATAAGGACGCTCTACGTTTAGTCACTATGCCCCGGTCACTTCCCATTTGGATTACTGTAATGGGGCTGCCCTTAAAGAGTGTTCAGAAGCTTCTGCCACTGCAAAACACAATGGTTACATAGTGCATACCTAGACCTATGTATATTACATCTCTGATCCATGTGCTGCATTGGTGATCAATTTACTTCCAGGTCGAATGCAAGGTGCTCGTGGTAACTTATAAAGGCACGGAGCCAGTTATTTGAGAGAATGCCTGTCCCCAGTAAGAGGATCTATCCATCCCATCAAGTCCAGCAGAAAGAAATCTCTTGTCAGTTCTGACCACTAGAGTTTGTCATCTGATTGCATCCATCTGAAGAGGATTACCTTTGCTGTTGCTGCACCCAACCTAGTAAACATCATTTCCTCTCTCCCCTTCCCCATAGGTTACTCTGACTCCAATGTTGATGGTCTTCTGAAAGTGCCTGAAGACCTGGCTTTGCCATCTGCCTTGGGGATAGAGAGTGGCTCGAGCCTGTACAATGGTTGCCCTGTTCTTGAATGACTGCTTTCCTAGGGAGTGTAGTATATGGTTTCTAATGTTTTTTTTAATGTTTTGAGATGGGTGGTTATATAAAATGAATGCATGAATGAATGAATGTGTTGGATCCGATGATGGAAGAGATAGACACAGCTCTTTCAATAACAACAGCTCTTTATTAGTAGAACAGTATAACCCAACAGAGTGCTAGACTGGCAGTGTCCTCTTTATATAGAGGGCTGCCAGACAGCTTAGCCAATGAAACTCAAGTATTTTCTCACCTTTTTGGAGGACCTGAGTGAAAACTATAGCACACTCCTTATATGGTATATAACCGAATGAAGGAATGATGCTGACCTTAATATTCTTCTGAAGCATTTGGATTGGTTGGATAAATTCAAAAGTATGTGTAAAACTGTCTGTTTTATGAATACAGTGAATAAATGCTTGGGTTGAATCAGGAGTGAAATCCACTTACCTTCGCTACCGCTTCACAAATGTGAGTGCACGCGCCTCCTCACAGAGGGTCAAAAATGGGACATGATGATGTACAGGTGGGGGGGCAGAGCCTCCTGCTGCCAGTGCTATTGGTTCACCTGAGCTGCATAGAACTGGCTGCATTTCACCATTGCATTAAATCTATCAACCATATAGAGTATAATATTTATGCAATGTGCTGGGAGTCCAAAGAAGTTCAGTTAGGAGAAAGCTGGCTGTAAACAGGGATTGCAAAATTTGAAGTGTTCAGCAAAGCTATGAATATGCAGATAATTTGGCAGCCTTCCCATCCCACCCCCTTACACTTCTACTCTATCTGTCATTGCATAGACTGTGCAATTTCAAAGAAAGAAATTTCAAATAACTGTGTGTCTGGTCAGATACTTTACAAAATCAAATTGTACATAATGTTGACAAATAAATTGGGAGTTATAGCTTACCACAAGGGTTCTTGAAAGTATTTCAAAAGGTTCAGAAATTGGTGTTAATCAGGAATCATTTAAGCTACAATGGAGAGCATTTTTTCACCCATGAAAACAGGGCTTATATTCAAAGCTTGAATATAAATGCCCTTCCTTCTACAGGGATAATTTTCTATGTGCTATATTTAAACCAGAAGAGCCTGTGAGTAGTGGGTAAATGTTGCCCTTCAGGCAACATAATAAACAATTCCTTTCTTTTTTTAATGAAATCCAGAATTCTGAGAACCACGTCAGTAACTATATAAACCTTCATTTAGATGCAAAGATAAAGATAGCTTAGAGCCATTATCTGTATCCCATATGAGAGCCTGTTGCTTTGAGGACTCAATTTAATTATTTAAAGTGTGTCCAGATGTTTCTTCCTTCCAATCTTTACTCCTCAATTGATAAATGTCCAGATAGTGGCTCAAATCTTTTGCTTCAATTATGTCCAGATGTACCTTCTGGGAGATGGTAGGAGTGTGAACAAAACAGATAATAATAAAGGATCCGTATTCATCCTGTTTTCAGGGTGAAAACAAAATAAATGGTTTACTCCTAGTTCTGCCATCGGAAGAAGTTATACCTGCAAGTTGCCTATAAATATTTGCTTACATGTGGTTTTGAAACCAGCTGAATGGTTTTGGGCCAATGACACTCTGTCAGCCCAACACATCACACAGGGTTGTTGTGGGAAAAATAGGAGGAGGAAGGAGTATTAGGTATGTTCATAGCAGGGGTGGGTTCTTCTTACCTTTACTACCGGTTCGCAGCAGGATTGCGCATGTGTGCTTGCTTCTGCACATGCGCAGAAGCTTCCTGATGACGTCAGGGTCAGTGAGCGGAGCCTCCCCCCAGTTTTACTACTGGTTCGCAAGAAACGGGCCGAACCGGAGGCAACCCACCACTGGCTCATAGCCTTATAAAGTAATAAAAGCAGGACAAAAATTTAATAAATAAAACAAAAAATTGTTTAACTCAGAGATGGAATGAAGAATAATCAAAGGAACATGATTATTTTGTAGAAAGACCCTTCTGAAATTGACCTACTTCCTAACTCAGACAAAAGGTATTCCTGGTAAACATAATAAATGTGTCCTGCAAAAGAATTTTTAAAAAGACCCAGATATAGACACATCCAGGACTATTCTCCATGATATTAATATGTTATACTATATTATCTTGTTTTTCCCCTCAAAAGGTCCTGGCTTTTTATGTTACCAGTAGACCGTTGTACCTGGTTAAAAAAGATCTTCTACCGTTATTTGCCCCAATTACATGATTCATTTGCTACATCCATGAACATATTTTTGCACTTAAATGCATATGTTTCTAGTTTCTCATGAACTCATACTGCTGCAACAGCTTTAGTCTTTTTAGGATTAAACAAAAATATTTTCATGGATGTAACAAGTGAATAATGTAATGGGAAAATAATGGTAGAAGATCTTTTTCAACCAGCTACAACTGTCTACTGGTAACCTCAGAAGTCAGGGCTTTTTGAGCGAAACAAGATAATATAGCTATAACATATTAATATCATGGAGAATAGAGAGTCCTGGATATGCCTGCATATCTTTTTTGAAACTCTTTTGCAGGACACATTTATTATGTTTCTTAAACTTAATGGGAAAAATGTTGTTCAGTGATTGAATGTATGCTGTGCATGGGAAAAATTGTCCTAAAACAACTCAGTCCTTGTTCTGAAACATCATGTACGTGCAAAGAGGCTTATAAGAAACTATATGAAAGTCTTTACAAAAGACTTGTAAACATAGTATGGAAAATTGCTTCCACATGACCAGCCTTCTTTACCTGATACTGCAGGACTCCTGTAGTTCCCAGCTAGTATAACAAATGAAAGTTGCCAGGAAAGCTACCATAGACTGCTTGTAGCCAGATGTGATAAATTAAGAACTATAAAGACTGAGCAGATTGATAAAAATCCAGTCTGCTTTTCTGTAAATGTTAGGATGATTTAAACCAGTATCTTTTCCAATTTGGCTATTTAAAGATGTATGGATTCTCCACCCATTGTTGGCTAGGTAAACTTGGTAGTTGATGTCCATACACATTAAAATTGTCAAGTTTGAAAGACACTGAGTTAAACGTATAAAGCCCAGACCTATATTCACAACTTCTTACAATATTTAGAACCTTTGGACCAGTGGTGAAATCCTACCAGTTTGCACAGTTTCAGATGAACCGATAGCAATAAAGCTACCGGATGGTCCAAACTGGTATTTCCAACGATCAGCTGTGCCACGCCATTTATATTCCTGCTTTCTAGTGAATCTAAATAGCACCGCACAGCTGTTCCCCCCTCGCTGTTCTACTTATTTTAAAAAGCGTCCTTTTTCCGTGTGAAGCCGTGTGAAGCGCATGTTTGGTGCACACTGCGCATGCATATACACATGCATGCAGCATGTGTTTGGTGCACACTGTGCATGTGCATGCAACATGCATTTGGTGTGCACTGCACATGCACGTGCACGCAACATGTGTTGCATGCACACCGCGCATGTGCACACACACAGCATGTGTTTGGCATGCACTACACATGCGTGGGCAGTGAACCAGTAGCAAACCACAGAGGATTTCACCACTGCTTTTGACTGTCTTTGTTTTGTCTTCGTCTAATTTATGTGCCAATGCCGGTACTTTTTATATATACAAGCAAATAGTCCTGCTACATATAAATATCTCTGACGTAGCATACTATTTTTGTCTAATATTAATTTCTGCCTCTGTATTTTTCTTTTATAGCTCTATATTTTTTGCTCTATAATTTAGAGCAATTTCCAATAGCATATTTTCACTTGCATGGCACCAATGAATAAGTAAGTGTTGTAAATGAGATTTAGACCATAGCTGACCTGGATTCCAAGCATATGTGACATATGACATACTTTTTTCCATATAACTTTATTAATTTTTAAAAAGAAAAATAGAAAAAGCTAACAAAACTAACAAAAAACCTAGTGTGTGTGAGGGGGTGGGGAGAGAGAAGACAGAATAGAGAAAGAAATTATAGAAGCACAATAAAATAAAAGAACTATAGACACAAAAATACTTCTATAGAAACAAAAATGACTTCTTTTATAGCAAATATAAATAAAACATAAGTTCAATTGCCATTCTATAATTATAGTGTAATCTCCATTGTTTATAAAAAAATCTATAAATATTACTAATACTTAAACTATTAAGTCATGATTTCAATATTTTTTTGTGTGTGGAAAAAGTCCAAAAGGGGTTTTCAGATGGTGTTAAGTTTAGCCAATTTCTCTAAACCAAAGCTGTCATTTTTGCCATCCTAGTCAGTTCTATCAGCTTTAACAATCACTTTTCCACTGTAGGTATTGTCACATCCTTCCAACTCTGGGTATAGAAGTCTTGCTACTATTAAAATGTACAAGAACAAAATTCCATGCATTTTTTCAGACTTTTTGTCCATCAACTTTAACAAAATATATATGGTCTGAATTGTATATAACCTTGATTTTTTAAAAAAAAAAATTAATATACTGTATATGTAAAAATTCTAATAATTTTTAGCTTTTTTACAAGTCCTCCAAAGGGGATAACAAATCCCTTTGTTGTGTATTCATTTCAAATATATGGTTAAAATCATATAGCTTTTTGACAATATTTCTGGTGATAAATACCACCTATACATCATTTCATAGAAATTCTTCTTAAGATGGTAACATAGTGTACATTTCAACCCTTGTACACTGCAAAATACTCTCTTTCTTTCTTTCTTCCTAGAAATCTCTTAGCATTTTATTCTTTTTAGACTTTACGTGTTAATTATCACCAACAACCTGTGGTTAAATGTCATAGTTTAGACAAAAGTTTTCTACATTTTAAATTATTAACCATTCAGTTGAGAATTTAACTGAAGAGTTTCAGTGGATCTGACTTCAGATCAAACTGGGAGTTTCAGTGCATCTTACTTCAGTAAATATTTAGTGAGGGCAAAACTGCAGTTCATGTTAAAAGTATTTTTAAATTTAGCACGTAACCTATAAATACAAATGTCATGAACTGGAAATTCAGAAGTGGCTGAGATCACATAGAAGTGGAGGCGAAATATATCTCTACTCTGGTACCAATAGAAAACTTCCTCATATGCAAATGTTCTTTCACAGAAGAATTTTCTTGACAACTGAAGCAGAAAAAGAAGTTCAATCTCCTAAATTTACTGCAAACTTCATAGTTATTAGCTGCACACCAAATCAAGCTCCCTGTATTTGAAAAATACTTAGAATGCTGTATTTATCCTTACCAGCTATTTGCACTAAGTCGCCTACCTTGAGGTATTTGGGGTAGAAGAGTAAAAGGGCATCTGGTCTTGGATCATGAAAAACTACAAATTTGTCCAATGTTAATACCATAGTGCTTAGTTGGGATGACTCATGTGAGACCCGGACTAGGGAAATTTGGTTGTATTCTTTTCCTGTGGATTTTGTGATTCATTTTAGCATAGACACACCTTATGTGAGGTGTAGGCACACCCTTTGGAGATGCATAATTGTGCAGTCAGGATTAGTCCCTCTTATCTGACTCTGTGTCAGCCAGTTTCTTTTCCTTGAGTTTTAACTGCTGGTTAAGGATTGTATTGATAGAACTTTTACATCAACTTCCTGCTTTTTAAGTGACTAATTTTTATTTAATCACTTTATTTAAAAAAAAAATCAAAACCACACATTTTGTTGTGGCAAAACAATAGAAAAAATAAACACACAAATACTTACTGTGGATCCAATGCTTAATCCAGTGGAAATTGCTCCTGAACAAGGTTCATCGAATAACATGACATTCCAGGAGGTGATACCTGCACACTTTTAACCTCTTGTTTGTTTTAAGTGGCTTATACATAAAAAGTTATTGTGAACTATGCCCAGCCTATTTAGAATCAAGGTTTGATTTAGAATGAAATTCTAAGAGATTTAGAATGTAACGTTTTGTTTTGCTTTTAAAAAAAATCAATGTAACCAGTGGTGGGATTCGAATAATTTAACAACCGGTTCTCTGCCCTAATGATTTCTTCCAACAGCCAGTTCTCCAAACTGCTCAGAAAGTTAACAACCGGTTCTCCCGAAGTGGTGCAAACTGGCTGAATCCCACCACTAAATGTAACCCATTACAATGCAATATTAAGCAGAACATTTTACCAAATAATGAGTTGTTAAATTATGGAAAATACGTTAAAGTAAAATAAAAAGGAAATACGTCATTTTTTTTCCAAGCAAAATTCTGAGGATTTCAATAGAGTTCATTTTCACTATGGAAATAGGAAACACAGAATATGTTAGTTTGTGCAAAATCAGTCTTATACATGATAAACAATCAATATGTAATTTACAGAAAAATGGCAGTTACCATGTGCCAGTACTTATTAAAAGTTTTAAAAACTGATTGATGATCTTAGGAAATTGGAAATTTCAATTCTTTGGTAATTTCTCGCCTTTGAATAATTATTTGTCAAATGTATTTCAATCTGCTTCAGATAGATAGATAAATAGATAGATAGATAGATAGATAGATAGATAGATAGATAGATAGATAGATAGATAGATTAATTTTGAGTGAGGAAGGTTTTACATAATGGATACATTATAGATTGACTGTCATATTTTAATCTTTCCATTTACAGACCTTTCATGTAATAGGTAAACCACAGTTTACAATTTCTAATTGCTTTTTTTCCCTGGAACTAATGAACATTATTTGAACCAGAGTTAGTTCTTTATAAATTGATGGGAAATGGTGTTGAAAGTAATGTTTGGCCTGTTCACCAAAGTCAAGACTCTATGTTGGGCGATATTGATCCGATTTCCATCTACTGTTTAAATTTGACAAGAGCCAAGATGATACGGGAAAGGTAGCTAGTGGGCAATGAACAGCCAGGAAATCAAATTACACAAATATAGACATCCTTACTTAACTACTGTTTCAGAAAATCTAGTTACATGCAAACCTAGCCAATAAGTGATTCTTGGAGCAGTTGACCAACATCAGGAGAATCTCAGATTCCCTATGTGAGAGGTATATAAGGTTCATTTTGTGACTGCTTACAATAGTCATAAAGTCTCAAATGTACTTTTTCAAGAGGCAACTGGATTTTCTCGGGTTTTTCTGAAGATGTTTCATTTCTCTTCCAAGAAGCTTCTTCAGCTCTGAGGATGAGAAGCGAAACATCTTCAAAGAAAAACCAGACAATCCAGTTGCCTATTGAAAAAGCACTTTTGGGACAGCCATAACCTGGATGACTGAGAATCTCCATAGACATAGTCATAAAGCATTGCAGGATTTCAGAAATATTTCACTAAGAAAATTGCCAGTGTTGATAAATAAAAATATCCACAATAAGAAACAAGTTCAAAGTGCTGCACTACAAATTTTATTTACTGCTGTTTATTGTTATTTGTTAGACATGGGTTCAAATTCAAATTCTAAAAAATAAAAGGTAGTACAAATATAAATGTTTTAAATTATTCCTCCTCTTGATCATGAAGAAATTTTACAATCCAGACAGATTCTCAGGATTTCTTGAACATTTTTTATTTATTTTTTTATTTTATTTATTTTGTCACACAGTATATATAAGCATAAGCATGAAATAAGTAAACAATATATAAGCATATATATAAGCATGAGTATATAATAACTATATTAATTGGATATAACGAAAGGAAACAATAGGACAGGAACGGTAGGCACGCTTGTGCTCTTATGCACACCTCTTACAGACCTCTTAGGAATGAGGTTGGTCAATAGTAGACAGTTTTTGGTTGAAACTTCGGGGATTTTGGGAAGAGACCACAGATTCAGGTAGTGTATTCCAAGTATTAACAACTCTGTTAGTGAAGTCATATTTTCTACAATCAAGATTGGAGCGGTTAACATTAAGCTTAAATCTACTGTGTGCTCGTGTATTGTTGCAATTGAAGCTGAAGTAGTCTTTGGCAGGAAGGACATTGTAATAGATGATTCTATGAATTAAACTCAGGTCATGTCGAAGGGGGCATAGTTCTAAATTTTCTAAACCCAGGATTTCAAGTCTGGTGGCATAAGGTATTTTGTTGTATTCGGAGGAGTGGAGAACTCTTCTTATAAAATATTTCTGGACACGTTCAATTGTATTGATGTCAGAAATGTGGTATGGGTTCCAGACAGTCGAGCTGTATTCAAGAATTCATCTAGCAAATGTTTTATATGCTCTGGTTAGTAGTGTAGTATTTTTGGAGAAGAAGCTACACAAGATTAGATTTACAACTCTTAAACCTTTTTTTGCGATGTAGTTGCAGTGGTTTTTGGCACTTAGATCATTTGATATGAAAACTCCAAGGTCTTTAACAGGGTGGGGGTCATCTGTAAGGTAATGTCCATCAAGTTGTACTTAGTGTTTAGGTTCTTTTTTCCAGTATATAAAACTGAGCATTTGCTGGTTGAGATTTGGAGTTGCCATTCAGATACAAAGTCAAGGTCTTTTTGAAGAGTAGCTTATTGATGGTGGTGTTAAATAGTTTGACATTGTTAGCAAAGAGAACACAATTACTTGTAATACGGTCACAGAGATCATTAATGTATAATATGAAGAGTGTTGGTACAAGATTGGTTCTGCGCATGTCCAAGATGGAGGACTGACCGTTTCTCGGAGCGGCAAGGCGGCATTGTCCCCGGACCGTAGATGCAGCCAGCGGACGACCTGGGCTGCCTGGGCTTCCTGGCCGGATGGTGAATCTTGCCGGCAGCCACGAGGGGTTTTTCGCCCCTGAGAATTTTGTGGCTGCCAAGTAACGAGCCAGGGGCTGAGTGGCAACGGAATGGTGGTGGCCATCTTGGCTGCGGGGCAGGGCGGCGTTCTGGCCTATTCTGGCCTATTCCCCTGGCAGCATGGTTTGAACTTTTGCTGCGGGGGGGGGGGGGGCGACGGCAGCGGTGAGGGCCCCGTTCAGTCTTTTTGCTCATCGCTCAGCAGAACAGCGGAAAAATACAACGTAAGAGCCCCAGCGAGGTCCCTCATGGAACAGGGGTCATTGGGGGGGGGGGCATGGCCGCGGCCGCGACGGTGATGATGAAGACATCCGTCGTGGATACTGGCGGCATCGGAGCCTTCCCGGCGGTAGCAGCGGCAGCAGGCTCTTTTCCTTCTTCGTCCTCCTTTCCCTGGATGTTTTCTGGACCGGATGGGACTGCCTCAGGCCTGGTCGTTTCTGCTTTGACTATGCAATGGGCTATGTACTTTCCATGGATTCTCCTTCCTCCTCCCCCCTAGAGTCTGGATTCTGAATGGGGAGTTTAGACTCTGGAGCTAGTCTCCCCCCCCTTTGAACTCTGGAGCGTCGTGGATGGGGATAGCTGGGGCTGCCTATTAGGATCGTTATAAGATCATGCGTGGGCTTCGGGTCAGCTTTAGTATGTTGCCCGAGATTAGCCTTTTTCAGGCTAATCAGGTTAAGATCAGCCCTATCCTGGGTCCCTCCCCCCTCCCCTACATACCCATTTTGGGTGTGAGGTGTTTAAAGGGGGAGGATGCTGGCAGCGGCTACTTTTAACATCTTGAAAGGGGACTCCATGTGAGAATGTCCATAGTTTTTTACCATCTGTGGGACCTATGTCACCGGCCCCAAATATGACTGCTTTACCATCATCTGCGGATTAGGGACAAACTCATCAATCATTTATGCCTGATTCGAGATATGATTTATTCTTCGGCTGAACTCCATTGTCTGCGAAGGTCCTCCGCCTTGCAGAAATGGCCCTCCACGTTATCGAGGGCCTATCTCAATGACGGGTTTTGGGACCCAGAGAGATGGCATGCGTTAAAAAAGAACCTATGGGATTTTTAGATAAACAATTTTTAAGGGGAGGGAGGGTAAAAACGGTTATCGGGGGAAACCCGTTGGGGAGGGAGCCAGTCCTTGCGATTGCTCGCGGCAATATTCCATCAGGTTCGGAGGTAAAGGGGAAGCCCCTTTTTCCAATTCCAGAGGGCCGTTCCATCAGTATGGGGGGCCGTATCATGTTCAGGGGGTGCGCACTCGCTGCCTAAGAGCGATTGCGCACTCCGGCCCCTCAGACTTTTCCCGTTCCACGAGTGGCCAGTATCCCCAGGGCTTGGACCTTCGGCTGATGTTATGCAATGCTAGGTCTGTAGTGAATAAAGCCCCCCTGATTTATGATCTTATACGGGGGGGGGGCTGCAGACCTTATGGGCATTTCGAAGACTTGGTTGGGCATTGAAGAGGGGTTCCCCTGGTGGAGATGTGCCCACCTGGTTTCCGGGCATTTCATCAGCCGAGGGCCCAAGGTAGGGGTGGAGGGGTGGCGGTTGTTATTAAAGAGAATCTAGAGCCGAGGGAGGCCACTGTACCTCAGATAGCCGGTTGTGAATCCCTTTACGTGAAGTGGGGGCGTAGGATGCAGGTGGGCTTGTTGATCATGTACCTGGCTCCTTGCTGCGTGACAACAGCCCTGCCTGAGTTGCTTGAGATGATAGCCGGGATGGCAGTTGATACCCCTAGGCTTATGGTCATGGGGGATTTCAACTTGCCATCGGCCGGTGTGTCATCAACGGCAGCTCGGGAGTTCATGGCCTCCATGACGGCCATGGACCTGACCCAACTAGTTGACGGCCCCACCCACGTTGGGGAAAGCACACTGGATCTGATTTTTGTCTCTGGACAGTGGTTGAGTGATCTGGAAGTACGAGAATTAGCCATTAAACCTTTGTCATGGTCAGACCACTCTCTCCTTCGTCTGGACTTTCGGACCGCCGCTCAACACCGCAGGGAGACGGGGCCAATGCGTTGGTTCCGTCCCAGGCGACTGATGGACCCGGAGAGGTTCCTGATGGAGCTTGGGCCATTCCCTGGTGATCTGGCCCACGGCTTGGCCGAGGAGCTTGTCGCAACCTGCTTTGGACCGTGTCGTGCCTTTGCGGCTTCTGACCCGGCATAGGTCTCAACCAGCTCCCTGGTTTTCCGAGGAGCTGAGGGAGATGAAACGCCGGAAAAGATGCCTAGAGAGTGCTTGGAGGTCCAGCCGTTCTGAAGCTGACCATACACTAGTTAGGTCTTATATTCAGACCTATCTAGTGGCATTGAGGGAGGCCAAGCGGGCCTATGTTTCTATCCTCATTGCGTCGGCAGAGAACTGCCCAGCCTCCCTGTTTAGGGTGACTCACTCTCTCCTTCACCAGGAGGGGTGCGATGATCCCTTACAGGGTTGTGCTGAGGATTTCAGCAGGTATCTGTTTGACAAAATCGCTCAGCTTCGGGACGGTTTGGACCAAAATTGGGTAGTTTCAGGCGAGGTGATGGAGGCTAGTCTTGTTGAGACCATCTGGGAGGAGTTTGATCCTGTGGCTCCTGAGGACATGGACAGGTTGCTGGGGCGGCTGAATGCCACCACATGTTTATTGGACCCGTGTCCCTCCTGGTTGGTGCTGGCCACCCGGGAGGTTACATGAGGCTGGCTCCAGGGAATTGTCAACGCTTCCTTGGGGGAGGGTGTTGTTCCCACCGCCTTGAAAGAGGCGGTGGTGAGGCCCCTCCTCAAGAAGCCCTCCCTGGACCCAGCTGTTTTGGGTAACTACCGTCCAGTCTCCAACCTTTGCTTTGTGGCGAAGGTTGTTGAGAGTGTGGTGGCACATCAGTTACCCCAGTACCTGGATGAATCTGTCTATCTAGACCCGTTCCAGTCCGGTTTCCGACCCGGGTACAGCACGGAGACAGCTTTG
This sequence comes from Ahaetulla prasina, assembly GCF_028640845.1. NCBI lineage: Eukaryota > Metazoa > Chordata > Lepidosauria > Squamata > Colubridae > Ahaetulla > Ahaetulla prasina. The sequence goes on along the minus strand of NC_080543.1, from coordinate 38,617,490 downwards.
GTCGCGTTGATGGATGACCTCTGGAGGCTCGGGACAGGGGTTATTCCTCTGCCCTGGTTCTCCTAGATCTCTCAGCGGCTTTTGATACCATCGACCATGGTATCCTGCTGCGGCGGTTGGGGGTTTAGGAGTGGGAGGCACCATGTTTGGTGGTTCTCATCCTATCTCTCCGACCGATCGCAGACGGTGTTGGCAGGGGGCAGAGATCGACCGCAAGGCGCCTCCTTTGTGGGGTGCCACAGGGTCGGTTCTGTGACTATCCTGAAGCAATAAAGCTTATCACTTTTGTCAAAAGATCTTCTATAAGATAAAGGAATGGTTACACAAATCAGTATGACTTGAACTGTTCTGAAGATTCCCCCACCCCAAATGCTATAAGTAATAGACAAATCTAAAGAGTATATTACTTTGCAATCTTAAAACAATGTTAAATGGTAGTAAAGCAAGCCTAGATTATGAATCAATAACATTGCCTATCCTGGACTACAAGATAATGTGCCTATAATAAATAAATATATTAATACAAATAAAATATATACAAAAAACAGCCTTTGCATACAGAAATAGATAGCTCCTAGATTCTTTATTCAAATTTAGTGTGGGGCAAAAATCCAGAACAATCCTTTTTTGATCATATGATCAGGATTATCTTGGAGCTAAGAGGTTCATTGGGCTAAAAGGATATTCGTTTAATTCAATTAAGGCTACTAATTCAGAGCTTTGGCAGCTTACATGTAAAAAACCCCAAAAACAATACATATAAAAAGATCATCATCATCTAGAAAGCCATTAAAAAAACCACAAACATTTAAAAGCTCTATCAGGATTCCACACTCAGAGGACAAATAAGGCATGCTTCCAGGATCCCAGAAAATAATATTTTAATTGACCGGGTCATCTGCTTGATGCATGAGATAGGCAGAAACAATAGGAGGCAAGGGAACTAAGCCTTATCCCATGAAGGATTTATAGCTGATAACCAGCACCTTTATTGTACCTGAAGCCAACTGGTAACCAGTGTGGCTCACATGAGCATAATGTTAACACCTGTTATGGCCTGCCAGAGGCCAGCATTACTGGCAGCAGATTCGAACAGTGAGGAGGTTGGGGAGGAACATGGGCCAGTCCTGGAGTCTGAGGAAAGCTCTGATGAGGGTTCTGTGTCGGAGGCAGAGAGGGGGCCAGGGCTGTATGCCAGTTATCAGCTGCTTTCAGAGTCAGACATCAGTGAGGCAGACGAACAGCTGGAGCCTGTTCCCAGTGTGCACATGCGCAGAGTTGCCAGATGAAAGGAACAGCTAAAGAACAAGGATCGACTTGGGAGTAAGGTGGACAATGAATGGCCCCTCCCAGGAAAATAAAAGAGGAGGAAAGGGGAGTGGAGTTTGCAGGAGACAGTTTGCTTAATTGGTTCATGACTATCCAAGGGACACCTTGCCAAGTTTTGAAGATATCAGCCTGGCAGTTCTCCAAGCCAGATAAGGTCTGTGACTGTAAATTCTCCCTTGAAAGACTTTGCTGGCGGTGAATGAGAAGAATTCACAGTAACTTAATAAAAAGGTGTTTTTGTCAGGACAATGCGTCTGCTTCATGTTGTTGGGAAACCTAGGTCAGAACAATACCCCTATCACTGCCAGCCCCATGGCATTCTAAGATTACCTATGGTTTCTGAGCAATCCTCAATGGCAGTCTATCTAGAGTGTATTACTACAATCCAGTCATGAGAAGACCAAGACAGGAGTGACTATCAAAAAGACTTGAAGACAACATTTTCATTTCACACAAGATATCTAATAAAATCAGTAGTAGTATGAATTTTCTTTCAACTAGTTTGGATTATTCTAGATTGCACACCTTATCCACTCTCAAAGGTAAAATGTTGGAAATGTTGTCTCAATAAGATATCTGTCCCTGTTATGTATTGTTCATTTGTCTCCCACAAAAAACAGCAAAAGTTCTAGACCTGATTTGAGTTTTAATGAAGTGGTTATGAAGAGATCAGAGAAGCAAATATTATTACAAGTTCTGTGTACTAGATCTACTTGCTATTACTCAAGAACTATACAAATGTTCCAAATAGTTCAAGAATAAAGATCTTGGAAGGAAGAAACTTTCAAATTTTGAGTAATTTAAAAGATAAAAGAGCAATCTTCTAAATGTGACAACTCTGTGGAACTGAAAAAAATAACTGCTTTTTATTGCATGTGTACTTTTTTCCCCATTTCTGTAAAAACAACTTCTTTTAAAGCAATACTAGTAATCACCAAAGTAAGTTTATATATTTTTTTGTAATTGTTTGTTCAAAATAAAAACAAAGAATATAAAACAAGCTATAATGTATTACATATAAAAAAATGTTTTATTGTATGGTATTCATCCAGATAGCACAGTTACAGCTAGACTTTTCAGGATTAAAAACAAAGCACTAAATAAATGTGAAAGACTTAAAATATCGTAGATATTATGTGCACAAATAAAATGAGGTATTCTCATTTTACAATACTCAAAACAATTGCAATAAACATATAATAGTAAAACTGGCATTCTAAACAAAAGGTTGAAATGTACAATGTTAGGGATAATAATCAAAGTCCAAAAAAAGTAAGAAATCTGAGTTCCTTCAGATTTCACATAAAATGAGATAACAAATACAGTATTTAAAGAAAATATACATAATATTCTAATATTTTATTAATTTTATTAATTTGCAACCATATATACTCATACTTCACTTTTATTAATATAAATTAAAATATCAGTATTAATTGATTTAGGGTACAAAATTGGAAATACAAAAGAAAAGTTTTCTTCATTTCCTATTTATTCTCCTGAATAAAAACAATTATTTCTGAAGATTAGTTCATTGTTTCTTGATGATTAGGAGAATCATACAGTAGTTAAAAATACATATAATAATAAAGAGAAAAAAACATTACCAAAAAACTGGTGCATAAAATTGGCTATTTTTCATGGCATAATTATCTGAGAGACCTGAACTTTTAAGAAGAACAATACACTGCTATCAACAGTCACTTCAGATAAAATAACAGAAATTGTATAACTGAAAAACAGGAATTATGAAGCACCTAAATATAAGAAAAATACAGTGTTAATATGCTACAGATTTCAGAGAAATAAAGTGGATTAATGGTTGGCCATCTAGACAGGAAGGCCACCTGAAGAAGGCTGATAATGCCGAGCCTCATGAATGTATGAATGAGTGAGGTTGGAATTGTATAACATAATACAGTATTTACAATTTCCTCAATGGACAGAATCCAACACTTGGGTTCCCCTGAAATGGTTTCCTGTGGAAAAGTATACAGAGAATACTTAAGGATTGAGTTTGGACCATGTGTTACATTAGATGAAATTGTGTGGGGTAATTTATAGCCCAATGTTTATTTATATAAAAATCTGCATATAGCCTGCTTCAGATAAGCTAGGCAGTTTACAATAAATAAAAGAAATCCCCATACAAAGAAGAAATCCCATTTATACCTAACAAAAAAAATAATATTACCATTACAACATAATCTTAAAAAATCAAGAAAAATCTGAAAAAGGCGGTTCAATCCACTTTTTTGTTATTGTGAAACACTGGTATACTTGCAGCAAGGTTGTGAACAAGTCTACCACGCTGAACCATTATTATCTGGGTATAGAAGTTATGTGACCCCCAGCAATTGTTTTGTTAAAGCGGTCTTGCTATATGATGATAACCATTTTGTGAGATTTTCAGATCATAATAGAACTAATCAAACAGGCCAAATGTCTGCAAATCATGGATAAAGTTCATAAAGGCAAGCACTGAGCTGCAAAATATTTCACAAAAGAAGGTGCAATCCACCAGCTTTTCAATGCCTTTCCTAAGAAAGTCCTATACTCTACTAGAAAGTGAATGTAATGATTTGGAATACTCTATAAATAATTAACAGAAAAATAAATTAACAGTGGAAAAGGCATACAAAGTCCTGACAATGCTGGCCTTGTTCATCTGTATCCTTTTCCAGGTTCAGAATGAACAATTGCCAAAAGAACCTGCTTAATATAACATCTTAATAAAATATTAATACTGGTTTACTTTGGATTAAACTTTAATCAATATTTAATCATCAATAATCAAACATCAAGTGATTTTCATAGGCTACAAAAATGATTTCAGCCCAATGGATTATTATAAATATACCTCAAGTTCAAAGAAGGGAAATTTGTCAGATTCTGAATTAGGCCATAAATAATACAAGTTAGAAAAGGATGGACAATTATGGCAACATTATGTGGACTTCAACTCCCAGAGTTCCTGAACCAGTACGGTTCACCCCTGAGTTAGAGTTTAAAGTGGTACAGATTTCAATGAGGATGCAAACAACCCTGAGCTTTATAGTAAAAAATCTCTCCCCCATATGATAATAAAAGTTCCTTAAGAGCAGGCTTCAATCTTCTTATCTGAGACCACTAGAATTCTTTTCTTAATGCCAATGACAAAAACCACCACATATTTTCATTGTTCTTTTATGCTAAAACTTCAACTTGAAAGCAAAATCTTAAACGGCACACACACAAACAAACTGTAAAATGCTGTTACCATGATGTAACAGGAAATAATTATTTTATTCAAATAAATATATAGCAAAAACTGAGGGGAATCCCTTAGCCATCAACCACCAGAAGAACTTAAATCACTTAGGACAGTGTTGTTCAACCTTGGCCACTTGAGGATGTGTGGACTTCAACTCCCAGAATTCCCAAGTCAGCATAGCATAGTGCAGCTAGCTGAGGAATTCTGGAAGCTGAAGTCCATACATCTTCAAGTGGCCAAGGTTGAAAAACACTGATTTAGGATATTTCTTGTGGATACCCATTACCCAATGATTTCTTCCTCAGGTTTTAACAATGATAAACATCCTGATCCTGCTTAGGCAAATCTTTAAAACCTGGCTTTATTCCCAGGACTTGGATTAGAATGGAGTCTAACCCCTTGCAGACTCTTTTACTTGTTTAATTGATTGCTATTCTTCTCCAGACTTCCTTTCAATTCTATATTGTATGGTTTTGATTGTTTTTCACAATTGTAAATTGCGCAGTGTCTTATGCCATCTATGCATTGAATAAATAAATAATGAATAAATAAATAAATAAATAAATAAAAGATGTCCAAGCCCTGCAGAAAACTAAGGTAGTTAAGTCAGTCTTTTAGGGTGACATGTCAATACTGCCTTCATTGTCTGTTTATCCTTGCAGTGGCTGAAATGATCCCTGAAATAGGCTGGATACTCAGAACATCCGATATGCAACTGGTATTTCTGAAGAACACTTGTTTGCTCCAAACTTGAAGCAAACTTGTTTCAAATCTTTTCTTACTGAAGTCTTATTAAAACATTCAGTGCACATTAACAACGCAAACTACTATAAATGTAATATGAGAAATTTCCAAACAGATATTTAGGAAAATAACTATAAATTCTCCAGCTACGATAGGATAGCATACTTTTTTTTTTACAATAAATAAATAAATAAATATTGTTTTACAATTTGAAAAAGTATTGCATTAATAAATTCTACAAAATGGAAGATACGTTGTACCCTGGAGTGCCATATCCTATTTACATTCTTCTGTGCAAATTCCAATATGCTAGAAGTGAATTATGCCAGAATGAGATAAAGGTTAGGTGGTATTAGCCTCTTACTTCTCAGAAGTGATTCTAAATCTAGGACTTTAAAAAAATCCACAAAATAAATAGTGTTGCATTTAAAATAATTCCTCTTTGTACCCAGTTAGGATACTCCAAAATAATGAATTAAAATGCAAGTTCAAGTAAAAAATGAAGGTCTAAACACATAATTAACTAACATTCATACACATTACTGTAATTACCAATGATTTACCAAACAATATAAATGATATTTCCCTAAAGAATGACCGAGGTAGCAAAATATACACTGTACAGTTGTAATGAAACAAGTGCAGCACATATTTCTGTCTAAGGTATCCACAGAGGTAAACTGTTGGCTAACCTGATGAATCCAAGCTTATAATTTATTATTATCCTTCAAGACAGAGTTCCGGGTTTCATGACATGCAGGATGTACATATTCAGCAAGCCCATGAAGAGGCCTCTGCTAATAATTTCCATATGTTGTAGCGCTGAGCTCCAGTTGTATAGCCAGCATCACATTCTGTATTTCCACCGAGGCAGGCAGAATGTTCTTATGTGTAGCAGAGGTGCTATCCTGCAAGTTTAGCTCTATACATTGAGGTCAATGTAAGTATTTTGTCTTCATACTGTGACAAACAGAAAAACGGTTGGGAGTGTTGAAATAGAGTAATTCATATAAATGGAATATCCCCAAATGAATCTCCCTTTCAAACAATCAGGATTTGTTTACCTTCTAAAAGGAGATTATTTAATCCAATGATGGTAGCTGCAAAGTCTACCTGTTCCACAAAGTCTGAAGTAATGATGTTAACTCCCATGACTCCTGGTTTCTGTAACTTCACCCAGTTCAGAATAAAAGGAAGATTTCTATGAGAAATAAAGAAAAATATATGAGGCATGCCTCACGCTATAGATAATAACATATTGTCTACATATATTGTGTATTATGTCATAATAGAAGAGAATATTTGTATCTCAGGATTGAACTGGGAAGTTCTTGGTGCTCTCTGAGCTAGGTTAACTGAAAATGTTACCTAGCTGGGTAATGAAACGTCTACAAGAAAATAATCAAGGTCAGAGAGCACCAAGGACTCCACTGTAAACTATGTCTATATGATAATCTACAATACTTCTTGGAAATACAAACATTATTTGTATTACATATTATACTTTATTATTTTTAAAAATATCAGCAAAAGTATGCCACATTTGAAGCTGTCACATATTATAGGTCAAGAAGCGGGAAAGAAATGAACAAATGCATTGCAACACCATCTAAATTTTCCATAAGTAGGATTTTAGTGGCACATAGTGGATAAACGATACTTATATTTCTAAAGTTATGTATACGTTCAGAAAATAGCTGAACATTAAAGGCAGGCTACATTGTTTATCAACATTTTTTGTGCATTGTTTTTATATTGTTCCTAAAATTCTAAAATTGACTTTTTAATGTTGATACGCCACCTACATCTTCCCAATAACATTTAAGCATTCAAAATAAATACTGTCAACCTGTGATTTATTCACACACTATGCCAAGTAATAGTTTAACAGTTGGTTAAATTATTTACTAATAGGTTAGACTACATTATGGTTTAGGGAGAGATAAAGGTGCTAGGCAAAAATTTAAGCAGGTGGTGTAATTTAAGTAAGTGCTTTTCCTGCCTGTTTTTTTAAAGTTATTATTTTAATCCTTCCCTACAATAAAGAGAGATGGTGCTATAACATCATGAACACTTTAAGTGAATTTTTGCTTTCAAGTGTTTGGATTTGAGAAGCAAGCCACTAGAGATACAATTGATATGCGAAGAATGACAAGCCTTTTTAAATTCACTCTTTTATCCAGAAACCTCTTTCAAGCAAACTAAACATTGCCTAGTTCATTATGTATCTATGTAGCTTACGTTTATAGTCATATTTTATGTCAGCTATTCACCCTAGAGTAGGAATGATATAATACGAGCAAAATAAATAATATTTTATTGGTTTGCCTACTTTTTGCTGATTTAATATTTTTATATCACACAATTTGGAATATTATCCGCAATTATATTCTTTTTGCTATTAAAATAAAGGTACAACACATTTGGTAATTAGAAAGGAAAATAATTGAGCACCATCTAGTGCCTTATAACTGTATAGCAATTATTTTTCAACAATAGAAATTTGTAGTTATAACAACGGAGCTTTAACTCTGATAGAGATTTAGAGTTTTGTTTGAGCATTCTGTGTATTGCCACTATTTTTCTGTCTATTGAAGTTATAGTAGGTTACTTGCTATATTATTATAACTGATACATCTAGTACTGCAGCGTTAAAATCAACGAGAAATTAAAGTGTTAATAGACTAGATTAAGCACTGTAATTGAAGAAAACAGAACTTTATCTTCAGAATAAAGCTAAGGATTATTACTTATTTTGGCTTTATGTATAATAATGTTGCTTCAGTAGTGGCTTTTGTTGATTCGTACATCCATTAGCACAGATGTTCTGAAATACAACTCCCTCATTACATGATCACTCATGCTGATGATCCTGATAGGAATTGAATATCTGGAAGGCACCAATTGCTTATGAAACAGCACAGACTAAGTCTATATATCTTGCTACATCAAAACCAAACAAACCATGTTATAGTTACTAATAACTTAACTGTTGTTCGCTTGAGTAGTGAAGCGTTAATGTTTGAATTCTAACAAAGTTGACATGAAACTATTTGAAATTACTTATTTTATAGAAATAATTAGAGACATAATTATTCAGACAGAGGTAAAGTAGGATGTGCAAAAAACAGAGAGATGAAGTGGGCAATGAGAGGTATTTGGAAACCATTCAGGACAAACCAAGAGAGTTTTGCCTTGCTCCAAAAAATGTCTGTGGCCATTTGAATTGAGATTTCAAGGAATACCTCTAGTTTTAAAAATGACATATTTTTCAACAAGTGTCCATTTAAGGATAATTAATACTTGTGAAAGGGGAAAGCTCTTAACGAGGATTACATTTTCATTTTTACATCCATCCGCTATTTTCCTTGAGGGGTACAGAAAGAGATGATTCTGTTTGTTTTCTTTTTTGCTCTCACTGTATTTTGTGGTTGTATATTTGTGCAAAAGCTGCCGTCCAATGTACAGCTTCCAAGAATACTTGCATTCAAACCTTTCTTTTTGGGGGTGGGGGTGGGTGAAAATCCTGGTCAACTAATTCTCCAATTATCTTAAAAAGTGCCACCAAAAGGTAAATTATATGTAAGGTGAAATCATCACTGAAAAAGGGCAGGTTAAATACACTTTACTGTGAATGAAGAAAAGGACATTGATGGGAGCAATTATTACATTTAAATTTCTTACTTTTCCTGGTCTGAACTTCCATCCCACTGAGCTAGATGGATTGAATGAGAAGACAAAAATAGTGAACAAACAAGAAGACAAGGGGGCTTTTCCCAGAGTGACTCTCCTTTTGCTCATTGGTTCTTGCTCAAGTATCCAGAAGGAGTAAACAAGAGTCACCTTTTCTTGTTTACTATTGTTCTTGGTGTTAGTTGCGAAGTTGTGCCCGACCCATCGCGACCCCATGGACAACGTTCCTCCAGGACTTCCTGTCCTCTACCATCCTGTGGAGTCCATTTAAGCTCACACCTTCTGCTTCAGTGATTCCATCCAGCCACCTCGTTTTCTGTTGTCCTGTTCTTCTTTTGCCCTTAATCTTTCTCAGCATTAGACTCTTCTCCAGTGAGTCCTTCCTTCTCATTAGGTGCCCAAAGTATTTCAGTTTCATGTTCAGCATCTGGCCTTCTAAAGAGTAGTCAGGGTTGATCTCCTCTAGGACTTATTGATTTGATTGCCTTGCAGTCCAAGGGACTCGCAGGAGTTTTCTCCAGCACCAAAGTTCAAAGGCCTCAATTCTTTGGCGCTCAGCCTTTCTTATGGTCCAACTTTCACAGCCATACATTGGAACTGGGAAAACCATAGCCTTGACTATACGCACTTTTGTTGGCAGGTGATGTCTCTGCTTTTTAGTACGCTGTCTAGATTTGTCATAGCTTTCTTCCCCAGGAGCAAACGTCTTTTAATTTCTTGGCTGCAGTCCCCATCTGCGATGATCTTGGAGCCCAGGAAAATAAAATCTGTCACTACCTCCATTTCTTTCCCATCTATTTACCAGGAATTGAGAGGGCTGGATGCCATGATACTAGTTTTCTTAATGTTTCCATGGTGACTAACTTTCATTTATCAATTCCCAATGATTTACAATAATCTCCCAGGAATCAAAGGATTGTACCCTTACTGACTTTACAAGGTGAACCGGTTTATTTCATTAATTATCAATAGTTAGACAGAAAACGTAAGCAGATACTTACCTGTGAACAAGAGTGTTTTTCAGGCCACGGCTGAGGTGCCGTGCAACAGTTTTGACTCTTGGTGTGAGAATAGCTTGGGAAACATGGAAAGTTCCATGTTTTGTTCTCTCATTCAGGGTGGTCTCCAAGAACTGCAGTAGTTTATGTACATTAGTTGTGTTTGCCCAGGGAGCTGGCATTTTATTCCCTGCCCATAGGATGGGATATGTTTCACATATAGAATGATGGTAGAAAACAAGAACCTGGAAAAATGGAGGTAAAATAAGGCAACCGAAATCTCTTCTTGGATTAAATTCATTTATATTCATATTACTCTCAAACAATGGGCAAAGAATACAACAGTATGGAAAACATTATAGTCTGTGAGGCAGCACAGAGGTATGAAAAGTAAAATCTGGCCAATATCAGGTCAAGTATTACTAGATAAAACTCATAATTGGTTGCTACCACTATCATGTAACAAATGTTCCAAAATTGTGCAATTTCCAATTTGAAGGGCTTTCAACATTTAACAAAACTTGCTATACAATCCTATTATATTTGCAACAAGGAAGGTGATACTGAATTGGATTGCATGAGTTGCCACTCCATTCCATTTTCATCCTGGAATAATCAGTCAGCACTATCTGCCTTCAAATACTTAATCTACTAGTGAACAGAATTAGTGTCTTCACAGATTAAAGGAAATGAAAAGAAAGAATATCACCTTGACTATACTATTTCTTGAAACCAATAACATCTCCTATGCCATACTATATTGTGAGAGCTTTATTTATTTATATGTTTCTCTATATATGGGTATCCTTTTCTTCTTTCTCTGGAACATAAAGGCAGCCCAACAACAAATGGCTGGCTTACTGTTGAATTATCACCAATAAATGTTTGGTTATGATTATGAATTAATGCATAACATTCATTTGGAAGCAAGTCCCTCAACATTCTAATTTTTGATGTTTGCCAGATTCACCATCTTGCTCTTTTTATTTTTGTCTAAATCCGGTTCTGATAAATATTTTTTATAATATTGGTTTTATTTGTGTTGTGAGTTGCTCAAAGTCATTTGTAGTTAAACAGCATCAAACTGAATAAACTTTTACTGCTAGCTTCTATATTCAAATACTGCCACCTGGTGGGCAGCTTTGGTACCTGCTGCTGTTTGATTTATTTTTGAGCCAGCTGAACAAAGCTGAACATGGCTAAAGTGAAAAAGAAATGGCATAGATGACCGAGTCTCTGGAGATGCCTATTTCTTCAGAATACATTAAAGTTGGAGGAAGAATAAGGATAGCTGCCTCCCAGAACTGAAATAATTGGAAAAATTTAAATTTTGATAATCCAGGAGGAACAGAAACAGTGACAGAATTGGGAAAGGCAGATAGTTCATAGGACAGACAATAATGTGGTAGTGTAGCTTTTATGAAACATGGAAAAACAGGATTGAAAATAGATCAAACTAAATGGGTCAGAACTGATTGTAGGGGTAGATAAGCAATTATTAAGAGATGGTCTGTGTTTAGCTAGAATGTACAGAATCAGGAGGGTAGCCTTGAGGGAAATAGGCAAGAATTATTATATAAATAGAAGGCATTCTTTAAGGCCTGAGAAACATGACAGTATGCAGAAGAGACTCAAACAAGCTCCTCTTTGGTTCTCACTGGGATTTTAGGGGTGGGAAGGGGGCAAAGCATAATCAAGCTTTTACGATTTTGTTATTATAGCCTATTTCAATAACGTGAACCCCTTTCAGTACAGGTAGTTCTCAATTTACAACAGTTAATTTAGTGATCGTTCAAAGTTACAATGGCACAAAAAATGTGACTTATGACCATTTTTCACACTTACAACCATTGTAGCATCCTGAGGGTCACATGATCAAAATTCAGACACCTGGCAACTGGTTCATATTTATGATGGCTGCAGGGTCACTTTTTGAACCCTGGGTCACCTTTTGAGACCTTCTGACAAACAAAGTCAATGGGGAAGCCTAACATCTATGGCAAGAAAAATCATAAAATGGGGCAAAATTCACTTAACAACTGTCTTGTTCAGCAACAGAAAGTTTGGGCTCAATTGTGGTCATAAGTTAAGGACTGCTTGTAGTCTTTTTTTTTTTATTCTGGTCTACATAAGGTTGACATAGAGAAGAATCTTCTATAAGCTTTACCATGAGATATATCAATTTTCATTTAAGGCTCCAGAATTTTAAAAAATGTTAATTCACAGTAATGGACAGATTCAAGGTAATGTCTATTCAGTTAAATATCCACCTGAAAAGGAGTTCAGCTATACTAGAAAGACAAGAACACACAGGTATTATAGAATGGAAGAAGTGTTACAGAGAGATTCTGTGCTAAGACGCAAGTAAGATAAACTATTATCTGCTTCACTTTCAGATTTCCTTTTTGAAACATATCTATAACCTCCAAAGATGCTTTCCCAAAGGCCATCTAATAGTAGTTTGAAGTATAAAAATATAGATTCAGATGCAGTTAAATAGGATTTAAAAAATCCTGTACCTGCTGTTGCTTTTCCCAAAGGCTTTGTAGTGTTACATTTTCCACACATTCTTTTTTGCAGAGTTTTGATCCAAATATTTCATCAATCTTGCTGATAAGGTACATATGATGATTCATATCCATGGCATAGAAATGATTGAAATCCAGGAAAATTACTTCTTTAGGGTGATGGGTTAAGAAGTTGTTTATCTCCATAAGTCCATCACATACTGTGGTTCCAAACAAGCCATGTATAAAGTAGATTTCCTGTCCTGCTTCACCTGGTTTGGAAGATACACGGAGGTCAAAATAGCGTATTCCGCTGTCAAGCTGCTCCTTGAATGTCAGATTTTGTGTTACTGACCATTTCTTCATTAGCTTTTTTACCAAAGGAATTTTAGCTATCCGCCGAATTGCTATGGCTTGATCTGGTCCCACAGGAGATTTCTCATCCACCCAGTAGCTGAAGGAATCATGTGAACCTATATGGGGAAAAAAGGCAATATGTTATTCTTGCAAATAAAAAGGGATTCTATTATAGCAATAGCACTTATATATCTCTTCACAGTGCTTTATAGCCCTCTCTAAGCGGTTTACAGAGTTGATATATTGCCCCCAACAATTTGGGTCCTCATTTTACCCACCTCCAAAGGATGGAAGGCTGAGTCAATCTTGAGCCTGGTGGGATTTGAACTCCCAAAATGCAGCAGCCAGCACAAGTAGCCTTTAGTACTGCACTCTAACCACTGCACCACCGAGGCTCTGTTCAACTAAATTATATACATACATAAATATATACATGCATACATATTTGTTCTTATCCAGTGCATGCTTAATTTCTGGCAAAATATTGGAGATAACCTCACTCTGCCAGGATCAAATAAAGAAAACCTAACATATCTGGCTCAAAATATACCAAACAGAACCATGTTGCACTCCTGTGCATTTGGAGACTGAATTTAAATCACTGAACTGACTTATTACATATCTTGAATCTGCCTGGATGCTCACCTCTAAACAAATGTTCTGGTGTCTTAATATTATATTCAAGTATATAGTACATAGATTGTTTAATTTGCCAGGTATACAAAAGAAACTAATAGAAATGCAATTTTAAAGACTGCGTTCATAGGCTAGTAGGGCAAACCTTTAAATCCTAGCAATTACCTAATTATGGTTTAATTCATTTAAAATAATACAAAAATATTTTTTAAAAATACAAGCAGTATCAAAGGGGGATAATTAATTTGAAATTTTCTACTTCAATAATTGATCACTTCTGTGCAAAACAACAAAACAAAATAAAACTGGACGACGACCTGTGCTGGAAGACTATTGGGTAGCATATACATTTAAATAATAATAATGCTTGGGAAGGATTTGATAGATGGCTGAATATGCCAAATCTAGTCTAAATACCTGTTGACTATGTAGCCACCTTGCTGAAGGACAATCCACATATCTGCTTGAAACTGCCTATTTGGAATGTGACAAGAATGTTTCAGACTTTAAACAAATATGTTTTGAAGATGAAATAGCACTGCACACACAAAATAATTCTAATATGAAATATTCTACATGCAACTAAAGTAAATGTAAAGGTTCCCCTCATACATATGTGCTAGTTGTTCCCTACTCTAGGAGGTGGTGCTCATCTCCGTTTCAAAGCAGAAGAGCCAGTGCTGTCCGAAGACATCTCCATGGTCATAGGGCCGGCATGACTAAACACCAAAGGTGCACGGAACGCTGTTACCTTCCCACCAAAGGTGGTCCCTATTTTTCTACTTGAATGCGTTCGAACTGCTAGGTTGACAGAAGCTGGGACAAGTAACGGGAGTTCACCCCGTTATGTGGCACTAGGGATTCGAACTGCTGACCTTTCGATCGACACGCTCAGTGTCTTAGCCACTGAGCCACCGCATCCCTTGCATGCAACCAGGTAGGACCATTGGTGGCATACCAGGTCTCCTTGTGTAGAAATCCACTAACCGCCCAACCTTTTTTAGTATTTAAAATATTGTATCTTTTTCTCACACAGTCTCTTTCTATATGACTGTGCCATGCAGTTTGAGAGTACTTTTTTTTAAATTTGCAAGTAGTGCCCTGCTTCATGTGGCAATCTTATGCAGTGCACAATATGCACACCAGATGGCTCTTCCATAGGTGTATAACTCTCAGCTCTATCCTAGTTATGACAAAAGTAACATTTTAAAAATGTGCTTAAAAAAGTACACATTTTCTTGACAACTGAAATTCATGAGACCTCTAAAATATTTTACAAGTATGAAACCACAATATTTCACAATTAATCCATAAATCAAACCAAAATACTCACAAAATAGTAAAATAAAATAAATATAACATCATCTTTCTCTTTTCCTTACCTTCAGTTTGTTATTGATATTCTGTAATTTGGGGTATTGGAGAAGCTAATTGTCACAATATTTCAACTTTTTCATTCTAAAAACATTGCTCAAAAATATGAGCAAGCAAATAATACGTAACTGTCAAATAGTAAGCCATTAATGGTTGATAGATATCTCCATGTGTACCGTGATTCATTCTTAACATTCATAGAAATTAATATACAGCTTAGTCACATTCAATTATATAAGAACATAATGTGCTAACATATTTCCATATTACATCATTGACGAGGTAAATTATAGCACATGAAGTAAATTATAATGTACTCAAAACAGAAATAATCTTGCTGATGTAATATTAAGAGTTCATAGTGTGCAGTATTTCTTAAACACATATAGAATTACACACACACACACACACACACACACACACACACACACACACACACACGATTAGTATAGTACCTTTACTGGAAGAAAAGTAAAAAGAGATAAAAATAGTGGATACCATCAGCCTTCCTTTAGAACAGGAAGAACAACCAATAAGAAGTTTTGTTCCTAACTAAAGGATTAAAAGAGTACATAGAGAATTTGGGATAGGAAGAAATGTATTGTACTTGTACTTATAGTCTATGCATGCTTTTTACTGTTGGATTTATTGATTAATTAGATTTTTAAAAAAGAGGTACTGCTTTTTAGAAATATTATTTACCAGCAGTGAACATATTCATACCATTGGCTTATTTTGAAACTTTTAAATTATAAAAACTTAAAAATGTTGTTTGATATTTGAGATATTGTAGACAGACAAATCATTGTTTTAAAAACCAAGTGCTGGGATTTGCCAATAACTTTTTTTTAAAAAAATATTTTTTATTAAACAATTTTTTCAAAAAACAAAAAAGAATCTTTAAACAATAGTTTCTTTCCAACAATTTTGCAACGGTCAAACATTTCTTACTTGTCCATTGTTTCTCCCTTATTTCAATGGATCCTTTATACATACGTTTCTAATATTAATTAATTTATATATATACATATAAATAACAGTGTACCCATTTTCATTCCTACAAACTACATTTTTTCTGTTTCCTCTTATTTGTTGTTACATTTCTACTCCTATATCTTCCTTATTTGATCTTTCCTTGCCTTTTATCTCTCTTCTCTAGCTATTCCTACCATTTCTCCCACACTATATAATATTCTGTTTCCTCTTTTTCTTATATCTTCTTTGTAGGTTTATCCATTTCTGCACATTCCAAGGTTTTTCTAATCAAATTATCTTCGGTCGGTATTATTGTTTTTCCAATTCTGTATGTGTATTCTTGCTGCTGTGATAATATGGATGATTAAATATTGAAATTTTTTTTCATAAGACTCTGGGAATATTCCTCATAAAAATGTTTCCGGTTTCATCTCAATGTTGTTTGATTATTTCTTCTAATTGTAATTTAATCTTACTCCAATATTGTTTTGCTTTGGGCCACGTCCACCACATGCGTAGTACTTTCCCCTTTATTGTTTTGCATTTCCAACACGTTGATGAGGTATTGGGAAACATCTTAGCCAGTTTTGCTGGTGGCAAATACCACCTATAGAACATTTTATATATATTTTCTTTATAAGGTACAGACATTGTCAGTTTGTAGTGTTTCTTCCATAATTTCTCCCATTTATCTAATTCAGTGTTAGATCCAAAAATTTTCGCACAGATTATCATATTTTCTTTGACTACCTCCTCTTCCATTTTGCATCTTAATAAATAATTATATTTATTTTATCAATTTAACTTTTAAAACACATTCTAGTGTCCTATTAATTTAATCCCTTTGATGGATTGAACATTGAGAACATAGGTGCTATGATATCTTGTCCTATTAAAACGCATTACGGTTGGTGTCAAGTACTTAAATACTCTTCTTGCTCTTGTGGTAATTATTAAATTTAAGTAGATGCTTATAAGAATGAAACAGAAGGGTGCATTCTAATTGGCTTATTCTATATTCAGTCTCTTAATGCTCATTTCATCTGCTACATCCATGTGCAGCTTTCCCTAACAATAATATGAATGACTTTACAGCTACATGAAGTAGACCGATAAAATCCTTGTAATCTGTGATAAGGATAAATATTATTTCTTACAATTCTGCAAGAAAAAGTAAAAGAAAATTCTGAGAAAAAGTAGTTTTACGTTTTATTTCAAATGAGAAGGCTTTGGTAAAAAAAAGTAATGATTTAAATCTGGAAAAATTGATATGTGAATTTTAAATAAAGATTTAAAAGAAATATTTTTTCTCTCTTCATTCTCTATAATGCAGATTTTCTATAGTAACAATGCAAATTACTTTTAACATGATACACTCTCTAGCCCCATTCGCAGTGGTGAAATCCAATTTTTTTTACTACCGGTTCTGTGGGCGTGGCCAGGTGGGCATGGTGTGGCTTGCTGGGCGTGGCAAGGGAAAGATACTGCCAAATTTCTATTCCCACCCCACTCCAGGGGAAGGATACTGCAAAATCCCCATTCCTTCCCCACTCCTGGGGGAAGGATATTGCAAAATCTCCATTTCCACCCCACTCTGGGGCCAGCCAGAGGTTGCATTTGCCAGTTCTCTGAACTACACAAAATTTCCACTGCCGGTTCTCTAAACTGCTCAAAATTTCCGCTACCAGTTCTCCAGAACCTGCTGGATTTCACCCCTGCCCATTCGTTTGTCAATAATATTTGAAATGGGATTTTTGAGCAAACATTTGACATAGCAGTTGTATTAGCTACTGTTATGACTCATTAGCCCATTTCCTCACTTATATCTTTAGCACCAAGATTAAACACCAGGTTGTGCTAACATTCTCTTTGTTAATTGCAAATAAAACACAAATCAAAGATCACCATGTGCCAGCTATGGATTTTCCAGTTATTTAAGGTGACTAGACTTAAAGGCGAACAAATGATTCATCTAATCTGGTATTCTGAGATTAGTTGAAGTCATCTATGGTTATTGTTAAGTAAAGGTCAATTCTCCTAATGAGCTTACATTTGCAATTATATGCTTTCAATCTCATATAATACGGGAATGTTGTTTGAGCTCAGTGAATGATCAGCTTTTATGAAAAAGATACAAGTACTACTGAATACTTTATCATGAATAAACATATTCCTTCATAGCACTATTAAGCCACATCTATTTATTTTAATAAGTAGAAAAGGCATTCTCCATATTTAATATCATCTATATATAACTGAATATTTAGATATAGTAATACTTGATTTAACAGATTCCCAATTAGCAGACTTTGGAAGCAATGGATAAAAGTTTTGTCCAAACAGGCCTCTGAAATAACAGACAACTCCTTGTTTTTTTGGGATATAGTAAAAGAAACAAACCAATAAATAAATCTATTATTTGTATGCCAATTTGGAAATTAATGTTCATTGTCCCAAGTAGATGTTTATTCCAGGCCTGCAATCTCTGTTGTTGTTGGTTTTTTTGGTGGGGAGATGATCTTTTAATTGCTTTCTAACTTTGGGAAAAATAAATTAAATGTACCCTTCATTGATTTTTCAAGAAGACCTCTTTGTTTATCTCGTCTTTATTATTTTTATCAATAACTCAGGACAGCCATCATATCCAACACACTTTCCTCCTCCTATTTTCCCCGACAACAACAACCCTGGGAGGCGAGTTGGACTGAGAGTGGGTGACCGGCCCAAGGCCACCCAACTAACTTTCATGGCTAAGGTGGCAGTCATGGTCTCCAGTTTTCTAGCCTGGTACCTTAACAACTAGACGAAACTGGCTCTAATTTAAACCAACATATGTGCAAATTTCCTTTAGCCAGATTTAAGGTTAGTCTGGCTGTAGCCAAATTTCTAGCTGCTGCATTTATATGCAGGAAGAAACTATTTCCTGAATAATTTTGTATTCTATGACGTCAACATGTGTCTCGTTTTCTTTCTTAGCTATTACGTTTCTCTTGGCTCCTTTGACTGTAATAAACTTTTCATTCATTCATTCATTCAATGAAATGTATCAAATTCTTATTCTGGGATAAAATTTCTCAAACCCCACCCCCACCCCACACTGTATTCTGTAAATCTTAGTCTATTGTATAGAACACATATTCTGATTTTGTGAACGAAGGAAACATTTGCAAAATGTTTTATAGTCCATTTTGAAGATGATACTAATTTAGTAGATGCAAATCGATAAGGACATTTCATTTTCCAGTTATTTATTTATTTTATTAAGTGGAAGATAATAACTAGGTCTTTAATCTGCTCAACCCCACATCCTGACTTCTGGATCTCCCTTAGATCAATGGCACTTGCCTCCACATAATTATCATAACCATTCCCCACCCCCTCCAGATAGGTTTAAATTAACAACTTTCAGAACTCCCTGGTTTCCTGATTCTTTAAAACTCAGTTGGCCTTTTCCTCAATCTGTTGTCCTCCAAATGTATCAAACTCCAGTTCCTACTGGCCCTGCCCATCCCGGGTCTCGCAGGTCAGCACACCTGGAGGGGATTCTCGCGAGGGAAGTGCCCTTTGCTATCTTTTATTTTAATTTTATTTTTTGCCAAGCACGTTTCATATTCCTGGGATGCAGGCTGAGCCCCGCCAGGTGTGCAAACTCCCTCAAACGAGGGATGGGCGCAAAGACAGGCAAGGGCGGTCCGGTCGTCGGTTACCTGGGATGGCCAGCGTGGAAAGCGGCAGGGCGCTGAGGACGGGCGGCAAGGAGCCCATCCAGTCTGCGTTGCTGCGTTGGGTTGTCATTCCTCGCCTTCAGCTCCGGCTTCGGGAACGCTGATGCGCCGAGCGGCTGTTTCTCCCGTCCCCGCCGGTTCGCTCTCCTAGCTGCACCGCATTGGAGTAAGCACCGGCAGAAGCTCCTCTTCTGTCACCCTCCGGGAAACTTGCCAAACCGGGAGAGCGACTGCCGCGCCCTCGCTCTGCCTGGGACGCCGCGCCTGCCCGGCGCTTAAAGTCCCCTGCATCCCTGTGGCGAAGATAAAGGAGGCTGATGAGGACACCGACCTCGCGCGGCGGGGGGCAGGCGGCGGGAAGAGCTGCCAGGTCGTGGGGGGGGGGGACTCGCCCCCCTCCCGCCGCCTTCTGGCTTTCATGAAACGGCCCCTAGTCCTGGCGGGCCTCTCCAAACTTGGGCGCCGGGATTGCTTGACAGCGCCACCAACCGGCCGTCCAGCCGTGGCGTCACTGCTTTCGTGACAGCCGTGGCGGACGGCGATTTGGCCTGACGGGACTACTGAGCCGGCTGAGCGCTTACGCGTCGGCTTTTTTCTTCCGGAAATTCTGGCTTTCCCTTTTGCGCGGTTTTGAAGGCAGCGAATCGTCCAAAAAAATGATAACACAGCCGTCGTTGTCCATTAATTATAGGTGCCTGACCTAAACCCGATTGCTGATTGGTTCATCGGACTATAATTTTCTAAACACAACCACCCATCAAAATCAAAATCGCCAAATCAGTATATGCGAGCCAAGTCTACACTGATATTGTTTGACACACACACACCCCTCCAAAGCAGTTTGGCCCGCAATCGTAACTCTGCTTTAGCCTTAAAATCCTGGAGCTGCAGAGAATGAGAGAAAGCAGTCTGTGCTCTGAGGGGAGCTCAAATAAGATGCAGAATTGACTTCTGCGGACTTCTTCCCAATCTTCTCCAATCTAGGTCATTCTTGGAGAAAGAAGACAGAAGGAATAGAAGAAGAGAAGCTCTGGAAAGATGTTTTTCTGGAATGGCTTTTCCCCCCCCACAGCCCCAATCAGATCGGATCTTTTTTTCAAACTCAAAATTTCTTGCTACCAGTAGTTTCTCTCACCCTACTAAACTTGGTCCCATTCTATTCAGTTTTCCTAATAATGCACAAAGTCCATAGCTCCCCCCCCATTCCAACATTATGTCTGGCTAGGGGTGGGGAAAGCATTTAGTCAAACTTCTGGAACCAGGAAACATTGTCTGGCCAACACATGGCACAACACAGAAATAAAATGAATTTTATTTCCACCCTGTGGTTGACGTTCATATTGCACGCTTTTGACGGTCAGCCAAATATCTGAGTGATTGCTAAACTTTTGAGCTTTGCTGTTGTCAGGTGATCTATGCTCTGCAGCATTCCACTGCCCATGAGAACTATAACCTAGAATGGAGAGCAGCCCAGCAATCAGGTCCTTTCCTCAGTATAGTTCAAATTATAGATCTGTGTTCTGGTGGTGGCTGAAGTGGAGGACACACATCACTGATTTTCAAAGCTGGCAACTTTAAGATGGATGGACTTTGATTCCCAGAATTCCCCAGCCATTCTGATAGTTGAAGTCCACCCATCAAAGTTGCCAAGTTTGAAAAACACAATGTTAAATTTTAAACAAAATGGTGGATGTTGGGGAGAGATTGTCTTCAATCTATTCTCTGAGAAGCAAGAGGATGAGCTAGGATTTCCTGCTAGTTGTAGAAAAAAATATATCCACCAGAGCTGTAATGTTAAACAAAAAGAAATAATTTTTCCTCTTAAAATAAACTATAGTGGAATCAGAAAAAAAAACATTTAAGTGTTTCAAATAAGTTAACATTATACAAATAACCAAATCTAGAACTAGTTCCAGAGCAAAGCAAAACTTTTTACGTGGTGCTGCTGTTAATTATATTTTCTTTAAATAACAATGTATACATTCTTTACAAACGAAGAAAACCAAAATCTAGACATTGCAGTCCAAATACTCACATATATATAATATTTAATGAAACTGGTTTTAATCTATAAAAGCTTATGCCACAATAAAAGTCTCATAGAATTATTTCTACACATGTTCATTCCTACATTATTAAAAAGTTCTCTTGGAATCCTAGAGGGTTGCTTTAAGTCTTCCTATTCCGGCAATATCGTGGACTGGTGATAGAGAATAATTTCTGTAAAAAAAAATACAAGAATGTCCATAATATGTCTAAAATTTTCCTTCATTTGCTATTGAACAATTTATATATTTTTCTAATGAGGTAACTATGAGCATGTGTTATTTTTTGTTGTTGCTGTGAACACTACTTAGCATGTGCTCCATGTTGCTTAGAACAATAAGGCCGTGTCTGTGTGTTTTCGCATGGAAGTATTTATGTTTTAAGTGAAAAGAACAAGTTTGCCAATTCTTGATTGAACAATACTTAAAATAAGAAGTTTATAATGCAATGACATATCCTGTTGCCTTAGTGTTTGCCATTGTTCAATCTCCAGCTGCCTGTTGTCTGCCACTTTCCAACTGGGTGGGATGAAAGAAAGAATTGAATAAATTGAAGAACCTGAACTATAGCCCTAAGGTCCAGGGTATAAGTCAAGAATTTTTGCCTGCACATATGTCCCCCCAATTGAGTTCTTCTTATGTGCAAACCAGAGTTTAGGTATTTTTATTACAAAATTTTAAATGGTAAATTTTCTGGAAGGTAGGAAATCACCATGTCTGGAAATTGCCAACACTTATCATATTATATAGCTTTCAACCCAAATAAAACAGAGAAAACAAACAATTCTGTGGCTGCCAAAGAAGTGTTGTCACTCAGAAGGAGTGGAATTCTCTATTGACCCAGAGGACAGGATAAGAATCAGTGGCAGATGTTCAGGATATACTGTACATGAGGAGTAACTTCCTGACAGTGCAAACTGGCAGCCAGTGGAACAGGCTGCCACATGAAATGGTTAAAATAGCTTCATAAGAGTTCTTCATTCAGAGGCTGGGTGGTTGTCTTTTAAAAATGCCATTGTGCATTCTGCACAGAGCAGGCTCCAACTCTATGATAGTGTAATATTTCCTTAACAGCAATTAAAGTAGCTGCAATCAATAAATTCTGTAAGTTTAATCATAATTTAGTCACAGCTAAGGTTAGCCAAACTGGAGACTATAATCTAGCTTTCTTATGATCAAAAAAAGAAGGGAATAAAAAAAAGGAGGGAAAGACATAGATTTGTGGGTGGTAAGTAGAATTTCTTTGAAGATTTAAAAACTGTCAAGATTGACATTCTGAAAATGTGATCAGGAACCAACCTCTTGCTTAAATGCATTCTGATGTGAGCCCTAAAATATATTATGGTATATGAACTCAGCCATTGTGGCTTTAACCATTTCTTAATGGTTTAGCATGTTGTGTGAATCTACCAATTATATTTCATTCAGCAAACCATGAACCACAACTTAGTGTTATGTATAATCCCACTCATTGTCTTGCCACTGTGATGAAGCTATTTATATTTATGGAAGCATTCAGAAAATTCCACATTCTGAAATATCTAGAGAATTCTTTGGCGGCTTTATTTGATACTCATAACCTTTTTCATCATAGGATGTACCACATAGTTTCATAGTCACTTGCAAAAACTCGTCTTGCACTTGCAACCTGATAATAGTTTACTAATAGACAGACGCAATGCTTTGGAAAAGAGCCCACTGTCTGTAGAACTAAAGGGTACATGTACTTTATCAAGCATCTGACAGATTTAGGTTTCATTCATTCTTGAATGACCACTATGTCTACTGTATGAAACTGGGTAGTTTTGAAGTGACTAGCAGTGATTCTGATTAAGTTTAATTCATATGACCGATTTTTATTCCAGCTATTAAATCAACTTAAAATGGGCAAGGATATTTCTGCTAAGAGTTCTGCAGTCACTGAACCTAACAAACAATATTATCTATGGGCTGGCTCTCTGTGTTGTGGATTGTTGTATTGTTTTCTTTGTAATGTACCAGACACCAGTGATTATCCTGAGATCTCTAGGGTTTTAAATGATCAATCCTTTATGTTAATAAATCAAACAGCCTTGAAAATACATTATCGTGTGGTGTTATTGATTCTGAATAACAGTGTTTTCAGTCAAACCTTTCATAAAAAGGCATATGGAGGAACAGTCTTTCTGTTTGTGGGAGAATGAGAACAAGTGAGTGAGCAAGATGAATGTGGATCCACAAAGCCAGGTATGCAATAAGTTATCAGCTGTTGTTCAGATGAAATCTCATCCCCCCAGGCATCAAAAAGAGTCTCTTATTCCTACTGGCAGGCTATTTAAGTTCCCCTGAGTCATACTGATTTGATCTCACCCGGTTCCATGCAACTTCCTCCCGCTCTTCTTCCCTCAGTGCATCAGTGGAATAAATTATTGCATTCTGATTTGTACGTGCACAAGTATTTATATAAGGGACTATGCCTCTACTAAAATGTATTATAAGGTTGTAATACATGTAGCTAGCACATATCAGACGTAAAATGGATGGTATTATATTACTATTTCAAAAGCTGAACAAAATTTATTATAGGTAGTCCTCGATTTACAACAGTGACTGAAGTTACAATGGTGCTGAAAAAAGTGAGTTATGAGTGTTTTTCACACTTACAACATTGCAGCATCCTCATGGTCACATGATCAAAATTCATATGCTTGGTAACTGGTTCATATTTGTGACAGTTGTGGCATCCCAGGGTCATGTGATCCCCTTTTGAGACTTCACAAGCAAAGTCAATGGGGAAATCAGATTCACTTAACAACTGTGTTCCTAATTTAATAACTGCAGTGATTCACTTAACAATTGCATCAAGAAAGGTTGTTAAATGGGGCAAAACTCACTTAACAAATGTCTCACTTAAAAACAAAAATTTGGGGCTCAGTTGTGGTTGTAAATCGAGGACTAGCTGTATTAGAGCTCTCATATTGTTTAGCTAAACATACTCTGAAAGGACGCCAATAGAATAATAATTATAAGCATGCTAATAATTTAAGTTCATGAGGACAAAGTCCTATTGATATTGTCCATGAGACTGGCGTCTAAACCATCCAGAGAATTCAGAATTAGCTGAATAACATTTATCTAACATAAGAGCCCACAAGGGTGCCTTTGCCTTATTTGAAAAGTGATTCAGTCGAATACATTCCCATGTATAGCATTACTTTGGGCAGGCAGCTATTACATATCCCATCACTTTCCCTCTTTCTAACGAAAGAATCAGGGCTATGTGCTCATACAAAATAAACCATGCCATCCATATTTGAGCCGGTACTACATGTATCCAGTTTGTGTGATCCCATCTATTGTGAAATGACAATCCTTGAAAATTTGATGGAATAAACTTTATTTCAATAATCACGAATATGTTGTGCAAATGTGTATTTTATATCAGCATATAACAATATTGAATTCTACAACTCCAAATTACCTCAGCTGTCAAGCAGGTGAATAGTTCTGTAAACAAATGTACACACACACCCTTTCAGATTTTCTGAACAGTTTGCATTATCTTTGTCACTAAATGTTATCTGATAAGCTTAATGTTGGTCCTACAACTTATAATGAAGTTGAATGAACAAATAAGAACAAAATACTGTGCTATTTCCATTTATTTCATATATGAAATCATTCATATATGATTTGCCAGTGTGAAATAGTAATTTGCAAGGTGGGGCTGGTGAAACTTTGATGGACTGATCAAATATTCTGGAAGTTATAAACATGTATGGGAAGTGTAATCCTTGGGACATGTAGAAAAGTGTTCTCTATTGACCTTTGTCCTGTTCTTCTGGAATTCAAACTTAGCAGGATAGGCTGATCATTAAGTGGGATTGATATTCATGGTGTGAGGGTAAGGTGCATGAGTAGAACTTTTGGATCAGGAAGTAAACAGTAAAAGTTGTAAACATGCATTTGTTTCTACACATCAGTGTCTCTAAATAAACAGAATAACACATTGGCCTTCAACGTGACATAACTACAAGTTTTCTCAGGATTATATTTGCATGTCTGAAAATAGCTATATGAAAGCTCTTGTTTCTTATACTTTTTAAGAACATTAAATGCATACATTTAACTGCTCACCTATTACTTCCATCACAAGAATCTGTGAAATCAACTTAGTGTTATTTTGCAGGTTAAATTGCCTCGCTGTGGTATTTGAAATAAATCAGAGAACAACCTAAATGCTCTTATTAGTTGCCAGAATCCATTAATTCCTAACTGAAATATGAAAAGTATTCTTCAATATTATTAACTCCACAGGATTTGAAATGTGGTAGACTGATCGTAGAACAGCCCTAAAAAATTTGTCATACACAATTGCAAGTTTTTAATTTAAACTTGTAGTTGATATATATTATATGTCTTTTCTTTTTGTTGGAATGGAGACATATATCTGTCTATATATGTATGTGTGTACAATCATTCATACATACAAATCTATATACATATATATTGACCAGAAGCACTATAACATAGTACAGGTATTCCTTGACTTACAGCAGTTCATTTAGTGGCCATTTGAAATTTCAACGGGATTGAAAAAATGACTTATGACCATTTTCAAACTTCTGACGGTTGTAACATTCCCATGGTCACATGTTCAAAATTCAAATGCTTGGCAATTGGTTCATATTTATCATGGTTGCAATGTCCTGGGGTCACGTGAGCACCTTCTGTGACCTTCTGACAAGCCAAGTCAATGGGAAAGCCAGTTTCACTTAACAACCATGTTACTAGCTTAACAATTTTAGTGATTCACTAAACAACTGTGGCAAAAAAGTTGTAAAATGGGGCAAAACTCACTTAACAAAACTTTCACTCAGCAACAGAAATGTTGGGATCAATTGTGGCTGTAAGTCGAGGACTAGCTTGTACACGGGAAGCTATATTATACCGTATTAGATCATTGGTTTGTCTGGTACAGTACTTTTACCTCCTTCTTCCAACCTGATATCCTTTAGCTATTTGGACTTTATTCCACAATCTGGGAATATTGTTTGACATAGTGTAAGCCGCCCTGAGTCTTCGGAGAAGGGCGGGATATAAATGCAAATAAAAATAAAAAAAATAAATAAAATAAAATTATGGAGAACACAAGCTTAAGGAAAATTTATTACAACAGCAACGCTCCATTTTATACAGGGTTTCTTTCCTTTCTAATCTTTCTTGGAGATGGCAGGACTTGAATGTGAAATTTCACATTGAACTATGTCCCTTTCTTTATGATAAGTCTAAATTTCCCAGAACTTATCAAAATCACTGATTAATTTTAATTTTTAATGATAATATGGCTTCCATATTTATGCCAAGTGCATTGGTTCCAAGTAGCATGATTAAATATTCAGATCTTCATTTAGCTGAAGCTTAAGAATGAATCTTCAAGAGTAGAGGCATGACAAGTAGTGGTTTGCAAACATCATTCAAAGCATACTTTTATACTCTATGAGCAAGCCTCATACGTCTCGGCTGGATTATTGCAATGCTCTCTACATGGGGCTGCCCTTGAGGTGCACCCGGAGGCTGCAGTTAGTCCAGAATGCAGCTGCGCGAGTGGTAATGGGAGCCGCTCGAGGCTCCCACGTAACACCACTGCTCCGTAGTTTGCACTGGCTTCCTGTGGTCTTTCGGGTGCGCTTCAAGATCCTGGTTACCACCTTTAAAGCGCTCCATGGCTTAGGACCCGGGTACTTACGAGACCGCCTGCTGTTACCGTATGCCTCCCATCGACCAGACGCTCACAGAGAGGGCCTTCTCAGGTGCCGTCCGCCAAACAGTGTCGGCTGGCGGCTCCCAGGGGTAGGGCCTTCTCTGTGGGAGCACCGACGCTCTGGAACGAACTCCCCCCTGGCTTACGTCAAGTTCCTGATCTTCGGACCTTCCGTTGTGAGCTAAAAACATACTTATTTACTCAAGCAGGACTGGCATAAATAGTTGATTTTAAATTGGGGTTTTAGAGATTTTAAACATTTGTAAATTTTTTAAAATTTTTAAATTACCGGCCATTTATTAATAGTTTCTTTTAATTTCTTTTAATTGTATATACTCTGTATTTTATTTCGGCTGTACACCACCCTGAGTCCTTCGGGAGAAGGGCGGTATAAAAGTTTAATAAAATAAAATAAAATAAATAAAAAATACACAGTTGACATCAAATTTTCTTTCCTCTTCTTTCCATAGGAAATTTATCTCTTCAATGATGGTAAGTCTTTTATGATCAGGATTGTTTTTGAACACCTAATTTTAGCTTAGCCACATAATTAAGATGACTGATTTGGACTGCAATTACACACTTCTAAATATAAACAAAACAATGAGTACAGAAGCAAGTTTTACTTCAGAATATACTAGATTCACCACATTGTTGAAACAGGTACCTGTGCAACCCATTAAGATGTATTATTCAGTGCCAGTTTACATGATACATGTAGAAAACTTTTGCCTGTATTGCTTATTAGCAAGCCTCTTGTCTCATGGCCAATAAACCACTTGAGACCTTTACATGGGAATAGTAATCAATTCTTATTCATTGGAGAAATAATACTGCTGTTGAAAACCAAGATGGCATTTTAATTCAGTGTTCCACTCTTGAGAGTTTCTATTATGTACGGGTTGTAAATACTCAGCATCAAATGATTTCCATTCCAGTTAAAATAATTAAATAAATAAAATATTGATATTAAAGTTTACTACTATAGTAAACTGTCATCATGAGCCAGATATTCAAATACAAGTCTGATTTGTAGCATTCAGATAGATACATAAATAACATGTATATAAAAATCAACTGGCATTGGTGGCTAAACTATGATTTCACCTTTATATAACAATGCAGACTTGTGCCACACATAATTCAGACACGTTCTGAAGTGTAAGAAGCTAACTTACTGAAAATCTATTTTTTAAGGAGGCTTCTAAGGCAGTTCAGCTGAGTGTTTTGCCATTTCACTTCTTGGGGCACTTTTTTTTCTTTGAAAATCCATAATAAAAACTAAAATATAAAAAAATCTAGGTAATGACATGTAAAATAACAGGAAAATGAGCCTTTATGTGGGACATTCAATCAAAAGTAGAGGTGTTCCAATAGCTGCTATTTGGCTTCATTTCACCGATAATTTGATGGATTCGTCTAGTTCAATTGTTTGGCATTTATATTTTATTTTTGAATTATTTTTACCTTAAATTCAAATGAAACAACATACTGATAAAAAAGCTGTTGATCTGAACCAACTAGCAATGTCCAGATTATATATTTGTGCCATGAAATTATGCCTGGTTAGTCATACCGGATACAACTTCATGGCTCAAATATATAAACAGGATGTTGCCAGTTGGATCAAGTCAATAGTTTATCAGTATCCTGTTTCTCATAGCAGTCAATTATTTCTTGCTGGGAAAATGAAAGTTAGGATGACAGAAATAATTCTTTGATATCCTCCTCAACAACTTTGCACAAGCATCCAAATACTTTCTCCAATTTAATTTGGTAAAGATTGGGAGCTCATTTTACTTGTTCAAATGGCACACCCATGACTCCTAAAGCATCTTGTGGGTTGAATTTAGGCTGAGAAACCTGAATGGATGAAACATGAGCTTTTCAGGAGTCTGAAGGTTCTTGAAGAATATACAGAATCGTAACAGGCAGATTTTTAGTCAAATTACTTTTCCTCAAGCTTGTGTCTTCCTGATCTCTTAGCCCTTCTCCCCAAATCCCAGCTATCAAAATTACTAGGAGACACCACATTGAGAAAAGTTGCTCTATATCAGTGTTGGCAAGTTGTGCCGAAACGGGAGCGTACACGTGGGAGCCCCGGAAACCAGAAGAACAGTTCCCTGGCACACATGTGTGCACCGGGAAGCTGAGCTTCAAGTTTCCGGCATGCACATGCGTACCGGTCACCTGGTCTTCCGGTTTCTGGCATGCATGCGCGCATAAAGATCAGCTGGCCAACGCGCATGCCCGCACCAGAAACCAGAAACTCAGCTTTCCGCCATGCCAGGGAGCTACTCTTCCAGTTTCCGGCACTCCTGCGCGTACAAAGACCAGCTGGACAGCTGGTATGCCCAAAGTGATGGCTCTGCGTGCCACTTCCGGCACGCATGCCATAGTTCGCCATCACGGCTAATATCATACCAAGTGCTTTCCAAGAACGTTTTTATTACACCATTGCTCTGTCTCGTTAATTCACAAAGTTTAAGAGTGACCAGAAAATATTATTTCTTGTAAATTCCCCGTGTTCTCCTATGGCATTTCTCATCTTTGTTCCTTCTACTAAAGGCTGCTAAGAAAGACAAAATAACTATTGCACACTTTTTGTTCAAACCATCTATTTGAAAACACCCACAAACCTCTTGAAAAAAAACCTCTGATAAATACTATTTTCAGTTTACTTTGTCTGTATGGTTATTCCTTTTTAGCCTCACCTATTCGTTTTTCACTTTACTACATTAGCAAACTTAGTGGCTACTATTAGTCGGAGTTCTTATCATAAAACACGTGATTGACTATTTCTGAGACCAGGCCTGGTTAATACTTAGATAGGATAGACTCGACTGTAGACTAGAGTTTCATGTTGTGTATGAAGCTGGCGAAAAATTGCAGATCACAATGACAAATTACTTCCAAATTGCTGCCAAGAGAACTAAATAGATTATAGATAAAATTCACCAGAAATCTTTAAAAGACATGTCATTTTTGTTATGCATGAAACAAGATAAAATGTTGAACTATAGAGCCACCTTGTGGTAATTAGACACTATTACACACGCATCAACATAATTTATTACTGTTTTTCCATCCATGTTCCAAATATATATACTTCAGTTTATGTGTATATGTGTATGTACGTATATATAAATTAAATGACATAACAGTTGCACATTACAGCAAAATAATAAACTGTCAAATTAATTCCTAACTGCCTTTTAGGATATGCAATACTAATTTGAAGTATATGTGAACACTGAAAAAAATAATAATTGCCCAATGCTCATAAAAATCATAACTAGAACATGAATCAAGGATTAAAATAAGATTTGGTAACAATGAAATAATAATATTCTTCTTGCCCTGCTATTAGAGCATTTAGCTATTTGTCACTGTATTTCTCCATTTTGGAGAGAACATCCATGTGCACCAGAGACCTGAATTTAGAATAAAGTTGAATAGAAGGGAATGATATTCTTAACCTTGATTCTCATGTTCTTTTTTGTAGCATGATAATTGTGATTCCACAATATGTTGAATCGTTATTGGGTGGTAACCTTCATCCCATTCAGGACACAACTGGGCAATCTCTGAGTTTATACAGACCTCTTTCCTAAAACTGGGGTCCTTGACATTTGGGAAAATTTGCTAATTTTCCCTTTTAGTCATCTAAGAAGGGAATAAGAATTGGCTTCCCTGTGAATTCATAGTTAGGGCAGGCTCACTAAAAGCAGGGACATTTAAGCCACATTTATGACCTTAACATTCTTGGTCCAAGAATGTTGAAAAAAGCTTAATTCATGATCAAATACTTAAACCTAATGTTGAGGCTTTTCCTACTGAAGGGTCAGTATTGTCTTCTAAGGTTATGCAAGGAAAATGCAGCAGAAGACACATGTTCTCACAAAAAGATGTCTTAGATTTAAAACAAATGCAACATATATGTCATGTCCACTCACAATCCTTTCCTGTTCAACTCTGGATGGTTGCATACCCTATTTTTCAGCCTATAAGATGCATAATGTATAAGACGCACCTTAATTTTGAGGGGGGAGGAAACAAGAAAAAAAGAATTCTGCCTCTGCCTATCAGCATCAGGATCAGCCATGTCCAGACTTCCACTTGGTTTTGATAATGAACAGCACAGTTATCTGTTTAAAACAAACCCTATAACTCTACATGCATTTAACTGGAATGAGTGGGGTGGGGGATGATTTTCCTTTCTTTTCTTTTCTTTTCTTTTTTTTGAATTTAAGTTTTATTAATTAGGCAGTACAGTGATAAATTACAAATCATTCTTAGCATTGCAAACATCTTTAGTCCATTATCTATTGTCAGGTCAGAATCCTAAAGTCAAAACCATATTATGAAACAAAGTGCATAGCTAAATGCAACCTCAGCACACAAACTGCATAGATCAAACAATGTATTTGAAGCTGTAGGTGTTGTTGCAAGATAATCTTTTGCCTTTACAGCGGCCACATAGCTCTTGCCGATGGGGTCTCTTGAGGTCAATGTGCCTTTTTTCCTGGGGACAGCTGACATGAGACAGCAGCGTCTTTAGCTGCGCTCGCTTGTAAGTGTCCAAATAACCCGGCCAAGACACCAGAGGAGTCACGGAGGGGGCCGTGAGCACCCCTTGGAAGGGATTAGAGATGCCGCTGCACTTGCTTTGCTTCCAGCTTGGCTGCTTCTGCTTGGGCGGTAGTGCATATAAGCAGGAAGCAAAGCTCACAATACAAGTAGTCTTCGACTTACGACCACAATTGAGCCCAAAATTTCTCTTGCTAAGTGAGTTTTAACCCATTTTATGCCATTTTTTGCCATAGTTCTTAAATGAATCACTGCAGCTGCTAAGTTAGCAACATGGTTGTTAAGTAAAACTGGCTTCTTCATTGACTTCGTTTATCAGAAGGTGGCAGAATTGTATGACCCTGGGACACTGCAACCGTCATAAATATGAGTGAGTTGCTAAGCATCTGAATGTTGATCACATGACTAAGGAGGGGCTGTAACAATCATGTGAAAAATAGTCATAAGTTACTTTTTTCAATGCTGTTGTAACTTTGAATGGTCACTAAATGAATTGTTGTAAGTTGAGGATTACTTGAAGTGATGAAGTTACCGAATGCAACATCTGCAAACAAATAATCAGGCTCAAAGAGCACCAAGGACTCCACAGTTCAACTCTGAGATAAACATATTCTCTTCTATTGAAGTTTGTGTCTTTCATTCTCAGTTTTATGTAAATCTATTTATTTGACCATACAGCTAGTGGAAATGAATTCCCTAATGGAATCTTTGCATTTGTGCCTAATTTATTATTGATGCTTTCTATTCATACACAATAATGCAGCTTTCTCATTTTAGGCCACTGCCTGAAAAAAACAGGTAACTCCTGCAAGCATCTCCACTCTAGCAAGCATGTAAGACAGTGGGGGGTTCAAAATTTGTTACTACCAGTTCTGTGGGTATGGCATGGCTTGGTGGGCGTAGCTTGGTAGCCGTGGCAGGGGAAGGATAATGTAAAATCTCCATTTCCTCCCAGTTAGCTGGGACTCAGGAGGCAGAGAATAGATGGGGGCAGGGCCAGTCAGAGGTGGTATTTACCAGTTCTCTGAACTACTCAAAATTTCCGCTACTGGTTCTCCAGAACTAGTCAGAACCTGCTGAAACCCACCTCTGATGTAAGCTATAAGATGTAAAGAAACATAGTTGAGATTATCAATATCATACATATAGCTCATGCATTCATAGTCTTTCAAACAAACAAAATGAATTACATTTGTATATTGAATACAGACGCAATGTTCCCCTGCAGAGGCTCAGTAGCTCTCATTTGCCATATGTTTGATTTCATTACGTGCCAATTACAAAAGGCAATCTGGGTTTGTGAATGTGCTAAATGTCATACACTTTAGCACAAATACAACATTAAGCGGTCCAAATGGGAATGTGCGTCACTACCGCTGAATGCTTGCCATTTATTATAAAAGCCATACACTATAAGCATGCCATTTGATGCTGGATCATTATAGATTTTCAGGCCGATTTCAGATTTTCCAATTCATCACCGGATGAGTAAATTTCATTATAGACTTGGATGGAGGAATACTTAACTGGTGGAGGAGGTGGCTTGAAAGACGGAGGTTTATTCATACTACAATGAAAATAATCCTGTTTAAAATGTGCAGCAAATGAACATACACAATAAACAATCAGAATAGTTAGATACAATTAAGAAGCAAATCAACACCATGAAAACATAATTAGGCATAAAAATAGGTCCACCTTGCCACTAATTTATGTTGAAGCAGGGACCTAATATACCTTTTCGATGAAAGGTGAACTATTAAAATTATTAGTATTGCTAAGATACTTGCCTTCCTTTTCGTTCTTTTGAGTAATACCAAATCAATGCATAAACAAAGCCACCAGGTTGTTTTGTGATAATGAAATCACAAGGTAAACCAAAAATAAAGTGTTGCAGTAGTGGCATATTCAGTTGCCCTGACATACATAATTTTTAAATATAATAGATATGCCATTTTTAAACATGAGAATATAGCTTAATATGAACCAGATTTCAATAATATTTACTCTCATGCTGATAATTAATATTATATGGACCTTATTCTGTGTTTTTTATTTATTTAAATGACTATAAGGTACAGTATGTAGGATTTTTAGTGGGCAATCACTGCCATAGTTTGTTGTCATAGTAACTCTTTGTTATATCTTATTAATAACTTTTTTAAAAATACAATAAAGGCTGTTGATTTCTTTCATTCTAAATATAAAGAAATCTTTTTGCAATTAATCTCACTGTTTTGTATGAGAGTAATTTCACAATGATACACAAAATGAACTCACAATTTTGGGGGTAGGTACAATGTACTTACATTTTTCTTTGATGCTGACACCATTTTCTGACCCCACAAATGATTAAGCATGTGCAGAAGAGAAGCAGAAATGTCACAACTCCTGGCCAGGGAAATGTCTTGTGTTTTGGAACCATTGCAGAACCTGGAAAGGGCACAGTACCAAAATTATTATGACGAAAACCATAAACAAGCTTTGTACAGTTATTTTTTCTATATTTCTAAATTATGAATTTTTTTTTTTACTATCACATGGAAACAAATTATTCTAAGTAGTTGACTATAGTGGAGTCAACATGAGACAGGATCCAGGACAGTAGTGGGTTTCAAATCCTGTCGTTACCAGTTTGCTTGTGGGTACGTGCAGAGACGCCGATGCTACTGGTTCGCCCGATCTGGAGCAAACTGGTAGCAGCCCACCACTGATCCAGGGGCCATCTTGGTGGCAGATACTTTGAGACAGGCCCTGGATGTTGCGAGAGATGGCAGGATGTCATGCAACCCCCTTGTGTTCTCTGTGCTGGTTGCCTTTTACAACCAAGGAGACCACACATATTGGCAGCAGTAAAAGGACATTTCACCACCAGCCTTGTTCACAGCAGCTTTAAAAATGATACCTACAGATATAAAAACAGGATACAACTATATATCTCTTGGGTTGACTCATTGGAACAATTGGGTAAGAGTTTTAAACTAATGCCTTATCCTGGTACTGTTAATGTGCAGCTTACTGACATAACACATGATCTAGTTTCCAACTTATTATCCTATCGCACTTCATATCTCTTACAATAATATATTGTGGCTTATGCTACGTCAGTGGTAGGAGACATGATACTTAAAAAAAAATCTTTTATTTGTAGTTTTGCAACGCTGTGTGGCATAGGATGGCATTTATGGGGCAAGAATCACACCATAACACATTGGCATTTGCAACTTAAGCAACAATGGGACTAAGATACTGACACAAGATAAATTAGAAACAAAAAGGCACTTAGAATTTGCCCTCATCCTAAGCAGAGCATAAATTTATACAGGCAGTCCTTGTTTAGCAACCACAATTAGATAACTTTGTCAGTAAGCGAAGCAACCACAAGTGAAACCATGACAGTGCTTATGATTTTGTTTCAGCTTTCCTTTCCTCTCCTACTGACCTGCAACTGACCTCCTACTGACCTCACATTAATGTGAGGATTAGTCGTAATCCTTCTCATAACCATCACAACTGAATGGTTGCTAAATGAGGCAGTCGCTAAATGAGGACAATTTGTATGTTAATCATGCAGCTTTTGAAATAATTTCTGGAAGTACAGCCCATCTGTCTTCCTCCCTTCTTAAAGACTGAGTCATTGGTTTAGATGTGAAAATGATTTCCAAGCATGGAAGTGTCTAAAATCTATACTGCTATATAAGCAAAGCCAAACATCTTGCAATGATCTTAACAAGGATTAACACATCGGCTTCCCGGGCAATCATAAATTCTCTCAATAACTTTTGTTCAGAATATGGACAACCACATCTTCAGCTTTTCGTTCTTTAGTGGCAGGTACAGGTAGGGTGATACATGTCAGAGCTCCTATGAAATAAATCTTTTCAATCTTGATTATGACATAGAAATTGTGAGGAAATTGATTAATATACAGTACCTCCCTTCCCTCAGCTCCCTCTCTGTAGACTAGAGCAATCTTGCCAAAACCAGCTGCAACAACCTTTTTGCCCTGCTCGTCCTCCTCCTTTCATAGAGACTCCTTTACAATTGAAGCAATAACTTACCAGTATTAAGGTCATTTTTTACAGTATACAAATTAGCAGGGCTATTCATGGTAGTTAGTTCAGTCACTCTTCTGATGGACAGGTTTCCTTAAAAACAGACATATTCTTTATGGTTTTAGCCAGTTTACCAGTATTATTATAGTAATAATGATTACATCTGGCTGACTGTGCAATCAACCATAATAAAAGATGGGATATTACGGTTGGTGGCACAATCAGTCAGATGTTGTCTTGGTCTAAAACTTGGCAACTCCAAATCTCAACCAGCAAATGCTCAGTCTTACATATAGGAAAAGAGAACCCAAACACTAAGTACATACTTGATGGACATTACCTTACAGATGACCCTCACCCCGTTAAAGACCTTGGAGTTTTCATGTCAAATGATCTAAGTGCCAAAGCCCACTGTAACTACATAGCAAAAAAGGCTCTAAGAGTTGTAAACCTAATCTTGCGTAGCTTCTTTTCCAAAAACACTACACTACTAACCAAAGCATATAAAACATTTGCTAGACCAATTCTAGAATACAGCTCGCCTGTCTGGAACCCTCACCACATCTTTGACATCAATACAATTGAATGAGTCCAGAAATATTTTACAAGAAGAGTTCTCCATTCCTCTGAAAACAACAAAATACCTTATCCCACCAGACTTGAAATCCTAGGCTTAGAAAACTTGGAACTCCGTCGCCTTCGACAAGACCTAAGTTTAACTCATAGAATCATCTATTGTAATGTCCTTCCTGTTAAAGACTACTTCAGCTTTAATTGCAATAATACAAGAGCAACCAACAGATTTAAACTTAATGTTAACCGCTTTAATCTAGATTGCAGAAAATATGACTTCTGTAACAGAATCATCAGTGCTTGGAATACTTTACCTGACTCTGTGGTCTCTTCCCATAATCCTAAAAGCTTTAACCAAAAACTTTCTAATATTGACCTCACCCCATTCCTAAGAGGACCATAAGGGGTGTGCATAAGCGCACAAACATGCCTACCCTTCCTGTCCTATTGTTTTCTTTTCTTCTTCCTATATATATATATATATATATATATATATATATATATAAAGATGCTTATACCTCCTAATATTTACTCATATATATATAGCCCATCTGTCTTCCTCCTTCTTAAAGACTGAGTCATTGGTTTAGATGTGAAATGATTTCCAAGCATGGAAGTGTCTAAAATCTATACTGCTATATAAGCAAAGCCAGACATCTTGCAATGATCTTAACAAGGATTAACACATCGGCTTCCGGCAATCATAAATTCTCTCAATAATTTTGTTCAGAATATGGACAACCACATCTTCAGCTTTCCTTTCCTCTCCTACTGACCTCACATTAATGTGAGGATTAGTCGTAATTCTTCTCATAACCATCACAACTGAATGGTTGCTAAATGAGGCAGTCGCTAAATGAGGACAATTTGTATGTTAATCATGCAGCTTTTGAAATAATTTCTGGAAGTACAGCCCATCTGTCTTCCTCCCTTCTTAAAGACTGAGTCATTGGTTTAGATGTGAAAATGATTTCCAAGCATGGAAGTGTCTAAAATCTATACTGCTATATAAGCAAAGCCAGACATCTTGCAATGATCTTAACAAGGATTAACACATCGGCTTCCCGGGCAATCATAAATTCTCTCAATAATTTTGTTCAGAATATGGACAACCACATCTTCAGCTTTTCGTTCTTTAGTGGCAGGTACAGGTAGGGTGATACATGTCAGAGCTCCTATGAAATAAATCTTTTCAATCTTGATTATGACATAGAAATTGTGAGGAAATTGATTAATATACAGTACCTCCCTTCCCTCAGCTCCCTCTCTGTAGACTAGAGCAATCTTGCCAAAACCAGCTGCAACAACTTTTTTGCCCTGCTCGTCCTCCTCCTTTCATGGAGACTCCTTTACAATTGAAGCAATAACTTACCAGTATTAAGGTCATTTTTTACAGTATACAAATTAGCAGGGCTATTCATGGTAGTTAGTTCAGTCACTCTTCTGATGGACAGGTTTCCTTAAAAACAGACATATTCTTTATGGTTTTAGCCAGTTTACCAGTATTAAGGTCATTTTTTACAGTATACAAATTAGCAGGGCTATTCATGGTAGTTAGTTCAGTCACTCTTCTGATGGACAGGTTTCCTTAAAAACAGACATATTCTTTATGGTTTTAGCCAGTTTACCAGTATTATTATAGTAATAATGATTACATCTGGCTGACTGTGCAATCAACCATAATAAAAGATGGGATATTACGGTTGGTGGCACAATCAGTCAGATGTTGTCTTGGTCTAAAACTTGGCAACTCCAAATCTCAACCAGCAAATGCTCAGTCTTACATATAGGAAAAGAGAACCCAAACACTAAGTACATACTTGATGGACATTACCTTACAGATGACCCTCACCCCGTTAAAGACCTTGGAGTTTTCATGTCAAATGATCTAAGTGCCAAAGCCCACTGTAACTACATAGCAAAAAAGGCTCTAAGAGTTGTAAACCTAATCTTGCGTAGCTTCTTTTCCAAAAACACTACACTACTAACCAGAGCATATAAAACATTTGCTAGACCAATTCTAGAATACAGCTCACCTGTTTGGAACCCTCACCACATCTCTGACATCAATACAATTGAACGTGTCCAGAAATATTTTACAAGAAGAGTTCTCCATTCCTCTGAAAACAACAAAATACCTTATCCCACCAGACTTGAAATCCTAGGCTTAGAAAACTAGGAACTCCGTCGCCTTCGACAAGACCTAAGTTTAACTCATAGAATCATCTATTGTAATGTCCTTCCTGTTAAAGACTACTTCAGCTTTAATTGCAATAATACAAGAGCAACCAATAGATTTAAACTTAATGTTAACCGCTTTAATCTAGATTGCAGAAAATATGACTTCTGTAACAGAATCATCAGTGCTTGGAATACTTTACCTGACTCTGTGGTCTCTTCCCATAATCCTAAAAGCTTTAACCAAAAACTTTCTACTATTGACCTTACCCCATTCCTAAGAGGACCATAAGGGGTGTGCATAAGCACACAAACATGCCTACCGTTCCTGTCCTATTGTTTTTCTTTTCTTCTTCCTATATATATATATATTGCTATTCATGGTAGTTAGTTCAGTCACTCTTCTGATGGACAGGTTTCCTTAAAACAGACATATTCTTTATGGTTTTAGCCAGTTTACCAGTATTAAGGTCATTTTACAGTATACAAATTAGCAGGGCTATTCATGGTAGTTAGTTCAGTCACTCTTCTGATGGACAGGTTTCCTTAAAACAGACATATTCTTTATGGTTTTAGCCAGTTTACCAGTATTAAGGTCATTTTACAGTATACAAATTAGCAGGGCTATTCATGGTAGTTAGTTCAGTCACTCTTCTGATGGACAGGTTTCCTTAAAACAGACATATTCTTTATGGTTTTAGCCAGTTTACCAGTATTAAGGTCATTTTACAGTATACAAATTAGCAGGGCTATTCATGGTAGTTAGTTCAGTCACTCTTCTGATGGACAGGTTTCCTTAAAACAGACATATTCTTTATGGTTTTAGCCAGTTTACCAGTATTAAGGTCATTTTACAGTATACAAATTAGCAGGGCTATTCATGGTAGTTAGTTCAGTCACTCTTCTGATGGACAGGTTTCCTTAAAACAGACATATTCTTTATGGTTTTAGCCAGTTTACCAGTATTAAGGTCATTTTACAGTATACAAATTAGCAGGGCTATTCATGGTAGTTAGTTCAGTCACTCTTCTGATGGACAGGTTTCCTTAAAACAGACATATTCTTTATGGTTTTAGCCAGTTTACCAGTATTAAGGTCATTTTACAGTATACAAATTAGCAGGGCTATTCATGGTAGTTAGTTCAGTCACTCTTCTGATGGACAGGTTTCCTTAAAACAGACATATTCTTTATGGTTTTAGCCAGTTTACCAGTATTAAGGTCATTTTACAGTATACAAATTAGCAGGGCTATTCATGGTAGTTAGTTCAGTCACTCTTCTGATGGACAGGTTTCCTTAAAACAGACATATTCTTTATGGTTTTAGCCAGTTTACCAGTATTATTATAGTAATAATGATTACATCTGGCTGACTGTGCAATCAACCATAATAAAAGATGGGATATTACGGTTGGTGTCATTCCTCGCAGACATTACAGGGGTTTCAATGGCTCAGGCGGAGGTATCATCACCACACAGCATGAACAAACGAGATGATACCTCCCGCCTACCAGCCATTTGGAAACCTGCCCTTATTGACAAACGTGTCCCTAACACGAGGAATGACACCAGACCCACACTCACGAGGTCCACACAGGATGTCACCACCACACATCCACCCAGAAAGCACACCCAAACCCACACTGATCAGGAAGCACGACCAAGGACCAGAAGCCAGACCGCAGCTACAACATTAGCCACTTCAAACCCCTCCAATCCATACATGCAGCAGACTGACACCCACTACGAAGATGTAGCACGACCACGAACACGAAGCCAAACAGCAGCAGTGCAGCTCACCAGCTCAAATCCCCCTGCAGCACAGATTAGACTGAGCACAACCAAGCCCCCACCAACACAGGACACACCCCAGCCAATCAGAGCACAGAAAACCCCATCCAATCAGAGCACAGCCAAGCTCCCACCCAATCAGTTCAAACCCCACTAGCAGTTAAAAGGAAGAAACAGCTGCGATCACACATTGCTCCCAGAAGCACGGTTGAAGCCTGAAGATGACGAATGAGACTTCGTCGAAACGTCGCCAAGACACTTCCAATTTTACACGGGAGAAAACCCGAACAACCAAAGACCTATATATATATATATATATATATATATATATATATATATATATATATATATATATATATATATATATATATATATATATATATATATATATGCTTATACCTCCTAATATTTACTCATATATATGTTTATATACTATATAATCTTTTTATATGATGTTGTGACAAAATAAATAAATAAATAAAATAAATGTTTAGGCTCAATCTGACATTTTTATTCATCTACCAAGTCCTTCCTAAAAACCTAAGATAGGCAGTTTTGTTGTTTGTTGTTACATACACTGTTGCAGGATGTAAGCTGTTGCAAGTAAAGCTGCCTTTTGCAATTGATTGGTGATGATTTTGTCAGTGCTGATTTTGTTTGTTTTCGTATGCCACAATCGTTTTACTTCAATATGCAGATCTTCGTATTTTGTGATTTTTCGCCAATAAGTTCTCTTTTATTTTGCTGCCTCCAGGTACTGCCATTTCCACTATCCAAACTATTTAATCTTTCTTATTGATAATTGCTTAGTCTGAGGTTTAACATGTAGCAGGTGCTTGTCTGTTGGGATTCTAAAGTCCCACAGCATGTTAGTCTTCTGTTTTATTGCAATATACCACTTCCAACTATTTTCCTTGATAAGTAGAGTCTGTCAACATCACTGCATGGATAACTGGCATAATTCAATTAATTGTCATTACTCTCCGGTCTTCTTATTCCGGTATTTCCTCCACTGAATTTAGGCTTAAGATCTTTTTAATTTTCATGACATATTTACCTCTGATCCTTCCCTTTGACTTCAATGTGCTTGATGTTGTCACCTTGAAAGATGCCCGTATATTTGTAACAACCATCTTCATTCAGACTCTTAATGTTATTTCCATAAGGATCTTGATTCCTTCAAATTTTCATTATTTCCCCCCACCACCACCACCACATTTTGATAGGGTAGCACATTTGTCCAGTTCAAATTCCATTGCAATATTCTGGCTCTTACATATACAGATATATACAGACAGTGTGGAATAGCAATTCTATTTCAGATGGTGATTTCCCACACAGCTTCAGATTGTCCGTGTAAAGGAGATATGATGGTTATAGCCTGAATTGTTCACTATTGTTGACGGAGGAATCAATGCAATGACAAATTAATTGATTTCTTTCTTGCTGGTACTTATATCTAATATTACAGCATTGGCATCTTTTAATATTTGTGCTAGCAGTTTCTTTGGAATAAGCTTCAGTTCAGGCAATGTTATTTGGTTGTCTTTATATTGTTCTAGATGCTCAGTTATTCTTTATTTCAGTTCTTATGTTTTAGTCAGGAGGCCTTTGTACTTTCTATGAAGAAGGCTGAGGAGATGGCTCACATCAATGCATCCTCAGTTTCCTCTGGTATTTTCATTGGAAATCTGAAAAGGCAGCTATACAGGTAAAAGTGGAAGACAAATTCTTCTTCTTCAAGTCAACCTACCTCAGGTGATTTAATGGATAGGTCTGTGTTGTTTGCTTGATAATAATCCCTAAAGGGTTTGCAAAATTGCTTTCTTTCAGAATTTCTGGAAGAAATTAGTTGTATGGTCTCTTTTCCAGAACCAATCCTACTTAGCCTTCTCAAGTCAAACAAGATGGATTAGGTGCATTTTTGTGTCTCAATATGTTATTGATCGTTCACAAAATAGCTTGCATGACTTTCCACAGGCCCGATCTGATTCTCCCCCCTCCCTGTTTCTCACTTTCTCTCTCTTTCATTAGCTATTCCAAATTATCTATCCTGATTTAAGGAACCTAATTTTACATATAATTAAAATGTAGACAATATATTCTAGTTTATAAAGTTATGCAAAATCATGTTAATATTTTCACAGCATCTGCGTATGTTGTGATGACATGGAGTTATCCTGGAAGTGAGTACAGTGGCAGCATTTTGATGGGTTGTTACCCTGGAATTCTTGAACCCTTTGTCAGGATAATGACATTAGACCATAAGAGTTTAAATAGAGTCATATTTATTAGAAAGGATATTTACCCCCTTAGACTTTACTTAAACATGACTGGAAATAAATTAAGATAATCCCTGCTCAAGCACAAATGTGGAAATCAGAGAAAAAAATATACTTGGGTTGTAGTATGTTATTAGATCTGGGCTGTAAAAATCCTGTGATCATTAGATGGCAGCAAAGAGAAAAAGAACAGTCTACCTTTTTGATGTGATCTAAAGTTTGTCTGGATTTCACCCAGATCTAGTAGCTGTATTTAAGAGCTAGTTAACAACTGCAACAACTTCACATCATCAGTTGCATATATAAAACATCATCACAGATGTATCACTATTGAGAAGTCTTTCATATCACCTAACTAACCTTATCCAATTTGATTCCCATAAAATTCAAGAACTGTGAGCCTTTAATGGACGTTAGCTTTTCAGTATTTCAGTAGGAATTTTTCTTTGTTATCAGGAGATGTCAGAAATTGAACCTGAGATATTCTTCAGGTTAACCTATGGTATTTTTATTAAAACCTTCAACTATGATAGTCGTCTTTCAGCAGGTACATAGTAGTATAATAATTTGGAATTATATACATTTTGCTAGAATAAATTAAACTTCTTCGTTTTTGTTAAAACCAAAATCTTTTTTCTGTACTGAAATACATTTTATTTTTATTCCTAACTTTTAATTCCAGGATTTACAGAGGATTAGAAGCACACACAATTTACACTACCCACATTGAGCTTTCTTTACCTCC
This sequence comes from Ahaetulla prasina, assembly GCF_028640845.1. Taxonomy (NCBI): domain Eukaryota; kingdom Metazoa; phylum Chordata; class Lepidosauria; order Squamata; family Colubridae; genus Ahaetulla; species Ahaetulla prasina. Next base: position 38,573,898 of record NC_080543.1, on the reverse strand, counting down.
CTTCCAAAGTGAAATAATTATTTATCCTCTAAACATGAAACTTCTGCCTTTTGCTCCAGGAGGCAGTGGCACTAATGTAATTTCTTTACACTAATACAAGATGGACAGTACTGTGGCAAAAGTTGGATTCCTATCAGAAATTCACACAAGAACCTTGAGCTACCTCCTACAAGTTTAAGATTCAGAAATAGATGTCAAAAGCAGTTTGAAAATGAGTAATCAATATTACTTTGCTTGATTCTATTTGAGTGTGTGTTATGCATGTGAAAACAGAATGACTTGCCACAGGGAATACCTTTTCACAGCTTATAAATCAAGTAAGCCTCTCCAACCTAAACAAGCAGCAGCCCTTTAAAGATGTTAGACATGGGAAATGATCACATTAAGAGGATTGTAATTGTGGGCAGCAGGCATGAAACCTCAGGTCACTGCTTATACTTTTCTCAATAAGAACGTTTCTTAGCAGCAATAAAAATCAGATTATCTAAGGAAATATATCTGTATGCCATGGTCGGTGAAGATTTAGCCCTAGGAAGAAAAGGCAGTTTTGTCTCTTGGCTTCCCTGATGCTGTGATGAACCAAAGAATGATAACTACTACTACTACTACTATCTTTATTCATTAAATATGAAACTCAACATTCAAATATGAACATTCAAAAAAGCATCACAAATACCATTGACTGGTGCTGATGGTTGATATGGGTTGTTGCCAGCATCCCAAGTATCAACCAAGTACCTTCTTAAGATAGATGATGTTCCAAATAGTGCAATTTTTTGCAGTTCTGCTGGTGTGATTGCAGAAAGCTGCAATTTGTTGATGTATCTTATAAAATTCTTGGACATGGTACCAAGTGCCCTGATGACAATGGGTGCATCACTGTTACATGTTTAAGCCAAAGCCGTGTAGTTTCGATGGCCAGGTCGCAATATTTCATGATTTTTTTTCCAGTTCTTTTTCTTCAACTCTGGCATCTCCTGGTACCGCAATGTCAATAAATTGCATGTTTCAGTTTTCCACAACTGTGATATCTGGTGTGTTGTGTGTGTGTGTGGTTGTTGTTGTTGTTGTTGTTGTTGTTGTTATTATTATTATTATTATTATTATTATTATTATTATTATCTCTTTTATTCATTAAACATGAAACTCAGTCAACTGATCATTTAAAAATGTGTCACAAATAAGAGTAACTGGTGTTAATGGTTGATACTGGTTGCTGCCATTGTCCTAGGTATCAACCAAGTATATTCTTAAAATATATGATGTTCCGAGTAGCGAAACCGGTATTATTATTGTTGTTGTTGTTGTTGATGATGATAATGATGATGGATATCAAGAATCAACTTTCTTTAAACTGACTTTGTTCCTTGATTATTGTCAAATACAGCTCATCTGTCTGGAATCCACACTGTATATCGGACATTAATACAATTGAGGCAGTTCAGAGGTATTTCACGAGAAGAGTACTCCACTCCTCCACTCACAAAAGAATACCAGGCTTGACATTTTGGGCTTGGGCAACCTAGAACTACACTGCCTATGGTCTGACCTAATTATCTGCTACAATGTCCACCCTGTCAATGACTACTTCAGCTTCAACCACAATAATACACAAGCACACAATAGATACAAACTCAAGGTAAACCACTCCAAACTTGATTGCAGAAAATATGACTTCAGCAACAGAATGGTCAATGCCTGGAATGCACTATCTGACTCTGTTGTTACATCCTCAAACCCTCCATAATTTTAACTTTAAACTGCCTACTGTTGACCTCACATCATTCCTAAGAGGTCTGTAAGGGGTATGCATAAGTGCACCAGCGTGCCTACCGTCCCTGTCCTATTGTCCCCATTTATTCGTACCCATTTCCTGTGTTCATATCCATGTTTATACTTATACCTCTTATCTCGTACATGTTTGACAAACTAAATAAAATAAAAATAAATTATAGATTGGATACTTTTGTTGCTATCCAATCAAATGTATTTATGGAATCTCTAGACTCCAATATGTAAGTTAGCATTAGCATTAGATTCTTCCATGTTATATAGCATATCAGGCAGCCCAACATGTAATTCAGATTCAAAAACTATATTAATTTAAGAAAAAAATAAATTGCTTTGATAATGTGAGATCAGGTATAAGATATTGATCCCTATTATTTATTGCAAATATTGCTTTTCTGCTTCAAGTCAATTGCATTCCAAGTAAATCCCCTTGAAGACCATTCTTGTTAATCCAATATCCTGATATTTAACCATATTGCTACATATGTTTTATTATGGATGCTAAAGAATACTATGAGTGGGAACTGTAAATACAATATCATAGCCAGTTGGCCTAGTGATCAAGGCACCTGGCTAGAAACCATGAGACCTAGTCCTGCCTTAATGTTAGCCTTGGATAACAGCCAGTTGGCCAGTTCCTGTTGCAATCAATAGATCAATACTTTGTTGATCTCAAAAAAAGTGGACCCTTCATTTGCAGGAAATACTATAAAGGAAACCTCTACAGAAATAAATCTAATGCTCCATGTTATTTGGAACGGTTTTCCTAATGAGAATAACTTTCCTATATAAAGTGGATATTTCTATTTTTTATGTAGTTAAACTATGATTATGCCTAGGATTTGAAATAAATATGGTTCTGCTTTTCCCACATTGAATACAAATAATTTAAAAAATGTTTATAACTTACTTTGTGGTATTGTGGAATCACTTTGAGGTACCATGGTCTCACCGAACAATGTAATAATAGTATCATTTTGCCGGGGTTGCATAGAATGCAAGGATTCTGTAGAAGACATATTTTCTTTAAATTCCTTGTACAATGTGATGATTCAGTGCTTTGTTAGCTAGATGCTAACAAAGAAGTAAAACTAAAATGTAGACTTCATTTGGATAATAGAAATTTCACATTATGGAAATGGAATGGAATACTAAAGGAACAAATCTAACATTTCCTATTTTCTGGAAAGATTTCCCTGATAGTAATAACAAGAGCACTTAGATTTATATATCTCTTCACATTGCTTTACAGCCCTCTCTAAGTGGTTCACAGAGTCATCATATTACCCCCAATAATCTGGGTCCTCATTTTACCCACCTCGGAAGGATGGAAGGCTGAATCAACCTTAAGCCTGGTGAGATTTGAATTGCCAAATTGCAGGCAGCTGGCAGTCAGCAGAAGTAGCCTACAGTACTGCACTCTAACCACTATGACACCATGGCTCATAATAACTATTGAATAATATGAAATTATATAAAATGATATTTCTACTTCTGCATGCTCTAAGCCATAATTATTCTTTTGATTTGAAATAAGTATGGCACTACCTTCCCCACACTAAATATAAATAATTTAGAAAGTGTTATAACTTACTTTGTGGTACTGTAGAGTCACGGAGAAACATAGCAGTAGTACTACTTTGCAGGGGTTTGGTAGAATGCAAGATTTCTGTAGAAGACAAATTGCCCTTAAGTTCCCTGTTCAATATGAATATTCATTTTTTTATTGACTATTGCCACTAAGAGAAGTAAAACTAAAATGCAGACTTCATATTCAGTACTATAAAGAAGAGCCAACTTCACATTATTCAGAAAGGCTCTCCTAATAACTCTCACATATAGCAATAGTAATACCACTTCGACTTATATAACTTTTCACAGTGCTTTATGGCCTTCTCTACGCAGTTTACAGAGTAAGCATATTGCCCCCAATAATCTGGATCCTCATTTTATCGACCTTGGAAGGATGGAAGGCTCAGTCAACCTTGAGCTGGTGAAAATTGAACTGTTAGCAGTTAGCAGAATTAGCCTGCAATATTGCATTCTAACCACTGCACCATGGCAGCTCTTGGTGTGGTGAAAGTACATATGGAAGTATATAAAGCTGATTTTTTAAAAATAAAATCCTTGATAATTCAGCCACAATTATTGAAATCTATTATGTTTCTACTTTCTACACCAAATACAAAATTTAGGAAGTGTTCATCACTTACTTTGGGGTACTGTGGAATCACTGAATAACTTCGTAGTAGTATCATTTTGTAGGGTTTTAGTAGAATGCAAGTGTTCTGTAGAAGACAAATTGTCTTTAAATTCCTTGTTCAATGTTTTGTTAGCTTGATTCTACCAGGAGAACATGGTGTGAAATTATATAAAACTATTTTTTCTACTTCTTGGTACAGCTAATCCACTATGCTTAATTGGATTTGAAATCTACAGTATATGGTTCTTATCAAATCCAATCCATATACGTAACATTTTGCACATGCAGGATAAGAAAAAGATGCTAATAAATCTAAACTAAATAAAAATAATAATATTCTTTATATTTTATTTTAATAGGCACAGTTAAAAGTACATTTTGAATCTTACTGTTGCCCATTATCCGTTTCTAATAAAGGTTAATTAAGATCCTTTAAAAATACAGCTAGAAGATGGAGGAGGTTGTTCAGTAGCTTTGTCTCCTTTGTCCACTGAATTAAATTATGATGAATAGTGATTGCCTTACAACCGTGATGGCGAACTATGGCACGCGGAGCCATTTCTGCAGGCACGTGAGCCGTTGCCCTAGGTCAGCTCCACCACGCATGCACGTGCGCCTCCTGCCAGCCAGATAATTTTCGGCTGGCCCCACCCACGCAGCCCCTCTCCTTCCAGGAATCTCCAGCCTCCGGAGCCTGGGGAGGGTGAAAAACAGACCTACCGGATATACTGGAAGTCTGGAAATGGGCCATTTCCGGCCTCCAAAGGCTTCAGGGAGGCCTGCTAGGCCCAAAACGGAGTGGGGGTGTCGCACGTGTATGTGCACGGGGGGAACGGGGCAGCGTGGGAAGTCGTATGCAAATATGCAGAGGGCAGGGCAGCGTGGGCAGGCATTGCATTATGGGTGTGGGCATGCACGTGCAGGCTATCTCATGCCCGCACCCGCTTTCAGCACCCAAGGAAAAAATGGTTAGCCATCACTGCCCTACAAGAAAGTTTGAGCCAGTGTAAGTAAACATACTATATAACTATACTGTATGCTCTAACTGGACCATGACAGTTCTTAATTTCACATGTACACAATGGCTCAATTGCAATCCTTCCTCCAGCCTCTCAAGATATTCTCCTCTCCCCACCCACCTTACTCCACCCGTACCTCATTTCACTCCATTCCACACAACAATTAGAAATATGAGAAAATTTGAAAAAGAAGTGGGCTTGCCAAATCTGTCTGGAAGGAGAGGGGAAAAAAAGACTACAAAAACAAAACAAGTTATACTTTCTTTTGGAACCTTGAAACTAAGGTATAATAAAACTTGATGTAATCATTAGTTATTGCATTGTTACTGCTCATTTATAAAAAGCTGTATAATGACACAAAATTACTTTAGAAGTACTCTAAGTATATTTAGAAAGGTGGAAGGATTATAAAAACAACCAATATAGTTCCTATTTTTTACCTAGAAATGCTATGCTAGATGGTAATATAAAAACGAACGAAGAGACATAGTGATGACAGGTGATTGTTGTACCTGCCTTCTCTTACATGCAAGTCCTGGTGAACAGGACCTATGTGAGATAAGGGTTTGTCTCACAGACTTCAGCAATATAAAGATTGCCCCATTCTTTATGCATTTTTGGGAGCTTTCACCATAAATAGTAAAGAATTAGATACTTTCCCCTGAAGCAATAAAGCTAACAAAAATGAATAAATGAACCGTAGAAGTGTTGAGACAACAAGATTCAGGTATGACTGAATTTTTATTGTGGATATATGTTGGAGAAAAATAAACATAATATTTATAATGGACTTACTTTCTGAAGAGGAATCTGGTATGGGTGTTAGTTCTGAGGCTTCAGAAAGTGTAGTCTGTAACCCTGATTAAAATAAACATAGCTTGAAATACAGTGGATGAAATAGAAGAGCTTTAAAAGACAGCAATAAATGAACCTTGGAAATTCTTTAAACTGCCAAAACAATGACATAAACATGACTTTACATCAACATTTTAATGATGCAAGTAGTAACATATGTGCCTATGTTTTGTACATTTGTAAACATATGTATATTTGCCATATAGACATGAGGCAAATATATAGATATATTCTACATGTTTTTCTAATAAAGATATCACAACTTTTGCTTTCTATTTTTTTAATAACATAATACTTGTAACTGTTGAAACACTTTTCATAACCATATTTTATTTTGGCATTGACATTTATACCATTATTTTGTCAAATGTTTAAAGAACAGATAATATTTCATAGAATTCAATAAACAGCTACTTACTTTCTGGGGGTGAATTTGAAATGGTAGTAATGTGACTAATGAATTCTGAATATGCCAATGATGTATTCTGAAATCCTGTTTAAAATAACCAGTTCAGAGAGTGTATAATCCTTAATAGCATCATGATATTGTTGGTTATAAGATGGATAGCTATATAAATGTTTTAAGTAAATAAAATAATAAAATAATAGAAACCAATAAAGAATCACAAATCTTAAGTTTTCATTTTAAATATAGTGTTCCTATAATATATATCTATATTTCAATAGATAGTGAAATAAAAATAGAATTGAAGGAATGCAGAATTACTTTAATGTTCAAAGAAACGCAGATATATTATGAATTTTTAAATTATGGCACTAAAAATCAGAAAAGCATGATGGCTTTTAGGGAAACACTATATTACACAGCGTAGTGTAACTTACTAGGACAAAATATTAAAAATATTACATATATATTTTAAATTGATTCCAAGTACCATTTGACTAGTGCCCAATACTTGAGATAAAGATAAAACAACTGCATTTGGTTAAATTTATCTTTAGCTGTATACAAACAAGAGAAGGGCAATTAAAGAAATTTTATATTGGAACCTAATTTGAAGTCAGGCTGAATTATAAATAAAAGCCATCTGGGCAGTCTTTAAAAATTGTCTAATGGAGCAACTGCTAATTCCCTTTGCCTTCTTTGAAACCCACCAGGTGAGCAAGGAAAGTTATTATGCACTAGATTCATAAAAATGACCTATTCAGATCTTTAGTTGAACTCATGGAAAGTTCAAAAGGGTTGGGAAAAAAAAGAAAGTGCACAATAGCACATCTGCTCTTTCTTCCCAATCTGTTTGCATTCAGATGGAGAGAAGCTATAATGTACAGTAGCTACAGCTATCCATGCAATTGAACCTGATTTATAAGCTCCTGGATTACATAAAGAGGTGAATTTAGAGTCCAGCCAATTACTTAATCATTTCCCCCTTTAGATTTCCAACTATAAATATGGAGATTAAGGAACCTGGGGAAAAGTTTTGTGATTATCCAACTTGAAGTTTTCTTATGTTCAAGTGAATTCCTCAACTGCATTTGAATTCATCAAACATACCACATATTGAGACTATTCAACCTTTAGATATTGCACATATGCTGGGATGAAATAGCAATGGCTTAAAGTGCATGACTGCTAGTGACTGCAAAATAAATTCCAGTAAACTGTTGGTCTCTAGAATTAAAAAGTCCTTCAAATTCAGCTTCACATAGTTGCCAGTTCAATTAAAGAACGAACAATGTAGCTGCTGAATATGCAACAATTCCCTTAATGGGATGGAACACATGTAGTATACTTTCTAAGAAGGCATGCATTTTTATTTGTTTCTGCAGAATTCACATTGCCAAAAGTGTGTTTGACTGAACATATATACATGAGACACTACTCAGATTATAAATGGCCCCTAATTTCTCAAAGTTACTTACCATGAGGAATAAGTATTTCTTTAGATGAAAATTTCCATCTGTCATTTCTACTGAAGTGATATGCAGACATGCATTTGAAGGCCTTATTAATGGATGAATGAGTTATATTCCATATTGACAAGACTGATGTCTTTTCATAAAAACTTCCTACCCGGTTTATATTTTTATTTTCAATTAATAAACCTTTGGAAGAAAAAAAATGATAAAAAGAACAGGTTTTCCTTTATGTTCCTTCCTCTAGCAATAATAAAGTAAATAAGTTCCTGAAAATAAGCTGTAAAATGCTTAATTACATAATCAAGATAATATAACATTTTTATTTGTAAAATGCCTTAACAAGCAGGGAGTATACGGCAATTGCATCCAAAGATTACAAATATTTGGAAATTTATAATCCCCCACCCAAATAAAAAATTGGTATGTTTTAAAAAAGAAGTATGGAAACTGCAGCTTTTCAAAGCCTTTTATATTATAGTATTCCCTGCCCCCTAGAATAACCACACTGATTGGAAGAGATAACCGATAGAAGGATTACAATTTCCCATACTATTCCTGAAGAATAGTACGTTTAATAGTTGGGCATTTGTTTTATACTAGTCGCGCCCGTTAGAACATTTATTTTGCATTACCTTCAGATTTTTCATTCAGAATCTTTCCACCCATGTACCACATAAGTTTTGGTTTTGGATATGCCTTCTTTATCACACATGTGAAGTGTGCCTGAGTAAAAATAAACAAAAATCGAATCAGCAGTTCAGACAAATAGTATAATAGAAGGAATACTCTGTATTCCTTCCCTGCTTTCACCTTTGTCTTAAACTTGATTATCTGGGTTAATCCCCCTGATAAAGAAAATCTCCTTTGAGCTGATTTCATGGTCACACCACTTTGGTTAATTTGGGGTACTTATAACTACTGTTTGATTTTTTTTGTGGGGGGGGGGGCCTTCCCACTGTATTGGATTTTGAGCTCGTTTATTATTTTAAGGATTTTTAAAGAATATTTTTTAACCATTGCATAATAGCTTTTATTATAATGCTTAATTTTTTGTATCCAAGACTTGGACTTTCATTAATGATCGGACACTAGTGAAGTCCTATACTAGGACTTACCTAGTGGCATTGAGGGAAGCGAGGCGTAGCTACGCCTCCTCCCTCATTGCATCGGCAGATAACCGCCCGGCCGCCCTGTTTCGGGTGACTCGCTCCCTCCTTCATCAGGGGGAGCGGGATGACCCGTTGCAGGGACGGGCTGAGGAGTTTAACGGTTATCTATACGATAAAAACGATCAACCGGGATGGTCTGGACCAAGATTGCGGTGATGCGGGTGAGACGCCGAGGGTGGTCTTGGCGACATTATTTGGGATGAGTTTGACCCTGTGGCTCCCGAGGACATGGACAGGTTGCTGGGTAGGTTGAATGCCACCACGTGTTTACTGGACCCGTGCCCCTCCTGGCTGGTGCTGGCCACTCGGGAGGTGACACGAGGCTGGCTCCAGGCGATTACGATCGCTTCTTTGGTGGAGGTGTCTTCCGGCTGCCTTGAAAGAGGCGGTGGTGAGGCCCTCCTTAAGAAGCCTTCCTGACCCGCTGTTTTAGGTAATTATCGTCCGGTCTCCAACCTTCGCTGCAGCGAAGGTTGTAGAGAGTATGGTGGCATATCAGCTTCCCTTGCACCTGGATGAAACTGTCTATCTAGACCTGCTCCAGTCCGGTTTCCGACCCGGTTACAGCACGGAGACGGCTTTGGTCGCGTTGGTAGATGATCTCTGGAGGGCCAGGGATAGGGGTTGTTCCTCTGCCCTGGTCCTATTAGACCTCTCAGCGGCTTTCGATACCATCGACCATGGTATCCTGCTGCGCGGTTGGGGGATTGGGAGTGGAGGCACCGTTTATCGGTGGTTCTCCTCTATCTCTCCGACCGGTCGCAGTCGGTGTTGACAGGGGCAGAGGTCGTCCCGAGGCGCCTCACGTGGGGTGCCGCAGGGTCGATTCTCTCGCCTTCTGTTTAACATCTACATGAAACCGCTGGGTGAGATCATCAGTGGTTTCGTGTGAAGTATCAGCTGTATGCGGATGATACTCAGCTGTATTTTCTACACCGAACCACCCCAGCGAAGCTATCAAGTGCTGTCCCGGTGTCTGGAGGCCGACGGGTCTGGATGGGGAGAAACAGGCTCAAGCTCAATCCCGCCAAGACAGAGTGGCTGTGGATGCCGCATCCCGCACAGTCAGCTAACCGCGGCTGAACATCGGTGGCGAGACATTGGCCCCGATGGAGAAGGTCCGCAACTTAGGTGTCCACCTGGATGAACGGCTGTCTCTAGAAGAGCATTTGACGGCCGGCTCCAGGAGAGCGTTCTACCAGGTGGGCCTGGTACGCCAGTTGCGCCCCTTTCTGGACCGGGATGCCCTATCCACGGTTACTCACGCACTCGTGACGCCTCGCCTGGATTACTGCAATGCTCTCACATGGGGCTCCCTTGAGGGGCATCCGAGGCTACAGTTAGTCCAGAATGCAGCTGCGCTGGTGATAGATGGAGCCCTCGTGGCTCCCATATGACACGTAACCTGCGCAGACTGCAGAGGCCTCCTGTGGCCTTCCGGTGCGCTTCAAGGTTTTGGTGACCACCTTTAAAGCGCCCATGGCATTGGGCCGGGTTATTTACGGGACCGCCTACTGCGACCGAATACCTCCCACCGTCCCGTGCGCTCTCACAGAGAGGTCTCCTCAGGGTGCCGTCAGCGAGGCAATGTCGTCTGGCGACGCCCAGGAAGGGCCTTCTGTGGGGCTCCCACCCTCTGAACGATCTACCCCGGACTTCGTCAGCTTCGGACCTTGGACCTTCCGCTGGCTTAAAACATACTTATTTAATTGTGCAGGACTGAGCTAGATTTTAAATTTTGGGTTTTAAATTGGGTTTTATTTCTATTTTTAATTGGACGGGCTTTAGAATAAGTTTTTTAAATGTTTTATATTGTATTTATATTCTATTTATCTGTTTTTAGTGCCTGTAAACCGCCCTGAGTCCCTTGGGAGATAGGGCGGTATATAAATACGATTTAAAGTAAAAGTAAAGTAAAATGAAAAGTAGTTTGTAATTCCCAACAAATTTGAAAGGCTAGAATTTTATTATCCTGTTCATCCTCATCCATCTGGTTGCTTCCACCTCTATTTCCCTTCTGAAGTTTATTCACCACAATCTATTCTGCTGTAGTGATTGATGACTGTGTATAAGGTTTTCAGACGTATATAAATATATAATAATGAAAAGAAGAGTACAACTAGTTAGAATGACACAAAAATTTGTAGATATTAAATCTGAACACCTGTTCCATGATCCTCTTGACTATCCCATGCAGCATTGAATGTATAACCAAGCCACATAAATACCATATTTAAATAGTACATAACAGGAAGGAAATTAAAAACATCACTGTCTACCATGTGGTTTTGCTCCTGCTGACAGAGTTTAATATCACAAGAGTCGTGTTCTTTGTCAAGTAAGATGTTACCGCTTAGGTAAAGATGAAATATCAAGGAAACAGTCACTGTAACAGACATGCTTACTAAATCTGTGCAATATTTTGTTGAGATATCTGAGGTACAAATATAGTTATGGGAGCATAAAATACTTCCATTAGTTTTACATAATTTAAAACCACATTTCAATCCCTGTTGACTATATAAACAATTAGACTTATCTTCATAGATACTGAGATTCTTCATGAAGACAATGGTTAAAAGGAGAGTGAGAAAAGAATATCAAACTTTCATTGGATACTAAAGCAGCATTTAAAATATCTATGTGTTGGAACATAGCTAACTCTGGAAAATTATTTTACAGATGCTTAGCTCAGAATTCTGCAAAGAAGAATTTAGAGGTAAATTAGAAGTTCTATCAGAAATAGGACACAACTCCCAAGAATATTATACCATTATTCTAATTACCGATAGCATTATAAGTTTTAGGAAGCAAACATGCAAGCAAACAAACAAATAATTTTCCAGTAGGTTGAGAAACTATAGGAACCAGAGCATATAAAACATTTGCTAGACCAATTCTAGAATACAGCTCGCCTGTCTGGAACCCTCACCACATTTCTGACATCAATACAATTGAACGTGTCCAGAAATATTTTACAAGAAGAGTTCTTCATTCCTCTGAAAACAACAAAATACCTTATCCCACCAGACTTGAAATCCTAGGCTTAGAAAACTTGGAACTCCGTCGCCTTCGACAAGACCTAAGTTTAACTCATAGAATCATCTACTGTAATGTCCTTCCTGTTAAATACTACTTCAGCTTTAATTGCAATAATACAACCAATAGATTTAAACTTAATGTTAACCGCTTTAATCTAGACTGCAGAAAATACGACTTCTGTAACAGAATCATCAGTGCTTGGAATACTTTACCTGACTCTGTGGTCTCTTCCCATAATCCCAAAAGCTTTAACCAAAAACTTTCTAATATTGACCTCACCCCATTCCTAAGAGGACCATAAGGGGCATGCATAAGCGCACAGATGTGCTTACCGTTCCTGTCCTATTGTTTTTCTTTTCTTCTTCTTCTATATACATATATGCTTATTCCTCCTATTATTTACTCATATATATGTTTATACACTATATAATCTTTTCTGTATAATACTTATATATATTGCTGTGAGAAAATAAATAAAATAAATAAATAAATAAATAAACTTTATATTTTCTAGTTATTATTCAAACTGAGAAGATATTTCTTAAATATGTAGGTGGCCATTTAAAGAGGCTGTATTCAAGGAAGCTTTGCAACCATCTTATAAGATTCCTCTCTTTCACTTTTCTATTTCTTCCTATTTTATTTTCTCAGCCAAGTACAAATGCTTGACTTTTCTAGAGCATCCTAAGATTGAGAAAGAAAAGCAGGAGATTTTTTTTCCAGTGGAAGAAACTGTTGAGAAATTAGAGGGCAAGTTTCAGAAAAAACATATACAAATTATTATGCAAAATGTACAAATTCTCAATTTACTTGTAAAGCGGTTTAAAACATTTAAAATTAATTTTTGCTGCTTTCAAGGCGTAATATAAAATTGCACAAACATTTACCTTTCCTTTGGAATCTGTATGGAACACAATAGAGATTTCTGGTTTTGCTGCAGCACCAAAGGGAAAAAAAAAAGACAAATTATACAGGATTTAATTCAGCACAATGACTTTCTGTACAAAAAAACATTAGTATTTTAGAGTTGAAAATATCAATTTGTGTTCCAAATAATAAAAAATAGATGAATCTATAACTAAAGAGTATGCGATATCAGGATTTCTTCCATAGCCTGTTTGATCAATATACATTATTTTAGCAAATTTCAAAAATATCTCTGATCAGTCTACCTTGTGGCTTCCACTTCTTGTTGTATCATTGACTTGGATGCCTAGCATTTATTTGTACTTTTTAATGTAAATATATATACATATATATTCTATATGTGTGTGTGTCTCATGTATGTGGTGCATTTGTCTATATCGGAATTTTATAATGATTTTGTTAAGCATTATAATTACAGTATTAAAAACTAGATATTACAATACAAACTAAAAAAATAGGGGGGAAAAGAAAAAGTGATGCTGCAGAAAAGAAAAAAATACAAATGAAAGAAAAATAAGAATATAGTAAAGGAAAGAAATTTATAAAAAAACAACCCTGACTTCTCTTTTCATTATAACAAGTATATACATATTTTTTTAGAAACTTATCACTTTCTCTTAAAATAGATCTGGGTTATTCTGTGTTGTTCTTGGGCCTGGCCTGTCAAAAATCAAAGTTCAAAACAATTTTTAAAGAAGGTCTTTAATCTGTAGTTAACTTCATTCACTAAAGATGAAAAGAAAGTCATCAGGCACTGCTGATTCTAAAAGTTCCTAATAGCTGAAAAGCAGTTAACAAGCTATTTCTGAAAGTGATTAGAAAAAAATACGCACACATAGAATCCAGTTTGAGCAAGGTGTTCCCTCAGCTCTAAACCAATTGGAGACAGCTGTCTTGTAATCTGCTCACGAGGAGCAGCTGTCTGGGGCCCTTCTGGATGATCTCAATTTCTCTCTTTACCCAAAGTGAAATTATTAAAAATTATTGGTGTACTTCTCAGCTCTTCGTTCCATTAGGGTCATTGGTTCTACAGCCATTTTTAGTCCGCAGTTTATCCCCTACATATCACAAACTTAAAGGTGACATTAAAACTGGCATTCAGAACCTAATATGGATTTTTTTAAAAAAAATAGCTTAATCAACAGGCTTTTTCCAGTTTGAAGAAGGAAAGAAAGGGAGAGAGAGAGAGATCATAAAACTACAATGCTTGGGGCTTCCGGTTTGACTCTGCTTCGTTGATGGCAGTCTTTTTTAGACTGCTAACCCCTGTAGAGCTGCCAGGACACCGTAAATCAGCTGTCCGGCAGCTTGTAAATCTCTCCCTTGGGCAAAAAGGGAGAGATGAGCATTCAGGCTGAAATTGAGCCACCTGGAGAAGCCCCAAAAAAGTTTCTGGAGGCTTGAGGGGAGTGCTCCTTCTAAAGCCTGAAAGAAGCTCCAGACTCAGAGGGCATCTGCCTTTTGGCAGGAAAAAATGCAGCGTCCAATCTCTGCAGCAGAAATTGATTTGTGATGGATTGTAGCGGACAGAGCAGAAACTGGAGTTCTAGCATTTGTTTGTAAGAAGACTGCAAGCCCCTAATAGAGGATACATTTGTTGCGAAGATAGGAGAGAAGAAAGCAAATGGTGTTTTGTGGAATGAAAGCAAATGACGATTTGTGTATTGGAAACGAAAGTTAAGGAAATGCTTATTAACAGCTAGTGTGGAACTAGGAGATATACAAGAAGATACTGACTAAATGGAAGAAATGAGAATTTTATGATTTACATTTTTTCTTCTTCTTTGGGATTATAGTGATTTAGAAGAAAAGTTTTTTGAATCTTTCCTTTTTAACCCCTTTTTGTCCTCTGTTACTGGGTAGATTATATGTTTTAAAAAATGGCTTTTAAGCAAATAGTACCAAAAGAAATTTCTTCAGTTCAGATCAAAAATTAAAAGAAGAAATCAAAGAGGAATTAAGAAATTTTTTACAGGAGTTTCTGAAGACTCGTTTTTCAGAAATAGATCAACAATTTGATGAAATAGAGAAAGAGATGTTGGATTTTAAGGAAGTGGTGGAAGAGCAGAAGAGGGAAATGAAAATGGTAAAGGATGCAATTTCGCAAATATTAAGGTCTTGTATTCAGATGGAGGATAGTTTGGCAGAAGTTAATAAAGTTAATTTAGAGTTGCAAAGGAAAATAGAGGAAATTCAAAAGAATCAAAACAATTGGAACTTAGATAATAAGATGGAAGATATACAGGCAAAGGTAGATAGGGCAGATGAAGAAAGAGTAATATTACAGTATAGATTAATGGAATATGCTATAAGGGTGAGGGAGTTGAGGGAAAGTAGGAAGGAAAATTTAAAAGAGATTTTTACGCAAGCCTTTGCTCAGATAAAGGGTATGGAGCCAGAAGACTTTGAGATTAATATTGAAAGAATTTATCGTGTTAATTCTTGGTGGGCAAGACAAAATAGATTACCGAGGGATGTGGTTATTTATTTTACAACTAAAACGGTTAGGTATGAAATCTTGCAAGCCTTTTATAAAAATAAATTTCAAATATTGGGACAAGATATAAAAATGATGAAGGAAATTCCTCCTAAAATGTTAAGAAAGAGAAGAGAATTTGCTTTTTTAGTGGATGAGTTTAAGAAACATCAGATATATTTTAGATGGGAAGTTCCAATGGGTTTGTCAGTGAATTTTAGAGGTAGAAAGTATTTTCTTAGTACAGTTATGAAAGCAAGACATTTCTATATTAATGTTTTAAAGAGTGGGAATCCTTTGTTGTTAGATGCTAAGTTAACTGGTTTGGAGATAATGGAAAATAGAATAGGAGAGGGGAGGAATATTTAAGATGTGAATATGATGATTATGGTTGATTTCTAGAACTGATTTGTTTAGGATATAAATTATAGGATTTTTGTTATTTGTTATTTGTAAGGTATAAACCTATGGGATGATATTATCCAATTGTGAAGGATGGAAAGTAAAATTTATGAATTTAGATAATGTTATGGATGTAATGATTTTAATTGTTTACTGTTATATTGTGGATGTAACTTAAATGATTATTCGTTTTAATTGATACATTTATAGACAGTGAAGTTAAGTTAGAAATATTGTATCTGAGAGACTTTATTCGTAATGATATTTGACTGATGGAGTAATATTGGAAGATCGGACATTAAATGTTATGACAATTGAAGAAATATATAAGTGATGAAAATTTGAGCTCGAGAAGATGGATTGTAATTTAAGAAATGGACTATACAAGTGGAGAAAATTTGAATTTGAGAAGATGGACTAATTTTAAAAATGGACTGTAAGAAGAACGGACATTAAATGTTATGACAGTCGAAGAAATATATAAGTGATGAAAATTTGAGCTTGAGAAGATGGACTGTAATTTAAGAAATGGACTTATGAAATTTGAAGGAATATACAAGTGGAGAAAATTTGAATTTGAGAAGATGGACTAATTTTAAAAATGGACTGTAAGCAGAAGTAATATGTGAAGGGAAGATTGCATTGGTATTGTTCCTTTTCTTTTTTCTTTTTTATTATTCTTTCTTATCTCTTTATTTTTATTGTGAGGGGATTTAAAGTTTTAGAGAGGAGTGGGAGTTTATGTATATAATGTATACTTTAGTTTGTGATTGTTGGTCATAATACCCGGTATTTGCTCTGGGAAGTCCGGGGGGTGGGAAGGGGGGAGGAGCGGGGAGGGGGAGAAGGGGAAAAAATGATACATGGATTGGTTATTAATGTACAGTAATGATTGAAGATACGAAATTAAAATTTGAAATGATATTGGGGCTGCCCGACTAGAAGGAGGGAAGAAAGTAAGTACGAAAGAGTTGAGAAGGAGGAGGGGAATAAGAAGGTTAGAAAGGGTGGAAGAAGGGAGGAGTGGAGAAGGAGGAGAGGAAATAGTAAAGTGAAGGAGATGAAGGAGAAGGTAGAGGGAGGTTGTGAAGAAAGGAAGTGGCAGTCGGGCACGCCCGAATCAGCAATAAATAAAAATTAATGATTAATGATGGATAACAGTTTGTACATAAATATGATGTTGGAAAATGGAAATATATATATATATATATATATAAACTACAATGCTTGCATTAATCGGTACTGAGCATATTAAATCAAGATAGGTATTTGCAGCTGTCTATGAGGATGTAAAAATTATAATCATTTTGGTCCTTTTTAAATTAGCCCTTAAAATCTGGCTCCATTCTAAGGCCTGGGTTAGAATTGGTGGTAGACCTCTTGTAGGATGTTTTGGTTGTTTAATTGATCGTTGGCTTTTTCAAAACTCTCTCTTGGATGATATATTCTGTTTTTCTACTATTGGTATCAGTATTCTGTAGGCCACTCTGGGTTGTATAGATTGGGGCAGAAAGAAAAGAAAAAGTGCAGAAAAAAGACAGAAAGAAAACAAAAAAGTGAAAAGAGTAATATAGGCACGGCAATACAGATAATCCTCATTTAGCACCACAAGTGGGGCCAGCAACACATTTAATAATAGATGCTTGAAAATTCATGATTGATAATTCATGACAGTGATTGTGCTTATGACTTTATTTCAGTTTTTCTTTTTGCTCTTTAGAATGCTCACCCAAGTTCTGAGATAATTAGCAAGAATGGAAGTAATGTTTAAATTTACCTTCATTGGGCAGGAAGGAAGAGAGTAAGCAGCATACAATGGAGAATACATATTGAAAAGAATTCACTAGCACAGGCAGCTGTGAACACACTAGGCAACCAGTTAGTGTTTTTCCCATTATATGTATGCCTGCTTTCTTATAATCCCTTCCTCTCCAATCTCTCCACTCTGCAAGGAGAGAAAAAATGATCTAGCTGTTTAAAGTTTGCATTACAGGTTTTTGTGGAGTTATGGGGAAAAATGTCTCTTGTAGAACTTTAGATACTATCTCTAAGCCGTAAACCAAGATTTATATACCACACTGCCTCTGTTCAAATTGAAACTAAACTACTTCACACAATAAATCTAATTGCCTCATATTCTTTTTAGCTACAGATGGTTTATATATTAACTTCCAACCACATTTTTTAAAATTTGAATTTATATCCCACCCTTTTCTGAAGACTCAGGGCGGCTTACACTGTGTTAAGCAATAGTCTTCATCCATTTGTATATTATATACAAAGTCAACTTTTATTGCCCCCAACAATCTGGGTCCTCATTTTACCTACCTTATAAAGGATGGAAGGCTGAGTCAACCTTGGGCCTGGTGGGACTTGAACTTGTAGTAATTGCAAGCAGCTGTGTTAATAACAGACAGACTTAGTCTGCTGAGCCACCAGAGGCCCCTAAGCCACCCTGATGGCCCATCAAGACCATTGGTTTCTATATGTATGGAAGTTATAATGAATTGGTAGTATCTATTAGAATTGACTATATGGTGACATCTGCAATGGACCAGAAAGTTATTGCAGAATTAGTGGCTGCCCACTAATGGACATTTCTTGGTGTGTTGCTTCCCATTTTTTTGTAAACTGAAAGCCCAGTTATTGTTCCCCTTGAAAGGAGAACCACTCAATATATTTGGTACATACTTTAGGTTAGTAAACATGTTCCAAATTATATATCTGAATGATTGCACTATCAACAGTCCCAAGAAAGAACTAATCAAAGCTGAAATTTCTAATATTGCTAAAGCCTTTATGGAAGGATCAGATATTTGCATAGTTAAATTGTCCTTTCTCTTTTATAACATAACATAATAACAGAGTTGGAAGGGACCTTGGAGGTCTTCTAGTCCAACCCCCTGCCCAGGCAGGAAACGCTACACCATTTCAGACAAATGCTATCCAACATTTTCTTAAAAATTTCCAGTGTTGGAGCATTCACAACTTCTGCAGGCAAGTTGTTCCACTTATTGATTGTTCTAACTGTCAGGAAATTTCTCCTTAGTTCTAAGTTGCTTCTCTCTTTGATTAGTTTCCACCCATTGCTTCTTGTTCTACCCTCAGGTGCTTTGGAGAATAGTTTGACTCCCTCTTCTTTGTGGCAACCCCTGAGATATTGGAACACTGCTATCATGTCTCCCCTAGTCCTTCTTTTCATTAAACTAGGCATACCGAGTTCCTGCAACCGTTCTTCATATGTTTTAGCCTCCAGTCCTCTAATCATCTTTGTTGCTCTTCTCTGCACTCTTTCTAGAGTCTCAGCATCTTTTTTACATCGTGGCGACCAAAACTGAATGCAATATTCCAAGTGTGGCCTTACCAAGGCATTATAAATGGTATTAACACTTCACGTGATCTTGATTCTATCCTTCTGTTTATGCAGCCCAGAACTGTGTTGGCTTTTTTGGCAGCTGCTGCACACTGCTGGTTCATATCTAAATGGTTGTCCACTAGGACTCCAAGATCCCTCTCACAGTTACTACTATTGAGCAAGGTACCACATTTTGGTTTTTTTGCCTAAATGTAGAACCTTACACATATAGCTATGATTTTTCTTTCAAAATGAAGAATACCAAAAAGGGGCAAGTGTTGACGGCATCTTTACTTTTTTCCTCCAATTTCATTTTGTTTCTAGTTCTTCCTTCTTTATCTAAATTCTCAGGTACACCATAACACTCCATTCATCTAATGACTTTTAATTATTCTTGCTTTATCTTTTTTTTTTTTTTGCTAAATCTGTGCAATCATTGTTTATAAAACACAGCCAAGCTCAATTTGTCTATAGGCTTAGCTCCATTTGTTAGTAGTGATCTATATTATTAACCTCTACTTTCCATTTGTATGAGCTAATTTAATTCATTCCGGAAGTTGATTGAAAGAATTGTTAAAATATAATCAAAACCCTGTACATCTTATCCTTCTCTGTCTATGAATAAATTACTTCTCTCTTTAAAAGAAACTATTGCATCTGTGTTTCCTGGATAAATTAATCCAGATATGCTGTTGTCAATATCAAATTCTTCAAGATGTGTATCAGGTGGGGCAACATTGTAGTATTCAAATGATGGCTAACAGAAAACAAAAACAAGTAATACCAATAAAAATCAACATAAAGTTCTTAATCACTGTGAGGATAAAATCAGAAATGGATAGTAATATTAAGATATTTATAGCACACAAATAATATGCCTCCTCTTGCTAATGGCAGCTTTTTAGATAAAATTAGAGCACTATCATGTTCCTTATTCATTTTGTTTTATTACAAGTTAATAATGCCCTAATCCTTTTTCAACTGTTACTCATAGGGCTTGGTTTCCAAATCTCTTAATATATTGGTACTCATTTCAGCTTTTGCCCAGAGCTGGACACATTAATCCAATTGTAATCTAACCTATTGAAGTCCTAGATAAGTTATCAGCAATTAGTACCCTAGGAAAAACAGTGCAATGTGCCAAACCTCAATGCCAGGATTAACTTTTTTTAACTTAAAAGCTTGCATCTTGCTTAACTTGGGGACATGCAAAGTAGAATTGAGCTGTGCAAAATTTGGATGCACTGCTTCCATTAATACAGTTCAAGATTACCTTGGGCTATTTAGCTAGTTCATATTAAGCTAGTGGTCCATATGAGATATTCATCATATGCACTGTCACCAAATGGGTTTTCATGTTCTTGAACTATGTACATTTTTTTATACTTGTGATTCAAAAACCTAAATCTATTATTGGGCCAAATCTAACATAATCCTGTTGCATTTGATCCAATATTCAAGCTTTTAAGAATCATTTGAATTGTGATTTAGTTCTTAAGTTATTAGCCAGTATCCCTAGTTTGGTGTTATCTGCAGATTTGATAAACATCTTTTTCATCCCATCTCCCAGATGACTTTTAAAGACATTGAACACCATTGGGTTTAAGATGGAGCCCTGAAAAACAAATTAAATTGATAAATTAAACCTTTAATTTTATACCTAAAATATTTTTTTGTTTTGCTTTTATGAATAGGAATTAATTGTTTATTTTGTCACTGGGAATGAAGTCATTCATGAGAACTGAAAATAGTTCTCTAGAAGCAGACAACATAGCTCAAACCCCTTCTTTTATATATGCATAAAAGCTGAAATGGACCTATGCTTTCTGGCCCTTCACTAAACAATTGTTCCCTGGTCTATCTGCAAAATTATTTGGAACATAAACACCTGTATAAACACACTTGTATAGATCTACACATTTCATATAATTGGGTTCCAACTAAAAAGAAGAACTTGATAGTAAGAGAAGATTAGCCTACCTAGAGAAGACATTATGGAATAAATGAGTACTTTAAGGCCTTTCTTGAGGCATTCATTTTACCTTTAAAACACTAATACTTCCCAACCCTCCAATGGATAGAAAATGTTGGATCCTTGGTGGAAATTCTATGAGTCTTAAAAATGCTGGGAGAAGGTCATAGGTCAGTGTCCGTGAACCTATGGCACACGTGCTGGAAGTGGCATGTGAAACCATCCCGCGAAGAATGTGCGGCCTCATTGGCTCCTATTCTGCATTCCTGTGATCACATGCGTGCCGGTCAGCTGGCGGTCACGTGCATGGGAGCAGCGGAACCCGAAGTCATGCACAGGCCGGCACCCGATCTTCTGGGTTGATGTTGCACGCATGTATGATGGCCAGCTGTTCGTTGTGCATGCTTCCATACTGGTATCCGGGTGTTCAGGTGCTGGCTTGTGTATGCGTGATGGACCACTGCTCGTCCGGGTATCGGCGCTCCTGTGCACGCGAAGGCCAGCGGGGCTGCACATACCATGCGGGATGGTTTCCTTGGGGGATGGTTTCACATGCCACGTCTGGCATGCAGGCCGGCACGCAGGGACATCAAAGGTTCGCCATCACTGTAGATGGTGCATATGTCAAAACTTATGCATCTATATCTTATTCTAGAAGAAAACATGCATGTGTAGGCTACAGTGCCAATTGTGAAGGCTTTCAGAAAAGATGTCTTTAGGTCTCATAGAAGAAGCCTAATATGGATTCTTAGATTATCTATCCTAAGATGGATATATAGGGTGGTTGTCTTAGGTTATTACATGATATCATGAGTAAGAGACATGTTGTGCTCTGCTATCAATTTGTGGCACAGAAGTTCCTTTGCACAAAATAGAAAAATGTGAAGTACTGTTAAGCAAACAAGCATTTAAAGGAATCAAGTCGATTTCATCAAGTAACATTTGAAAAAAAAAGTGTCGATTAAGTTTTTAGTCCATTAGCCCCTCCTCACCAAATATTTTCACTTGAGTGGCACTTTCCTGAATTCTTCCGGAGAGAGTGGCAATTGAACAGACAAACTTCTTGCCATCATCAATAACTGTCACCGGAGAAATCAATAACGCATTTTTTGAACTCATTTGGATTCTGCCCTTGTACACGGTGAGATTGGCTGTATAGCCTTGAAGGTAATAGGATGGTTTCTTGATTAGGATCTCTTCATTTCCATTTTCTTTCTGCTAGAAATGGGAGATATGTCAATGATGCATTGCCAAGAAAAAGCATGAATTATCATCATTTCTTTCTTTTTAATGTAATAGAAGATGCTGATGTAATAGCAATTGTACACCTGGGATAGGTGAATCACTGATTCTTCCTTCCTTCCCATAAGAGCTACTAGCTAGTAGGTAGCCTATCTCTCTTTCCCATCATCTACAGTATATTTTACAATCTGTCTCATGAACAGTCCCTTTCTGTTATAAATTTCACTTTAGGACATATCTCTTTTGTTACCTAATTCAGATAGAAAATAGATCTGGGACTGCAGAATGAAAAAAAAGCATTTTTTTCCCTTTTTAATATCTCCTCAGCAGCAATTATAAAGAATGTTTACTTAGAAATAGAAATAAAATAACAAGCTTCTCTAACAATAGTACTGAATAGTCTGCAAGTGCCATCTCTGACTAAAGCAATGAAGAAAGATTTTATTCTTGAGAACCTGTGTCTCAGTGTGAGTCTCTCTGTGTGCATGCCCACAAACCCAGAGACCACACAAACACACAATAGTCAGTGATGATCTAACAGTTTCCAAAATCTCAAGCTTCAGAAGCTGTAGAGGCCGAAGTGATGACTAATATTAATACTTGGCCCCAAATTGAAAGTTCCCAGACATACTTTACACTACTAAAATTCTAAAAGTTCAAAGGACAAATCAAACCTAATGACAGAATGATTTGATCAGCAATTTCACGTAAATATTAAAACTGTATTGGGATAAAGTGGAAATTTGCAGAACTGCCGCGCAAGAATAAAATATTCTAGTATCTACACGCAAAAATGCTTAACCAGGAGAGGCAGAAATTATAGAATTGCCAGCTCATGCACAGGGGCATCTGAAGCAGGTGCAGGGGTAAAATGCTACTGGTCTGGACCAGTTCGGCCGAAACGGTAACGATGCCAGCAGGTGGTTCAGAGAATCGGTAGCGATGGCAGCACGAGGCTCCGCCCACCCACCCAGTCATCATTACTTCCTGGTTTTAACCAGGAACTAACCTGTTTTACCCTCTGCACATGCGGAGAAGGGTTTGTGCCTGCATGTGACATTCACTTCCGAACTGGCAGGGAAGGTAAGTAGATTTCACCCCTGAACAGGTGGGCAAATATTATGTATCAAAGGCATCAAATTAGCACATATGAACAGAGTAACTGAAGCTCCATCCATTTTTATGTAAGTATGATGTATGTTTGATGCACATTAAAACAAAGGATGAGACTTTATTGCCTAGACATACCTGTTTTTTTTAAAGCTGTTGACCTCCCCACCCCCTTTGGACAACCAGCTCATGGCAGTGGTATGATTATATACTAATAAAGAATGGAGCTGGACTTTTTGGGCCCTTTAAATAATTGGGAGGGTTAAAAAAACCCTTAAATTCTAACCAGATTCAATGAAAAAGTTTATATAAATTTAGATATCTCAAAATAAAAATCTATTATGAACAGCCATATACATATAGCACTAATATGCATGCTGGATAATTTATATAACATATTTTCAGTAAACATATTTAGTGCTGCTAAGACTAATAACTGCACTTTATTGTTACTTGAATATGAGATGCTTTGGTTCATATCAGATATCTCCTAAACATGGATAATCTATGAGGAACATGAGATCCTCAAGATTACAGATTTCCAGAGTCACAGCCTTCAGCGCAAACTAAGTTTTAATAATAATTTCCCAGCCATTTTAAAAAGCAAAATAACAAATAAGATATATTCTGACAGTGTCGTGTCCCACTCCTCCGCTGACGGCCGGGTCAGGGAAATCCGAATCAGGCTTGCCTCTGCAGCTCTGCCCAAAGTCCTAGCAAAGTCCTCAGAGCAGGCAGGAGACCAGTAAGTGACTTCAGCAAGATAAGTTCGACTTTGCCTGACTCAGAGACTGCCAGAAAGCAGATCCTTTATATAGGCCATGGGGTGTGGCTCCATGACTCAGCACTCATTAAGGCCTGCCCCTCCCTTCCTTCTGTTGCCTCCGCCTATCCAATCTTCTGATGCGAGGGTCACTCCAATCAGCTGTTGTTGGAAGTAAACTTTCCTCAGGCTCACATGCTGTGGAGGAGGGGGAGGGGTCTAGCTGCTCCGTTTGCCTGGGCATGGAGCCAGGGCTGGGGTCGGGGGATGCTCCCTCCTCTGCAACCTGCTTGGGCATAGAGCCAGGGCTGGGACCGGGAGGTGCCCCCTCCTCTGCAGCTTGTCTGGGCATGGAGCCAGAACTGGGGCCGGGAGGCATACATTCCTCCGTGTTCAGGAGCAGATAAGCAGACCCCGGCTGCGGTGAGAGCGGACAAGACACAACAGACAGGGTTGGTGAAGCCGCTTTGGTCTTAGGTCTCATCCTACCCTTATTTTATTGAGAAAACGTTACTTACCAATAACCACGTTACAGAAGCATTTGTCAGGTTTATATAATGAGGCATACCGTTCACGCATGGAATTTCTAAGGTCTCATTGAGTAAAGCTTGTAACACAGAATTCTTGTAATCTTTTATCAAGCAGAAAAAAAAGTAAAATAAGAATATTATGTAGACAATACCAATGTACAGTGCATGTAAAAGTCTGCAAGTCCTATACATTCATCCGCATTGTGAATATAAAAGAATAGTTCTCCAAAATAAGAATAGATCTTTTTTTGAGAGATGGAAAGCAGATAACTATCATAGATAACTATAAAGAGAGGTCAGTGATTTCTTGATATTTCAAGATTTAAAATGTTTTGCTTAGAACAAACAACTTTAATTTTATAGCTCTTTCATCTGCTACTGCCACAAGGAAGCAAACAATTTATTTTGGGACTGTAAACATATTTTAGGTTCTAAAATAGATTTGTGCGTACAATGAAACAGATAAATGAAAGCAGAAAGTCTTCTTTACAAAGACAGAGTTTATTAAACAGTATTAGAACCCAAAACACTATTCAGACATTATGTTTACAGTAACTCTAAATTAGTCTAGTTAGTGTTATAGGAATGAACTTGGGCAGTCAAAAATCCCTTTTCTTCCCCTAACGTATTTGTAAAATTATCAGAAATATTTGCTTCCAATTTTATGTTTCATGTTAGTACACACAATATTTACAATACTAGACAACACAGTATCACCTGTAGAGATGTTCAAATTTCTAGGTTCTACCATATCTCAAGATCTAAAATGGACAGCTATCATCAAAAACATCATCAAAAAAGCACAACAAAGAATGTTCTTTCAACGCCAACTCAGAAAGCTCAAACTGCCCAAGGAGTTGCTGATACAGTTCTTCAGAGGAATTATTGAGTCTGTCATCTACACCTCTATAACTGTCTGATTTGGTTCTGCAACCCAACAAGACAGACACAGACTTCAGAGGATAATTAGAACTGCAGAAAAAAAAATTGCTACCAACCTGCCTTCCATTGACGACCTGTATACTGCATGAGTCAAAAAGAGGGCTGTGAAAATATTTACAGACCCCTCATATCCTGGACATAAACTATTTCAACCCTCAAAATGACGCTACAGAGCACTGCACACCAGACCAACTAGACACAAGAACAGTTTCTTCCCAAACGCCATCACTCTGCTAAACAAATAATTCCCTCAACACTGTCAAACTATTTACTAAATCTGCACTACTATTAATTTTCTGATTGTTCCCATCACCCATCTCCGTCCACTTATGACTGTATGACTGTAACTTTGTTGCTTGTATCCTTACGATTTATATTGATATTGATTGTTTCCTGATTACTTATTTGTACCCTATGACTATCATTAAGTGCTGTATCTTAGAATTCTTGATGAACGTATCTTTTATTTTATGTACACTGAGAGCATATGCACCAAGACAAATTCCTTGTGTGTCCAATAACACTTGGCCGATAAAAAATTCTATTCTATTTCAATTTTTTCCCACCAAATTGGCAGTTAAAGAAATTAAGTGGAAAGAAAGTTTCTTCAATAATGTTGCTTATAATGTCTTCCCTGGGACTGAATAGGAAGACCAGGGGGCTGCATACATCTAAAAGAGAAAACATTCTTATACATACTGTAATAAAATAGTGCAAAGCTAGTATTTCCTGCATGAGAATCCTCCGAAATTTATGTTATCTTTGAAAGAAATTTCAAAGCTAATTCTCTTTCATTAAATTGTATAAGAAAAATATGATTTTTTTTAAAAAATCAGAAAATTTCTATGCCTAACAGTATTATCTAAAAGCTACTTAAACTTGTTTCAACTTTTGTGTTGAACTGGTTTGGAAGCAAAATAAGATTAGAAACCTATAAAGAAACCTCATCTAGTTTCCAGGCAGATAAATGGAAAAGAATGAAGTACTGGCTTACATTAAAGTTAGGAAGTGCTTTGTTAAATGACAATATTTAAGAAAAAACTTGCACTTTCATAATGGCATATAAATCTTGTTCTTGTCTTTGCTTGTTATTGACCTTATGGTAATGCTTTTACCTATTACTTTTGGCCAGTTATCAGCCCCTAAAGATCTGGGGATGGATATTAATCCAGATGGGCATACAGGTAGTCCTTGACTTACAACCATTCCTTTAGGAATTGTATTTATCTTTCTTTTCTAAATGAATGCCTATGATAGCATAGTCCTGCCTACTAGCATAAGAAACAGACTTCTCATAAACTAGGCAGCATGAAGGGAAATAGAATAAACAGACTAAATACTGGAACATCAGTTGAGAGCAGATGGTCAACTTAGACTGCATAAATAACAGCACACTATCAATAACTTAAAGTAGAAATTAAAATGAACAACTATAGCACTCATTAAGATATTAACAACTACCATCAAAACTGGTGTACAAAAACAAATTGAAATAAAGAAAAACAAAACTGTAAATCAAATTGTTGAAGCTAGCCTGAATAGGTAAATATGAAACTGAACTAGAATGGAAGATAAATATCGCCAGCCATTCCTTAACTATTTCAGAACAGAATATTCTCCAGCAAGGACTAAACTACAACACGGAGAATGCCAACCACTTACAGCATCGCTCAAAACAACTGACCAATCAGTAAGAACCAATAAAATGTATTAAACCCCTGGTCAAATGGGCACAGGGTAGAAGAAAGACAGATCCTAAAAACATTAAAAACTAATCAAATTATCTCAATACTTGTAATAAATTATGCACACAATTAATATTGACAGAACATAGTGCATCCAAAAAGCAAAAGAAAAATGGCAAAGAAACCTACCACCTCACAAACACAAACACAGTGGAAAAACTGAACAACCAAGTCTAGAAAACCCTCAACCAGTGGTGGGTTGTCCCCAGTTCGGACTGGTTCTTGCGAACCAGTAGTAAAACCAGGGGCAAGCTCCACCTACCCACCCGGATGTCATCATAGATGATCTGCGCATGCGTAGAAGCTTGGTGCACGCGCAAGCGAAGCAAGCACACATGCATGCGATCCCATTGCAAACCAGTAGTAAAGGTAAGTAGAACCCACCCCTGCCCTCAACAATATCAAATAAAGGACCTATCACAAAAGAATAATGTTGTATGAAAAGCAACTGTGGACTAGTCCATGTATTCTTCTATGGTTACCCTAAATGCATAAACTTGGCAGAATTGTGTCTCATTTCATAAGCAACTGTAACTAGGGAGAATGTCTTCTCTGTTGTAGCACCTAACTTCTGGAAAAACATCTGCCACAGTATTCAGATTACCTCAGCTCTACTAATATCTAGATTTTAAAAAAATAACCCTAGCTTTGATAGACTGGTTGTTTTCATTTGGTGTATAGATCTAGCTTGGTGATGATATATGGTCCCCCAGTTAAATTTGTTAAACTGATCTGATTGACTTTTTTTAACTATGTCCCAAATGTATTGGACGAAGATGGTGCTGTGGACTTAAACTACCTTGATTTTAGCAAAGCTTTTGATACGCTTCCATATAACGAGTTCGTAAAAAAGCTTTACAGACTAGGGCTTAACTACTGGGAGTTTATAAGTGTTATGTAACAGAAGGATTCTTAGGTAAGGCTCATCTTTTTGCTGATGACATGAAGGTGAGTACTAGGGTTGATGTTCCTCGGGATATTTATAATAGCCATTTTACCCAATTATCTAATTGGATGCCTGGTTATAATGACTATAAATTCTGATCTTAAGTTTTACAACATTCCCACTATCATCTGATATTGCCAGAATGTAGGAACTCTTTTGATTAATAGCAACAGCACTTAGACTTATATACCACTCCACAGTGCTTAACAGCCCTCTGTAAGCAGTTTACAGTGTCAGCATTTTATCCCCAACAATCTGGGTCCCCATTTTATGACCTCAGAAGAATGGAAGGCTGAGTCAACCTTGAGTCAGTGGGAATCAAACTGCCGAACTGCTGGCAGCCAGCAGTCAGCAGAAGTAGCCTGCATTCTAACTACTGTGCCATTTAATACTAGACCTTTGGCCCCAATTTTGTCTTAATGTCCCGTTCTCCCCCGCCCCCTCCATTTGTACCATTTTCTCTATAGTTTCTGCATAATCATTTCCAATCCTTATCAGTTTATATCATTTACAACAAAACAGTTGTAATACAAACATGCAATCAATAGGACCATAAAAATGAAAAGGGTAGAGCGAGACATTTTTTAGTATCCAAGTGTTGCATTTACTGAGACCAGTCACATGATGTCAAGGAAAATGAAAATCAGCAGCAATGACAATGTAGAAAAATAAATATGCTAATAATAAATTGATAATTTGACTTGTATAATGGCAACTCTGAGGGCCACATGCAGGTTTCCCCCCTCTTTTTAGAGTTACACTACATTACTTTTTTGTATATTTTTTCCTCATTTTTTTTTAAAAAAAAAATATTATTGTACTTACCTCTTTTCTTAACAAAAAGGCGTATTTTTGAGCTACTTGTTCCAACTGGAAATGTGGTAAAGATACATTCATAGGAGCCAGAGAGCTCAAGTGTGACATTCTTCAGTTGTAGAATCCAGTTGTTGCATTCTAGGTTGTTTGCTAAAGAAATATCCTGTTTGGAAGTCCTGCTGAAGTCAGTCAAACAATCATGGAAGCCTTTCTCAAAAGTTGCTGAATTGTTGTAGGCCGCTTCAAAATATTTTGTACCATAGAGAGGGTTATATACAGCTATTATTCTTGATAGACCATCAGCAGACTTAGACCACTGAATCTGTGTTATATGGGTTCCTTTTTCTTGCGAGATGCTGCATTTTAGAGTCACACTGCTACCAGCCAAAGCAGAGACAGTTTCTTTATTTGTAATTTTAACCGCAGAACATCCTACAAATCAATATAGTGGGAATATTATTGCAGTCACGGATAATAGTCCTTGCATTAACTTAGCCTTCCCTGTTTGATGTTCTCATTGGAAAAAAAATGTTCCATATCCTTATATTTATGATTTATAATTTTAAACAGTTATAAATAAATATCATATAATATTTATATTATTTATAAGTAAGTATATTTAAGATTTTGGCTCTGTACAGAGGAAATAACTGTAAAGGACAATGGCCCAAAATCACCCAGTTACCATGTAAAAGAGCGACCAAAACATGGGCTACACTACTGCTAATCCAGAGCCTTAGTGCCCCCCACCCCATGTTATGAAAGATTGCACTGCCAACAACAGGTGAAAACCTGACAAAACCTAAATGAAAATTAAAAATTCTGTACAGTTCATTAACATTCTCCTCCCCGATCTATCACATTAGACTTTAACTTTGATGGCAAACTGTGCAGGTCCTCTGAAGTCACAACCAAGATTTTGAAAAAGATTGGATTAAGTCCTGGAATAATAGGATTTTTTCCCAGATTTTTTAAAATGTTACCTTTGTTATTTGTATAAATAGCTCAACGCAGTTACCTAATACTCCTTCTTCCTCTTATTTTCCACATAACAATAATCCTGGGAGGTGGGTTTTTTAGGCTGAGAAAGAATCAGTGGCTGAAAGTCATCCAGCTTGCCTACAACCTAAATCAGGACTAGAACTCACAACTTCCTGCCTTCTCGTTTGGTCTCTTTTAATTAAACTAAACTGGTTTTGGAGTTTTAATATAAAATTCTGCTTTATTCTGAGCTCTAACATGATGGGACTGAACCTTGACTAAAAATTTAAACAAGCAGGTATATATTTCTAAACAAATATATATATACAAAAAGAGCAATATAAAGAGGCCTGGAAATTTAAAAAATGATGTATTTTGTTCAGCATCTTAGTTTTAAGAAACTGCTCTACTTTTGACAAAGCTTGGCACAGGCAATTCTTCCTTGTAAGTATCTTTGGTTCATATGGAGGATCAAAGTGGTACACACAGGACATTAAGAATAAATATTTTATCCCAAAGCAAGAGACTATTGGTTAAAAATTAAAAAATGGTTAGAGGAAATGACAGAGGGAAAAATTGATATGAAACCTGAACTGTTTCTTTTGGGGATTATAACAGGAAAAATGAGTAATGAAATTCAATACCTCATAATTCACATAATTACAGCCGCTAGAATTTCATTTGCCCAAAATTGGAAACAAAAATATGCTCCATCAAACACATTGATTGTAAAAAAGGTGCTAGAGTGTGAAGAATCAGATAAGTTAACAATGGCATTTAAAGATAGAGAGGAAACGATTTATTATGAAACATGGAATAGGTGGTACAATTGGCTGGAAAAGAAATCTAAAATTAATGTATAATGTATAGTATAAGAGAAGATATTATAGTGAAAAGAAATATTTAAAGCATAGTAGATATGTATATAATGTAGTGATTATAAGAATGAATAAGTAGCAAACA
Organism: Ahaetulla prasina; assembly: GCF_028640845.1. Classification (NCBI taxonomy): domain Eukaryota; kingdom Metazoa; phylum Chordata; class Lepidosauria; order Squamata; family Colubridae; genus Ahaetulla; species Ahaetulla prasina. The sequence continues at coordinate 38,542,768 of NC_080543.1, read as the reverse complement.
AAATGTATATGTATATAAATGGGTCGAAAGATAAAATGGATATTATTAAAGATGCCGGTATCAGAAAGCTGTAAAAATGTAACAAAGTTTGTTTTTAAAGAAGTATATGTTGAATAAAAATACTTTTTAAAAAAGGAATAAATATTTTAATAGGTAACTTTTATTAATAGCTTTTTTATTTTAAAATGTGTTGCCACTCTTTGTACTTTCTCTTTCAAGTTAGGAATGTTCTATTATCAGGCCAAAGTTGTTAAGGCTGGCTGGCAGACATCTGACTGTTTGGTCTGTATTCTGGCTAATATCCTATATAGAGAATCATCTGGTTACACTATCTGTTTGTTTTCTCATACAGGAGAAAAAATAAAAAGATAAAATAAGACTGTCAACAACAAAAACATTTTTCTTGCATTGATTTAGGTCACATCCCAAAATGATCACCTGTTCATGGTCAATTAAACTGCATTGTGGGAAGGAGACATTGTGTAAGCTTCACTACAATAATGCAGTTAACACAGATGGGCAGTTCATAATCTTATTTGAAAGACATGTTTTCTAATATTTAGGGCAGAAGCTGCATTGACAAGCCTACAGACAGGATTTCCTGATTGTCTCTTCAAGGTACTCCCCGAGTCTAAGTTTGCTTCGGTTATCCACTAATGAGCTGATAATGATATTCTTTAATTAAGAACATTTGTAGTTTAATCCCATAAACCATAATTCTTCACTTTTTAGAAAACTCATAATGGAACTAAACTACTTTGGTTCTTAGAAGAACAAACACCTTATAATAACAAAGATCCAGCAACTTTGAGCCAGAAAATATAATTTTGTATTTAAACAAAAACAATAACCATGTACACTATCTTGTGCTCTAACAAGGAACTGAAAAAACAAATTCATACACCCAGATACCATCATTTTATGGAAAGAACTTACCACTGAGGATACATGCTAGGATGAGTAAATAAGACATCTGAAATTCCATCTTCAGAATATAAAAAAATAATACTGCTAATAACAGTCTGTCTCAGTATTCAACAACTGATAAGTTTCATTCCTTCAACAGTGAGTAGGCTTTTTATACTTTCTTTTTCGAAGGTTTGAGAAGAAACATACTTACAGGAAATGAAACCACCCACTGAGGATGTTTTAAAAATGTAAATGTATTTTGCCTTTTAAAAAAGAATAGATAAAACCTCATGCTATATTAACTTGTCCTACTGCCCAAATATTATTGACACGCTGAGTTAAAGAATTCAGTTCTCAGTAAAGCATTCTTTAGCAACCAGGGACAATTGACAGTAGAATTTAAATGGAAATTTACTGGAAAATATGTAGTCTGATTAGTGATATAATATGCGTGATAACAGTGGGTGTTTAATCCTTATTAGTGCTCCTTCCCTCACCCTTCATTTTTGTGCTAGTAATTCAGCATTAGATACCTAACTCTACAGTGAGGTCTAGACTAGACAACTTTGGGTAGATGAATTTGACTATTCATAGCAGTATTTAAATCAAGAAAAACTTTACCAGGAAACTATAATGAAGTCCACTTTCTTAAAAAATTTAGGATATGTTATCAATAGTGTACAAACATGATTATTAGGGATTCTTTACTTTTTATTCTTCTTTACTCTTTACACTGATCTACTTTTGTGGAGTAGAGGTAATATAATACCTCAACAAAAACAAAGCCAACAAAATATCTGGTCACTGGTGAACCTGTATTGCATAGGTTTGGGGCCAAATCTGGAAGAACTCTTGTTTTTATGAATTGTTGAAAGGAAGTTGAGATAGCACTGTGTGAAGTGCTTTAAACAATCCAAAGCCTTATTACAAAGGAATAGGAAATCTCTGACCTGCTGGCCTATTTTAAACCATTTGCTCTTATATTATAGGTTATTAATTTTGTGACACAATTGTCTGTTTTCTGTAATTGCTTTCTTCAGATCTCCTCTCCTTACCCCTTGTCTTATCTGGAGGAGAGCAAGAAGTCAGCATATGCCCTATCTACATGACTCACTAGAAAAATAGCTTCATCACAGTTCTATTGATCCTATAACTATTCATCACAATTGGACATGACAGCACACACACAACATGATATATGCCATGAGCACAAGTGGTTTGATCTATCAGTCTCAGTAGTTCAGAGGTCATAAGTTCCTATCCTCAGAGAGGCATGCTGAAAACCATTATTCTTCTGCATTGGCTTTGAGTGGCCCATATATGCTGACACTTGTCATACCACTGGGAATTTACAAGTCAGTAAAGATAAGAGAAGAATAATTTATCTTGCTTAAACTACTACGCAGAGGATAAGTAATTACTTAGATGTGAGATAAAAGAAATCAGCAAAGGGGAATTTTGCAAAATACATTTTGTATTGCCAGTATTATCTTTTTGAGTGGTTCTTGGTGCTCTCTGAGCTTGGTTGCATTTTTGTTTTTTTTTTGCAAATGTTTCATCACTCAAACTAGGTAACAACCTCTGTGCTAGTGATTATCTTGTCCAGCGCTTCTTTGCAACAATCATGAAAGTGGAGCGGTATCTGCCATGTAAGAGAGAACGCAGATTTTGTGTGTATTCCCTCTCTTTCTTGGCATTGCATTTCCTTATGATCTTGCAAAATCTATGCAAATCTGAAGTTCCAAAAGAACTTTTATTGTCACTTTCTTATAAATGCTGAATTGATTATCAGTGAAACCAGAGCTTATTTGTTTATTTGTTTCCATATAATGGAATAAATTAGTGGTCCCCAACCCCTGGTCCATGGACCGGCACTGGGTGATGCCATGCCAGAAACTGGGTCATGCCATGCAAACAAGTGAAACCCCATCTGTGGGATGCAGGCAGCACAGGAAACCACACCCTCTCCAGTCTATGGAAAAACCTGTCTCCATTGAACCAGTCCCTGGTGCCACAAAAAGTTGGAGGCCACTGGAATAAAGGATGTAATAAAGAATAGATCTAGTTCCCAAAACACCTGGGGATGTCTGATGTACAGAACTCAGAGGAACATCACATTCCTCCACCTACTTCTCTCTCTCTTTTTTTTGCCTTGTCAAAGATGGAGGTTTTTGTGGTTTTGGTTAGTTTACGTCTCCTCCCCAAAATAGTTTTATTTTCATTTCCATCTATTTTATCCCTCCTCCACATGTACTTCGGATTTAAGAATGGCTAAGGGCAAAGACAAGCTATCTCTTATTTCCTGCATTCTGCAACTAACAATGTTAACAATTTCTGGCTTGGATTAGCTTTCCTTATCTGTCTAATTAGAAAGACTTCACAATCAGAGTTCACCTCCACATTAGTTCTGCAAATTTAGGGAGTGAAAATGGAATTGATATGGAAGTGTTCTGTGAAAGAAGGAACCAGTAATTTTTCAGTTTATATTTAGATGATTCCCACTAACAATAAATTATCTGGACAGTCAGTAGGCTCCTACAGTGAGTTCTATCCAATCATCAATTCAGCATTTAATGTTTTGGTAAACAGAGTTTATTGCTAACATTAAATTATTGCTAACATTAACATTAACAAGTCTACTTGTTTTTATTGCAACATTTTCTAATACCTACTGTGCAGGTATCAGAAGGGACAATCAATCAATCAATCAAATAAATAAAACTTTTTTTTTTTGTTTAAAAATCTTACTAAGATGTACAGGTACTCCTCGACTTATGACCACTATTGAGCCCAAAATTTATGTTACTAAGTGAGAAATTTGTTAAGTGAGTTTTGACCCATTTTATGACTTCTTGCCACATTTGTTAAGTGAATCACTGCAGTTGTTAAATTAGTAACACGGTTGTTAAATGAATCAAGCTTCCCCATTGACTTTGCTGGTGAGAAGATTGCAACATGACCCTGAGATACTGCAACTGTCATAAATATGAACCATTTTTCAAGCATCCAAATGTAAATCACATGACCATGGGGATGCTGCAACGGTCATAAGTGTGAAAAATGGTCATAAGTCACTTCTTTCAGTGCCGTTGTAACTTCAAATGGTCACAAGCAAACTGTTGTAAATTGAGGACTACCTGTAGATTATGACTATACTTTTATTTCATGCAATTGTGTGGTCCTACTATAACTACAGCTTGAGGATTTGAAAATCAATTCTGTAATTTTTAACCACAAAACATTATTTTTCTCTATACATTGGTAAGAGTGTGTAATTGGACTTTTTCACTACATTTAAAGCCATTTAAAAATACTGCAACAAAAAGATCCTGCAAATAATTCAATGTCATGATAATGTATTTATTACCCTTTGAAATTCACAGCATGTACTACCGCTTCCCAGAAAACAGTACTGAAGAATTGCCAATAGGTGGCGATATAATATCATCTACTTTACATCTCGGGGGGGGGGGGCGCGGGTAAAAGCCTTAAAAAGCCTTGGCTGGTATATATTAACTTTGCCCAGTTTAGAGAATAGCAAGAGGACTTCTTTAGTTATATTCTGTTAATACTTTTACTTCCAGAGTAATAACCATGAATGCTTTTGAGGGGAAAAAAATGCTTACCAATTCTTCTATTTTATTTTCCATTTAGGAACCAGATGAGGGGCAGTGGGAGGATGGGTTAAAGCTGGGTGGACACGGGTACTTACATTGATTGCCATACAATTCTATCTGAACAGTTTGGTTAAGCTGAATCTAAGAAGATCCCAGGAGGTCAGGCAGCAGCACAATAAAAGAGATCTTGAACTCTAGGGACCGTTTCAACTGTTTTCAAAGAAAGCTTTTTCTGAGAATTTGGCAAGAGCTGTTCCTGCTTGAGGCAAGAAATTATTCCCTAGCAGACAGATGTGCTCTAAACATGCTTGACAGAAACTCAAGCTTCACACTGAAATTGGGGAGAAAAGAGTATACTTTGAAATGGAAATAGTGTTAAATGATAGGGGTTTTTTTTAAGGGTACCCTAAGTTTAATTTCATAGCTTCTATTGTATTAAACATCTACTTATACAGCAATCTTCTTTTTCTCTACATCTATTTATTTAATCACTATCCTGCATCCAAAATACATAACTACATATCTGCAGTTAACTAGAATCTGAATATATGAAACAAGGCAAAAAAAATGGAATGGGAATAGTGAGGACAAACTGTTAAAAGACAACTGAAGCACTGGTAGGAGGAATATCAATTTATACCCATGAAAACGAATTATTTCAGAGAGGGAGGGAGGGAGGGAGAGAGAGAGAGAGAGATATATCCAATAAATCGTCAGCAATTCTAGGTAATTTGTCCTCTCACCACTGGGTCCCACCGGTTTTTTTTTATCCATTACTCTGTATGTGGTCAGCTAAAAGATTCTCAAAAATACCTAGATTATAGCTGAGTTTACAGGCATCCCAGCTGGAGAGGTAGCATAGTCTACTTTACAAGAATATATTATACTTTGGAGAATTTCCTGCACATCTTACAATTTTCTCTACCCTTTGGAAAGCAAATTATGACTGAGTTAATTTCCTTTAACATTCATCTTTAGATTCTAATCACTACATATTATACCTTCAGGCCTAGTATAATATATATATGCAGTCATCTAATTTTAATCAACTAATGATAAAAAAAGAATGTATATAAATCACATTTATAAAATTACATGATCTATTTGAAAGTCAGTCACCTCGACTATAACTGTGAGTCTTAACACAGCTACTTAACCTGTCTTATTTTTATTTTACGGTGCTAGACAAACCAATGATAAAAAACAGCATTAAAGGATCACCAATTTTTTTGACAGATATCGAGGGGCAATGTGTTTCCCTTTAAAATTAAAACAACCTCTGAGTTTGCTTGCAGGCCCCTGGCACTATAGTGCAGTTTAGGAATTGTGGGGTGCCATAAAAAATATATATAAAGACACTAAAGGTACCATGAACTGAGAAAGTTTGGGAAATTGTGGCTTAACTCTATTTCTCAGACAGTCCTGTTAGTGAGGAATGCTGATTAGAATGGTGGTTTCAGAATCTCTAGCAGGCTGTGAAAGAGAAGGCTAGAAGATTCTGAATGGCAACTCGCTTGATAGTTGAGTAGATAGGGAAAAAAGATTTTCTGCCAAAATTGCCAATGCCGTTTGCTTCTACATATGAACTCTGCATTTTATTTCTTAAATTAATCCTTTATTTGATCTCTATGTGATCAAGTTAATTCAGTGATTGCAATTGTCCTTTTAAGTCAGCTTTGAACAAACTGACAAGAAGTTGTCAGCCTTCTCTTCCTTGAACTAAAAGCAAGTTAATTCTGCTTCTCTATTGACAACTTGCATTTCAGCCCTCTGTACTTTTGGGGACTGTTCTCTGAGCATCATTAATCATCAGAAGTTGTCAAATCTAGACAACTCCTTGATTTAGTAGAAAGCAGGGAATAATATCTATTTTCTGTTTTTTATCCATTTATTTCTATACATTTTTTCTCACTATTTAGTAGGGAAAAAATCTATTCTTTTCAGTGCCCCAAATATAGATTACATCTAGAATCTCCCTCCGATCTATTATTTAATTCAAACATGCCTAATTTCCATGACTGGGATTTTTTGAAACTGATGTCCAACTTGTATGGAAAAAGCTCCTCTATAATCTGGAAAGAATATTGGGTCATTGAAGATGTTGTATTCTGCAATTATTTATTTAGCGTATGTCATACAATATCGGGGAAATCTACACAATGCAGTCCTGACAGCCTAGATTACTAGTTCATTCTGTTTGACACTTGTGCACCTATCCTTGCTCTGCAGTGAGTGAACTAGCTTTACACCAGGGGTGAAATACTACCGGATTGGACTGGATCACATGATCCAGTAGCGATTCCGGCCAGTAGTTTGGTGATCCGATAGCGATGGCAGAGTGAAGCGCCACCCATCCGCCTGGTTTTAACCAGGAAATAATGTGTTTTTGACCTGCGCATGCGCAGAAGGTCTATGTGCGCATGTGACGTGCGTGGTGCGTGCGCTTCCAAGCCGGTAAGGAAGGTAAGTAGATTTCACCCCTGTTTTACACCAAGTAATTAGTGGCACTCAGATTGCTGGCTCTTCCAGGGTTCACCACCAGTCTTGCTTCACTTCGCCTTGCCTTGTGTCCAGCCAGATCCAGTGTTGGTTTCCTCTCTCTTGCATACACAAATGCACTCAGGTTTTCACCACCAAAGTGATATCCATTTTTCTACTTACCATATTGCAGGCTTTCAAATTGCTGAGTGGGCAGAAGCCAGGGAGCGAGCAACAGCAGCTCATTCCATCTCACAGAGCCAGGCTTGAATTGCCAGAGTGCAGACCATTTCGGGCCACCAGTTCTAGCATCATTAAACCACTGCGCCACCATGTCACCTTCTTCAGCAGTAAGACACAGGTTTTAAGCCGTTCAAATAATGTTTAAGTTAATAAAAGTGAATTGTAATTCAATTTCATTGTGAATAAACCAATTCCTATGGCACCATTTCTTAGAACCCTAAACATGTTTTCATAATCACAAATATATCTACTTTTACTGACTTGAAAGTCTGAATCACAGAGGTCAGGAGAAGGAGCTGTGAGAATTAAGCCAAAAGTCAATAGTTGTCAAACTGGAGTTGGTAGGATATAAACATTCAGTCAGTTCACTCTCTGGGTGAAGAATTAATTAATTTTTGGGAATGATTGGAAGAAAAAGACATGGAAAGAATCCTTGTATGTATAAGTGTCAAGACACTGTCTCCTGTTCTGGAGATAATATCAGCCTTAAAAAAGATGAGCAATCATCTCAGCAAGATAGCAAGTCTGTTTTATATGCATGTTTTATTCCAAGGTTTAAATTCTAAAATTCTTTCTGCCATGTTCTCCCAAGCTTTATGATTAACTAATTGCAACTTTTGGGGTCCCCTCCCCCGCTCAAATTTGATATGTGGCTTGTGTTTAAAGAATAATCCTGTTTGATTCAAGGGTTATTTCCTGCTTTGTCAACTCCAACTCTCATACTAAGAGGCATTTGCATTCTCATACAGATGGTATGGTTGACAATAAACAATTTTGTTTGGCTTCCTTCTAATTACAGTATAGATCTTTATATTGCAAAATTGTGACACTTCTGATTAAAACTGGTCTAGAGACTAAATTTAATCATATGAAGTAGGTGGTCTAAGATTTATTATGTGTCTTAGACACTGAAGCCTGATCAGAGTAAATTCTGATGCCATCTCACTTCTGTCACTAAAACTAGGGTTTGGTGTCTGATCCCTTAATCAGCTAATTCCCTAAAGCCACAATTTTATACACATTTGCTTGAATTTGGAGAGCAATTTATCTATAGATACTGATCAGTCCCTAATGTTGCACAAGATGTTTTCCAATAAACTTTTAAACATTTATTATAATATTTCTGAATCTGCCAAATCAGGGAGACTGTGAGAATGCACATTCTTCCTATGGAGAAAAACATTAGTCGTATTTCTATTGTACTGACTTGCAGGCCCAATGGCAGCAATTTAGAATTCATATCAATATTTACTATTTCCCATTCCAGTAAAGACTTGTGCAATGTCAGCTAAGAGATTAGTAATTGATTTTCAGATTTTAATTTGCTCTTCATTTAATATATTGTTTAGACAACATGGAAATGTATAATTATTTAATTGTCAGGAATTGTGGAACCTAGTGCCTGGCCCTTGAAAAATCAATAATATGGTGAATTAATCTCAATATGCTTCTGTATTGTAATCTTAAAATTGGATTTTGAGCAGAGAAACACACAGGATCTTTTTTTTCAAACAGATGTAGGACCAGAGAAATGTAATATTAAATTTGTAAAACTATATTAAGAATATTTTAGATATTTTTCACTTTAATTCCAAATGCAGAAACACTGAAATAGACAAGGGAGTCTATCTCAGAACAAAAGGAGTTTTACTGGATTGGTGACACAGGAAACAATAATTAGTATTCACTCAGATATTTGAATAAATAAATAAATAAATAAAGGTGGTAGCAAAAATAATCCTCTTCTTTTACCATAATACCATATTGGCATTGACTGATTTTATTAGATTTCCAAGCCAAGTTTACATAGATGTTGTGCCCAAACTGTAATTTCAGTCCTAGTGCATACTATGAAATGTTTTCTACCTTTAGATATGAAATTAACAATTTTATTGTTCATATTTCTTGATCCAAAGCATAAGGAAGAATGCAAATTAATAGCAGCTACTATTGTTGTCTTATAGGCAAATTCAGGTTCTTCCTTCCAAAATGCTACAGCTGTGTCAGTATCTCGCTTGCTGTTTTCAGCTTTATTCACAGGATGCTTGTGAATGTTTCTTGAATACTTCAATACTTCTTGATGTTTTTGACTTTGCTGTGGGACGTGCTGGAAGACAATATCATTGGAATCACTATTTAGTGATTCAATTTTTCTATCACTCTGACACTTCCCTGGATGCTTTTACTTCCCAATCTGAAACAGAAGTTCGTCCCCCATGATTTCTTCCCTAGCGTGTTAATTAAAGCAAGAGAGGCCAAAAAGGCAGATTATTCCTGGAAGGATAATTGTAGAAAGAAAAGCAAAACATTCACCCACAAACCATACATCTTGTATCTGTAAATAAAGATTATTACATTCTACTCAGGAGATTATCACAAACTTTGCTTCTTCTTTGACAGAGTTCTTCAAAGTAAATTGCCTTTTGTCAGAATGAATGAGAAGCAGAAGAAAAAAAATCTGAGCTATTATTTTTTATAGCATCTCACTTCGTTGTACCGACAAACATAAACTATGTTCTTTCAATTACAGGTGAACCCTAGTATTAAATACATTATTACCAAGTGCTGGATTCAGTTATATTTTTTTGAAATTCTATTCTGCTGTTCCTTACCTGATTCCTAAAAAACACTTTTAATATTTTCTCATTTGGACTGAAGAGTTTGAGGTCAGATTGTACTGTAATGTCAAAAAAGATAGAGGGTGGTATGTTCCCCCCCCCCCCCTAAAGTACCATAGATGATTTGGTTTGGGACTGGGATTAGCTAAGCATTTGTGGCTGATAAAATGAATTTTGGTTTAAATAATATGTAAACCTGGCATTTTTTTCACTATCTACCTAACTACCGGTACCTAGAAGTATTGTTATGGTACCTTTGTATAATTAGCTGCACATAAGTGACATAATGTGCTCCAGATATTACTTTAGCAAAGCTTCCCATTGAGAACTACAGGAAACAAAGAACTAGCGGGTAGATCTTTAGATATCTATTATTACTTGGTCTAATTCAAGATTATTGAGAATTTAGAATTCCTTTACAATGTAATGCATTTAAAAGAGGAAATGCATACTTTTTAAAAAAGGAAACAGCATTCACTGAAAACAGGTACTATTTCATGAAACTTCAGATCAACGTATACTTGTAGTTTTTATAACAAATAAAACCCATTACAAGGAGCTTATTATATGGAAGGTAATATCAATAGATTTTATAAAAAGGTTACCTAATCAGATTCGATTCCAAATTTACTGGCATCAGAACACAAACTGATCTGGGTAATCAGGCCAACATTTTTTAAAAAGGTGATGGAAAAACCCATTTAGCTGATCAGTCAGTCAATGCACAAATAGTAGAATTATAAGTTTAATGTTTTTCTCTCACACTATGGCTTATGACAAGACTAGAAATTATTTTTAAATGGGTTCTTATTCAGTCTGAGTAAAATATATCCTGTTCTGATATTTGAATATCTTGGACTGTTTCTGTTCTGCTTTCATAAATTACTTCCTGTGGGGTGAATGATTAGCAATAAAGTGCTTCTTTGGTCTCTGACATACATAAATGATTTTGTGAGCACATTGGATACATAACTCATGAATAATAGATTGAAATTGTATAAAAATAGCGCATTCTTTTTTTCTTTCTTAAGAAAGAATGGATTCAATAGGGATGCAAACAAATGAAAACAATTAAACTGTATACTGCTGTTTCTGCTATGTATTTATTTAGCAACAATGAGCTTTTTAAGATTTCGAATGAAACTATTTAAAAGAAAATGGCACTTGCATAGTATTTCATCCCTGAGTAGGGTTGCCATGCTGCCTGTTTTCATAGTGTAAATCAGATTCTATTCATGATATTTATTGTCTCTCTTCAGCATTAAATTTCCCAGAGTTCAGTTTTTAAAAAAGCAATTCTTATTTTTATAGATGCTGGGTTTTCTGTAGCCAATAAGAAAAGCCACAGTTATAGTTGGCATTTAAAGCCTCAAATTAGGATATTAGAGAAGCAATATACAATCTCTTAGCCAGCAAGGTCTGCTGCGATTTTTAAGAGGTCATTTGGCTACCACAAAGATCATAGTAAATCATAGAAAAATTGTTTAGATTGTTTCCCATTTATTCTGGCCCATCCCCGTGCTTTCTATATCTTATTTTACCTTTGTCTCTTTTTTTCCTTCAAGGACCCAACATAGAACCACCAAACTTGTTTGCATGAAATAGATCAATAGGCTGTTTCATTCAAAAAATTCCTCTAAACATAGCTTTGTTTCACGTTCCACAAATTATGTGGTACTAATTGGGATTTGGCAATGGAGACACTATGGATATCTGTACTCAGACTGGTTTATTCAGCAGCAGAGTTTTGTTCTCCAGTATGGCTTAATAGCCTGTACGCAAATAGGATTGATGCACAAATGCATGTGTCAATGTGCACTGTTAGTTGGGATGATCTGATCTACACCCACATATTGGCTGTCTGTTTTTGCTATATACCATCCCCAGAAGTAAGACTAAAAACTGCCCTCGTCCAAGAATACCTGAAGAGTATTGATAATTCCCAGCTGCCAATACTGAGTGATGTAGCCTGCCCAGTGCGAAACAGATTGAAATCCAGACATCCAGCTATTTTTGTTGCTAAAGTATTTATAGAAGATGATTTTGACATACAGAATATGTAGATAGAAAATTACTCCTCCCACCCTAATATTGAAGCTTGTCTTGCAACCTGAAAAAAAACCCACCTGGATTTGAGCAGCCTAATGCAATATGGACAGCACTGAACCAAATTTGCACTGGCCATGGTAGATGTGCTGATGCCCTCTATAAGTGGGACAAAATTGTGATTGTTTGGCCAAAAAGCAACCTATCCAACACATAGTGACAAAGTGCCAAAATAGAACCTAAAATAGATACTTTTCTGATTTCCTAGCTGTGACAAATGAAGCAAAAAATTTTTTTTATATTTATTTTTTTATTTTTAAAACAACAGAACATGATAAACACAAACACAAAACATATATTCCTTTTTTACAACAATTTCGTAACGGTAGTCTTATATTATTTACATTTCCCCCTTACTTTTCTTTAAATATAGTTATCCTTATTGTCCCATTATGTCTTATTTCTATATATATATTTTCTCACATATAATATTACAACTATAAATTATTTTACAAACATTATCCATTTGTGACTTTTCCCCATTCATTCTTATTTACTATTTCTAGTCTCCAGCCAATTGTATAATTTGTTCCATACTGCATAATATTCTGTATCTTCCTTTTCTTTTATCTTCTTCGTTAATTTATCCATCTTGGCACAGTCCAGAATTTTCCTTATCAGTTCTTCTTCAGTTGGTATATTATCATTTTTCCAGTTCTGTGCATATGATATTCTTGCAACCGTTATTATATGTAAAATTACATATTGTGTTGCTTTAATTTATTTATTTATTTATTTATTTATTTTTCACATTTATATACCGCCCTATCTCCCTAGGGACTCAGGGCGGTTCACAGGCAAATAAAAAAGGTACAAATAAATACAGTATAAAATATCCATTAAAAAACTTATTTGATATAGCCAAATAATTAAAAAGAACAGTATATATAATAAAACCCATTAAAATCTAAATTTAAAATCTAGTCCAGTCCTGCGCAGATGAATAGATGTGTTTTAAGCTCGCGGCGGAAAGTTCGGAGGTCCAGAAGTTGACGAAGTCCTGGGGGGAGTTCGTTCCAGAGGGTGGGAGCCCCCACAGAGAAGGCCCTTCCCCTGGGTGTCGCCAAACGGCACTGCCTGGCTGACGGCACCCTGAGGAGTCCCTCTCTGTGAGAGCGCACGGGTCGGTGAGAGGTATTCTAGTAAATATTCCCAACATGAATGTCTCTGGTTTCCAATCTATGGGTTGGTCAGTTATCTCTTCCAACCATTTTCTGATTTTGGCCCAATACTTTTTTTGCAGATGTGCATGTCCACCATACATGATAATATATTCTATAAGCCTTTTTACACTTCCAACATGTTGGTGAACTGTTTGGAAACATCTTGGCAAGCCTTGCCGGAGAGAGATGCCATCTGTAAAACATCTTAAACTGGTTCTCCTTGAATGCCACGGACATAGTCAATTTTATATTTGTTTGCCACATTTTTTCCCATCTCTGACGCACACTATAAGTGGAGCAAAATAATGATTGTTTGGCCAAAAAACAAACTATCCAACATATAGTGCCAAAGTGCCAAAATAGAACCTAAAATAGATACTTTGCTGATTTCCTAGCTGTGACAAATGAAGCAAAAATTATATCTGTAATCTAAACATACATTTACAACATGTTAGATTCATATTTTAGATCATATTTTATATGATATAAACATGCCAGTACTTGCAAATACAGACTTCAGAAGACATTTAAGAATTCTACAAACTACTTTAAGTCCAAATGTTTGGAATACCTTCAAAACCATTTGAGCTAGAATTAAAAATAATTTAAAAATGACTTTTGCTAGGAAGCTCAAGTTGGCATTGCATCTTTAGGCACAAGACAGCCAACATCCTGAGTGTGAAGTCCCTTGAGAAGCAGCCAAGATCAGGCTCCAGGGATTAATGTTTCATTTCCAGAAACTAAAATCATTTACTCCTTCCTTGATAGTGGTGGTATAGAAGATTAGTACTGTCAAGGCAACATATAAATAAATACTTCTCAAATAACATCTTCAGGATGAGCTAGTGCTTGTAAGATTCTCATTAAGTCAATTATTAACACAGTTGGTCAATATGTATACAATGTGAATGATCTTTACTACTGTTACCAAGGTAGTTATCCTATTCACACATTGATCAAAAACGCTTTAAGCATGCATTATATGATCAAGCGTTTAGTCAAACCCTATTTTAAGAATTTGTAATTCCTAATACTTGGTATATTCCCATTACTTCCCAGGATTTTAATGGTATTCAGTAATAATCCTTTGAGAGAGGATGAAATCTGAAGCTCAGTATTACACTGAGTAATCTAAGATAGGACAAATGTCTATGAGCATCTGAAAATGTGGAAAGCTTAATCCACATCTTTCAACAAGTACAGTAATCTGTACAATGAAAATCTTACAAAATGCTCTGGCATTTATGCAGCATCCTGAAAATTAATTGTGATGGAATAAAAGATTTGGATTTGAAATCTGGTTTTGAAAGACCTGACAAAGATGTGACAGATAACAACATTGAACAGTTTGTTAGTAGTATCCATTCTCTGAGGAAAACATTTGCATACAGGCATAAATATTGTGAAAGGTATATTGAAAAAATACACCCATTTCAAAAAGTCTATCCTAGATTATGTTTCTTTGATAGTATTATTATTTAAAACCCATGCTTTAAAGATACTTAGTAAAGGGGCAGTATATCCATATTTATCATCTTCTTTAATTTGCAAATTCTCAAGTTAAAAATAATGTTTAACAAAACAGACCTCTCACTTCATCTTGGATTGTGGGAATCTTTTACACATGCAGTTTATCCAACAGAGGAATCAATTCTGTGTTAAACCCTATTGGAAAAGTACATGTTTTCACTAGACACCTAAAACAATGAGGTCAATTTTACAAGGAGAATGCTTTATATCTTCCTCTTTGCATTTCCCAGTGAGTTATGGAGAAACTTTTCTTTTGGTAATTGAAGGTAAGGAAAGCTTTGTCAAAAAACTGATAGCCTGTCAAATAAAGTATCTGCCTAGATTCCATTGAGAAACTATGAAAATATTTGTAAGGGTCACACATGAATAAATAATTCATCATGTCATACATATAATACTGTATGCCGACACTAGATTTTTGGAAGAAGCTATTCTAAATTGGCTTCTTGATATAAGTTAACAGATGGACTTGGTGCCTGTCTGGTGTTGTTAGAAAATAAATGAACAAAATCTCCTGAATGTAAGAAATATACAGTGAGCAAAATAAAAATAGCAGACAATCAGAAAAAAGAAAAAGACAGACCTTCATTAATTAAATGAGACAGCTGAGGTGACATGTAAGCTACAATTACTGATAAAAAGCTTATGACAGAAGCCTATAATCAGGACTTCTGAATAAGTCAAAGGCTCAAATAGAAGACAACGTGAAAGAGTAAACAGATTCTTTCTTTCAGGGCTAAACAAGAACTTAAAATCTGATGGCAAAATAGGAGAGTCAACTCCAAAGAAGGATTCTCTGCATTCCAGCTGCAGACGTCACTCATTCTGAATTTAACTTATGGAATGGGATACAATCTTCTAAAATACTGGAAAGCAAAAGGGTCTTTTCAGAGTTGCAATGCCTTTCTGCTACCTGCAGGTCTGCTGATACCTAAAAACTGCTACTAACAATTCTCTGACGTTAATACAAAAGAAAGAAAAAATAACAAGAGCCACATCAGAGTTTGAGAAAATCTCATTGCTGAAGCAAGATCTGGCTTTAACAGAAAATCTTCTATACAGAAAGATTGGCAGAAGCCTAAAGTTCTTCATCTGAATTTTTGTTGTTCATCACAATAAGCAGTTTGTGATAACTCTTGATACAAGTTTTCTTAGGTTCATAGCACTGGAGCACTGATATTGCCGAGACCTATCTCCCATCTCCAGAAATGAAGGAGCTAAATCAGTAGAAAAAACAATGTTGTAACATCATGGCTGCTTTTTTTCCTTTGCATTAAAAAACAATGCACACATAAACTGATGTAATTCGGTATGATTATGTGCATGATATGTTTTCTCTTCTAGAACTGCAAGGTACTGAAAGTGCCTAGTTTATTTTTCAATTAACTCCAGTTTCCATATTGTCTTCAAACATAACCATAAGCAGTGGTTGGTTTAATTATAGTGTATCTGGAAAAAAACAGGATAAGAAATTGTATTTATTCCAATTCAGACAAAGTAACACATTTCTGACATGCTAAATTGTGATAAAGTGTTATGTCTTGAAATAAATGAACTAACAGTTGCAGAAAATTTCAATTTCAACAGAACAGTCTCTAAATAGTAATTTGCGATTTTGAAAAAGCATACTTAGAATCAGCAGGTGATGTCACCATTCTTCTATTTACAGCTAGTTTTCTTCTTCAGTAAACTTTATAATACATTATTATTATTATTATTATTATTATTGTTATTGTTGTTATTATTATTATTATTGTTGTTGTTGTTATTATTATTATTATTATTATTATTTACATTTTTATACCGCCCTTCTCCCGAAGGACTCAGGGCGGTTTACAGCCATAATAAAACAACAGCAATATACATTTAAAACCATAATTAAAAAACTTATTATACAAATGGCCGAATTAAAACATTAAAAATAAAACCCCGAATTATAAAATATTAAAACATTAAAACTAATTAAAATCCTATTAAAATCCTATGCCAGTCCGCCGCGAACAAACAAATAGGTCTTCAGCTCGCGGCGGATCGCATCTTATGCAATCCTACTTAGAAATAATCCCTTGATTTTTTTCTTGAACCATTTATGTAGGATTGCATTCATTAGTAATTCATTCCCCTTTTTACTGAGCATATTTAAATGATGGAAACCATGTGCTCTCTGCATGTGTGCTTGGAAAGACAGAAGTGATTTGAGATTGACGAGTTTCTTCAAGATGGAACCTACATGAAAGTGAGGCTTTTCTCATAAATTTCCTAATAATAAGCATAACTTTTCAAGTACAATGACTCTTAATATTCTTAATATTGTTGAGATTCTTTCAGAACTTTGCTTCTGTTCAAGAGCACATTCTTTAATAAGGGTCCTGCTGAATTCAGATCTCTTAACACTCTTTTTAAAATCTTTGAAGGATTTCTTAGCTTAAGGTGCTGTGTCAGTTTTCCCTTTGCCTTTTGACAGTTGGCTCAAGACGTTTTTTCAGTCTGACAGTTCCCACAAAATTCACAGCACCTGAAGAGATTTCCACAAGCACCTTTCTTTCAGAGTACAATGCCATGGTAACAGTTAAAAGGAAACAACTTTAAAAATAACAGTTTATCTCCCTTCCATGTGATTCAAAATATTACCTAGTCTTATAACAGACTTTTCCTCAGATGTACCTTGTAGTATTTTGCAACTGTTTAACACACCTTAGTCAAATTTAAGTAAGCTTAAAAATGGCCCAAAGGACAGCTTTTATTTCTTTTTTGTGAAATAAAATTGTTCCCAAATTGTTTGGGAACAATTTGATATCTGAGCTGACTTACCAGAACAAATAGCATTTTTGTTTAGCATCTTATGGTTTAGCTTGAAATGAAAATTATTAGTATGCTTATATTGCATACTAATAATTATTAGTATGCTTATATATTAAGTATTAGATCCATATAATTAGATAATCTAATTTTAATAAATTAAATATAGATTATCAAAGTATATAGATTTAATAATTTATATGCTGCCCTTCTCAATATCAATATCTATGGTAGGATATTGCCACAGTAGTAAACAGCAAACATTGAGTGCTTGAAATTGATTTTTTTTTTAATTAAAAGTGACTGAAATCTCAGAAGATTTCCAAGTCATTCAAGTTCTTTATTCTTTAATGGGATTTCACAAGATTTTTCAGATATGATTACATAATTTGGATTGAATGCTTATTTATTTATTTATTCATTCATTCATTCATTCATTCATTCATTCATTCATTCATTCATTTATATGTTTAATGTTTTGGCTGCAATGAAATTGTGTGATGTCACACAATTACTGAGTTACTGAGTGCTGTAGATAATGCTGGGTAAAACTTAAATCTGTGAAATACATGGAACTTAACTTGTTTTATATCTGGACTATTATAAGAATCTTTTGGTAGGTCATTCCTCTTTTAACTTTCCCTCTTAGTCCAGGTCTAGAGTATTGGTGTTTGCACTATCCTGGATTCTTTCCCAGGTTTTTTTAATACTTTCATATACTATAGAACCATGATGGGAAACCTATGGCACGTGTGCCACAGGTGGCACGCATAGCCATATCAGTGGGCACGTGAGCTCAGCTCTGCCAGCTGATTTTCGGGCCTTTTAGGCCCACCAGAAGTAGGGAAACAGGCTGTTTCCTGCCTCCGGAGGGCCTATGGTGGTGGTGGGGAAGGTCCATTTTTCTCTCTCCCCAGCCTCCAGAGCCTTTCTAGGAATCTGGGGAGGGCGAAAATGACCTTCCCTACTCCACCAAAGGCCCTCTGGAAGACGGAAATGGCCCATTTGCCAACTTCCAGTGGGACCTGAAGGCCCGTTTTTTGCTCTCCCCAGCCTCCAGAGCCTTTCTAGGAGCTTGGGGAGGGTGAAAACGACCTTCCCCACCCTCCCTGAGGCCCTCCAGAGGCCAAAAATGGCCTGTTTGCCGACTTTTTGCCATTGCATGCCGGGAGCGGGGGGGGGTCACGCACGCATGCACGGGGGCTGGGCGCATAGAATTATGGGTGTGGGCACGTGCATGTGGGACCCCCCCTCGCTCCTGGCATGCAATGGCAAAAAGGTTAGCCATCACTGCTATAGAACTTTACATTAATTCTATGTAAGAACCATGGCCCAATATAGCTTTGGACTTCACAGCCTTCTCCATCGAGCTTCCTTCTCTAATTTCTTGATATATTTTTCTTTGGTTTCCTTCAGCTTCACAAACATTTTTGATTGTGCTTTCCTCAGACTTCAGGTAACAGTAATTTAAAAGAAGTTTTTAACATCCGATCCTTAAGCTATGAAAACAGACTCCTAGATTCTTTGGATAAAAGCCAATTTTAGCATATTTACCAAGCATTTAAAAGCACATTTGCATTGGATGTACTATATTATGTCATTAAAGAAATTACCAGGGCCATGGAAATAATGTAAAATATTTTCTTTAGCTTGTTGGTAATATATTGACCTGCATATGTAACTGTTTACGGACTATTTAATTCAATTATTTTGTTAGTAATATTAGTAGGGTATGTGCTAGTGTATTTAATTGGTTTTGGTTTTTAAAAATGGTTTTTATTCCTTTATTTTTAAAAGATATTGTGTAAAGACTTGTATTTGCTAGATGTCCATGACATTTTAGAGTTTTAATTATCTTTGAAGTGGTTGCTTGTTAAATTGCTTTTTGAAAAATCACTATTATTATATATTATTGTAGAATTATGTTATGACTCACATTCAACACATTTCAGTGTGCCTATACTTTAAATACAGCTGGATTTAATCCAGGATTATACATAATTATTGAAATGTACTGCTTTCCAGAATGATGACATGAGCTTCAGTAACAAAGACAATTGTGGAATTCAGAATTTCAGACTGGTAGACTGTATTATACTGGTGAAAAATATTGTTTTTAACAATTGTCTTGAATTGCTTATTATACCGTATATAATATACTAGCTCAGGGATCTCCAACCTTGGCAACTGTAAGCCTGAAAGACTTCAGCTCCCAGAATTCCCTAGCCAGCTGGGGAGTTGAAGTTTGCCAGGTTTAAAAGTGCCAAGGTTCGAGACCCCTATACTAGCTGGTATTATGTCACCACAGTATATTACAGAAAGTGCTCCTAGCAACTAACCATGCTTCTAGATTTAAACGGAACGATAATAAAAAGTTTGCCATAGTACATACTTAACCTTCCTGACACTGACACTGTCCTGACAGTGTCCTCAAGAAGCAAACTTTCATCTTGTTTTTAACCTTCTGCTAATACAGGGGAGTTCCCAAGCAGTATGAAACAAAGCATTACATCTTAGAAGTTAAATATATAAATTCCAATAACGGGGTTAAATGTGGGGGTGGACAGGATATTTCCACTGAAAGTGAATGAAGGGAATCTGTCCCAGAAATTTCTCTGCAGCACTTTGTTCTGAGGAACGCAATCTCTTTACATTCTATTGTTACAAATTAAATTGTTTTCAAACATTTGTCTCAGTTTTCTGTCCTTGGGCTGTAGAAATTAAATTCAGCATGATTTGATTGTAGCAATTACTTTCTTCTCCTTGAGCAATAGATATCCTGCACTTTCACTGCACATTTTATTATATTCTTATTTTTTAAAGGTTTTTCAGTGAAAGCAGGCACAGATATGTACATGAAATACACCATAGTAAGAAGCAGCACTGATGTTCTCCTTCTTCAGTAAAAAAAAAAGTATGAAGAAGATATATCTATTTGAGGCTAAATAATTCAAGTGATTTCATAACTGATTTATTAAGTGGAGCTACAAATTTATCTGCCTCTGTATCCCTCCACTTCTCAATTTTACTGTATTCTTTTATGTAAGGCCCTTAAAATATTTGTAATCTCATCTGCAATAAAGAATGACAATAACATCTTTCTATGATTCTTTCCTTCACTTATCTAAAAATTTTGTGTACTTTAGAGATTTTATTTAAAAACTCACAGGTGGAACACCTTAAATTAGTTATTTCTGTATTTCATAGTGTATATTCATGGACAATAGGAGGGCAAGATTCTTAACAATAACTGAATTAAATAAGTATAAAAAATAAACTACAGTATTAAACTAAAAATGTCCATTAAAATGAAGTTTTAATGAGAAAAAGTACCTGAGTTACTGAAGATACAGTTTATTCATTTTTATAGACTGATTTATCTCACCATGAAATTATCTGAGAGAAGTCAAATTACAAGAATCTCCCACCCACAATCAAAGCTGAAAATTGCCTTCAGTCTTCCTGGTTCATGTATATTGGCACAAAGCATAATATATAAAGCAGACAATAGCTCTACATAGGATGAAAACTTAGTTCATGCTAGTAAGTCATCATTATTCACATATTCTTACTTTCTATATGTGTATGTCTTCAAGTCAGTGTTGGCTATGGAACTAGTCCCTGTAGTTTTCTTGGCAAGATTTCTGAAGTAATTACCTATTTCCTAGGGCTGACATGAGTGACTGGCCTATATTCACTAGGGATGAGGGATGATGGTCATACAGCTGGCTTTGTGCCCAAGGCAGGAATTTCAGTTCAAATATTACGCTTTTTAGCATGAAAAGCATAATAATTTTTTTTTATTTTGAGATGTATTGGTCTGAATGAAAATTCTAGGACAGGTTGTTGTGACCCAGGTTCCTGGACCTGGACTCCTGGACTCGGATGATTCAGAAAGTGAGGGAGAAGACCTGGCAAGGCCTGCTTCTCCTGGGCCCTCTCCCTCACTGGCACCCACCCAAAGGGAGGAGGAGGGGCCGGCAAGGCCTGATTCTCCCGGGCCTTCTTCTGATTTGGCAACGCCCCAAGAACAATTTTGGCATGATGCAAGACTGCGCAGACGTGACTGGCGCACGCAGCAGAGGAGGCGTTGGGACAAAGCCAAAGAATGATGAGTCATGCAGTGACATCTACAGAGGGTATAAAAGCAGGAGGCAGAACTTCCTGGCTTTTTGTCTTGGACAAAGCAGTGAATTTGCGCGGGCAAACTGTATCAATGTAGGGAAGAATATATTCATGAGTAACTCTGGCCTTATCTATAATTTCCTAGTTATCTCCAGAGACTTGGCAGGCCCGTGGGTAGACGTGGCCAGAACATTTATCTATGTAAATAAATTAGAAAAGAAGGCCTTTGACTGACTCTTTGTTGGGAGTATTGGGGGACGGAAACAGAACACAGGTGTGTCAAAAATTCAATTTCATTGAGGGCCGCATCAAGGTTTTTGGGGGCGCCTGTGGTGGGCCAAGTGTTCTGCCAGTGAAAACAGAGCTTGGGAGTGTTAGAATATTCATGAACTGGCAGAGACATGGTAACAAGATCAGCCAATGAATAGGCATAGCAACTAAGTCAGCTAATTGGGAGCTGAGACAGACTGGAGCCAGGGTGGGTCTTAGTCTGCAGCTTCTGAGTCTGTGCAAAGAAGAGAAACTGAAACTAGTCTCTTCTGCTGAAATGAAACTAACTGTTCTCTACTGCGTTGTGTTTTGCTTGTAACTGCTACATTGAAAGAATCTTCTATATTGATATTGTGCATTTATCTTCATGTATTATTATATATATAAAGAAGTTAATGAATCCAGCTGAATCAGTTATCTTTGTGTGCTTCTGGATTTGATTTTTGCAACAAACTCTGACAGGGAGGGTTGCAGGCTTAGCTCTGTTTTCACTGGCATAGGGCTGCAGGAGGCTGTCACAGCTAAAAATGGAGCTCTGGTGGGCCGTACATGGTCCTCTTGAGCTCCTTTTTCACTGGCAGAGGCATCATGGACCGGTCCTTCGCTGTTTCCAAGGCAGCCCCATGGGCTAGAACTAAGCACCCCGTGGAACTGATCCAGCCTGTGGGCCTTGAGTTTGACACTCTTGTTCTAGGATATACCAAACAACATTAGCAGTAATCTTGTAGAATATAAATTCATCAAATATTTTTGTGAATTACCAAAACATCAGCAACTATGATAATTCTCTTTCTGAAAACTTTTAGATGTGTTTGAATGCCCAGGTTTTTCATAAATTGTTAAATACCTTCTCTTATATTTGGAGCTTTGTAGACTGAGACCGTATCTTTTATTTCTACTTGTATTTCTGCTTTTATTGCAGTTTAGTTCTAGACAAAGCTTGTAATTATCTGTAATTATTCAATCAACAACCTCCCTTGCGTTGATCCCCTTCTGGGGCCCCAAGGCGACAGGCATATCCAAGTCTTTAGGCCCTTACAAAAAGATAGGAAGATTGGGGCCAAACTTATATCAGGAGGCATGATGTTCAAGAGGCAGGAGCAAAAATCAGAGAAGGCCGCTCTCCCGGGCCTTACCAGCCGGAATGCTCAGGCTGATGGGACCTGCATCATGCCTCCTCTGCTGGCACAGCATGCTAGAGTTTTTTTATTATTATTATCATGGGAAGGCCTTTAAAAGTAGCCGTATACATTATTATCAGAGAAGCCCTATTATTTATACCTCCAAATCATACCATTTTTGTGTAATTTGAAAGAAATAACATTTTGAAATCTTTTTTATGTGCAGTTATATCCCTCCTCCTCTTAATCTTCCTCTGAGAAAACATTAGGCTTCTAAATGCACCTTCAAGGGGAAAGACCTTTGTCAATTGCAGTTTTCCCTAGTAACTTCTTAATTTGCCTTGCTCTATAAGTTTTCATATTATCATTTACAATTGCTATAAAAACCAGTGAAGCAGCTGAAGTCCACAGTTTTATTCTTACTCTTAATTTACCTTATGGCTGCTTTAATATCATTGGTCTGCATAATTGAAAGTCATCCAGTTTTTCCAATTTAATTCCACAAGGCACCTTTAAAATATCAATTATATTTGTGAATAAATGATTGTTGTACTTCAAATAGCAATTGAAAGAGAAAGCTCCTAGATTAGCAATATTACTCCCCAGTAAATAGAAAATATAAAATTGACTAATCATTGTTAATGTGCATTCCCAATACTATTGAGTGCAAATCCAGTATATGCAAATTTTTGTCACATGCCTCCTCTGTAAGGGGATTACTATTGGGTTGCTCTATTAAGATACATTTTCATAATATGCAATATGAATCTTTTAAAATTATAAGATCATTATTCTGTATCCTAATTGTGTTCCAAAGGTGCTTTTCCATGAGGCAACTAGACTTCCTTGTTTTTTTTCTTTTGAAGACACAATTCAAAGGGTGTTCATCCCAAATTGTATAGCTAAAAGTCTGTAGAGAGTCTCAGTCATCCAGGTCATTGTTGTCCCAAAGGTGCTTTTTTAGGAGGGATGAACCCCCTTTGAATGGTGTGGGAGTAGGAATAGATTTCCAGAGAAAAATTGCAGACTACAGGAACCAGGAGCACTACTCAGGTGATCTTGAGGTCACAGATAAACCTCTAAGTGCTTCAACAACCCTCTAAAACAATGATGGCTAACCTTTTATGGACTGAGTGCCCAGAGCGCTCACGCCCAAACCCCCAAAATGCAATGTGCGTGCTGCCACCACACAGGTACGCAGCCCCCCCACATATGCGCTCACAGCACCTCTGCACACACTCCTGCACCCTGCACATATGCGCACAGTCCCCCATGTGCAGCCTGCCCCCGCACATGCACGTGCAAGTCCCCGCACTTGCTCCGCCCCTGCACATACATGTATGGGCTCCACATACGCCCCACCCCATGCATGCACAAATGGCCCCCTGCATGTGCCCCACCCTTGCACATGAGTGACAGAGACCCAACAACCAGCTGGCTGGCAGGAGGTGTGCAAGCTAACACGGTGGAGCTGAACTGGGGCGACGGCTCCAGTGCCACAGAGAGGGCGCTGCGTGCCACCTGTGGCATGCATGCCATAGGTTTACCATCATGGCTCTAAAAGGATGCAGATTACCAGATGTCTGCAAGGAATATAAATCCTTCCATTTCCCTCTATCCTGTCAGAGTTGAAGAAGTTTCTTGGATGAGATGCAAAATGTCTTCAAAAGAAAAAACAAGAAAGTCTTGAAAAAGCACCTTTGGGACAACCATGACCTGGATGACTGAGAATCTCTGCAGACTTTTGCCCTAATTGTGGAATAATAAAGAAGGAGGCAGTTGGCTTTGTTTGGCTGGATGTGTTGAAGCACAGAGTGGATGGCCGCCTATCACTGATTTTTTAATATGATTTCCAGCTGTAAGCAGAGCATTGGGCATAACAGTCAAAACTGTTCTTTTGAATTCTATGACAGTAATGTATCTATATATCAAGAGACATCATTATATTAATAATTACTTATAAGTAGCGAACAATAGAGAAGCCCCGGTACAAAAGATATGTAGAAGCAAGACAAATTGAACTTAGGACTGAAAAACATTGAAATTATTATTCCCTGAATGAATAAGTTATCTAAGACCATTCAAATAATTTGCTAAGCAGAGAAATCACCTCTGATTAGGTTATTGGTCACTATAGTTTCATAGACAATACAGTTCTATAAAACTCTTTTTTTAAAAAAAAATCTCTTTAAAGATGGAGAAAATTGCTAAAATAATACTATAATACTTACAGACTGTATCACACTTGAAGCTGAAACTAGAATACACCTTTTTTCCTAAATCAGGAAAGACACACAAACCAAAACAAATTCTATTTGCACTTTGAAGCACACCTTAAAACAGGCATTTCCTTTTCCAGGTTCACAATCCAAAAACTAATATCCGCAAACCAACCTGAAGCAAATAAATTACTACAGAATATGAGATTCCCACTTCAGACTAACTTCTGATTAAAAAGACTTGAATTACTTCTGGTTCCAATAGAAGGAATAATAAATCTTTATCTGGCTTTATACCTTGTGTTAACTGAAGTTTCTTTATTATGTTGTCTTCAGAAAAGCTAGGTTTGGAAGCATCAAGATAATTAGGTCAATTTGGCTTTCCCTGAATTATGACAGAATTCATTGTCTCAGATCATGATATAAAACTTTCTGTGGCAGAATGAAGGATGAGGAGACATCACTGCAGGATTCTGTATAGAGTGCCTTCTCTGTGATGTGGTACTAATCTTTTCACAGTACTTATATGGGTATCAAAGCTTTAAGTATTTGCTCACTTTAAGATAAGCCTTTTCTTTCTGATCTTTTGTTAAAATTACCTGTACCCAAATTTTTGTTTTTAACTTAACAGTATGTGTATAACCGTTTAACATTTCTTGTGGCTATAAATTGCAAAATGCATTAGTTTTTTAAGAAAACCTTATGTTATTAATAAAGGTAGCTTGGGACTTCATTAATTGTCACTGGTCTCAGGTTCTCAACTCTCCTGTAAAAACAGAAGAGACTTAATTGCTCTGTATGTGCCTCATTATTTTAATATTTTCTCAAGTTTTGTTTGTTTGGTCATTTTACATTTCTTCTTTTCTACATCTATCCTGTTGACTGTTCTTTTTTACACCTTTTCTGTTTTGAACTTCTCTTTTGGTTCTCTTTGATCTTCTGCAAGGAAGTTTTATGAGCAATAATTCCTGATGCTGCTTAAAAGTACTCAGCTGTTTACTAGTTATGCTATTTCCCTATGAGCCTATCATTTCTGGACTTGACAGTACTAAACCAATTCACTACATGTAATTGTGTCAAAAAGGCTAATGGGCAATTTTCCAGTGTTCAATTAAAATAATGGAGTCAATGGAACATTATATCAACATCTTTACTGTCCCCACCGTGACACTATCCACACAGTATGAAGCTTACGGCTCAAGTAGCAAAAACAAAGAGTCCATCCTGCTAATAGTATAGCGAAGCAACTGTATCTAATGACAGTTGCTAGGTGGAAGACTTACCCAGCTCTATGCAACATAGCCTAAAAAATCTTTGCATAAGAGTTTTGTGCTACTACAGAATAAACTGTGCATGTGTGCATTTTCAGAAGACTTGCTGGCTTTGACAGATGAATAGATTGGGATCTCTTTCTGTACTTCTGATTGAATGCTACATTATATACTGAGTGGAAGGAATGTGGATTAGTTGATGATGTTATTTCAAGATTGTCACAAGTGAAGATGGTCACTGATCAGTTTCAAATTACTTTAAAGGCCTCAGGAAATTATTGAAATGTGGAACTGCCTTTAGCCTGCACTCATCAGCTATAGTGGAGATTGCTAATCCACCTATTAAATCTATCAGCTGTTAAATATGATGTGCCAGCAGGTGTCTGCACCTAGCTTAATTTGGCCAGATCAGGGGTCTCCAACCTTGGCAACTTTAAGACTTGTGGACTTCAACTGGGCTAGATCCAAGAAATTGGGTCAGATTTGGTTGCTACTTGAATCACAATGAGGTCCCAGGACTAAGAGCTACAATTAGAAGTTGAGGGGAAAAACAGAGAAAAGGGCAATTGCAAACTACTTCTGTATTGTTACAATAATTATATGGACCTGTGCATGTCAGTGCCAGGACTTGAAGGAGTCTTTACTTATAGATTGGAGGTGACACCATATTTTCTTTTTTTGTATTTATTTCATATATTTATAAATCACTTCCCATTATTGCAAATGCTGAAGTTGCTCATAATCAACAGTTAAAATACAAGATACACAATAGATTAAAACACTAGAAAAATTATAAATTTAAAAATGAGGAATTCTGATAAATATCAAACCTTTTTTAACATAGACCTTTTTTCAAGTGAAAAGTAATACCTGATAAATATGGCTGATAAAATTTAGCTAGTTTCAATAATGATCCATTATGTTTATTTGGTTAGATTCAGCACTTAAAATAATCACTGAGTATTTAAGATGTTACTATACCCAGAGGCTTGGCATATTTTAAACTATGCTGTAAGTCATTGAAAAATTTTTTGTTGTTGTCATCTAGCCAAGAATCAGCTTTAATACTATGACAAGTATAATTTATTTGCACAGTGTATTGAATGCAAAGCAGCTGAAGCAGACATCTTAAATACTAAGCAGTTGTTTACACAAACTCACAGCTTGATGATCTTATGTTTTATAGAGAGTCACACATCACATTCGAACTGTAAAAGTAGATAAGAATCGTCATTTTGATGTAAGACATGTGATAGGCATGAGAATGTCACTACTGAAGTGGTATGGCTATAGTCAACATGTATTTCTACTGTAAAGGCAACAAGAAACACCAAAAGGAGCTGCAAATAGAAGTGGATCACTTAATTGCTGAGCAACCCTTGTGTAGTAGCATGTGTTTATTTGCATTGTTTATTTGTATTGTTTATTTATTCATTTATTTGTATCACACCTTTATTATTTTTAGAAATACGGGTAACTCAAGGTAGTGAACATATCCAAAACATTTTCCTCTTCCTATTGTCCCACGACAATATCCCTGTGAGGTGGGTTGGGTGAGAGAGAGTGATTGACTCAAGGTCACCCAGTTATCTTTCATGGCTAAGGTAGACTAGAACCTGTCTCCTAGTTTCCAGTCTGGTGCCTTAACTATTAGACTAAAGCAGGGGTGCTATTCATCAGGTTCTGACAGGTTCTGGAGAACCAGTAGACATTTTGAGTAGTTCGGAGAACAGGCAAATATCACCTCTGACTGGCCCCAGAGTTTATTTTTATTTTATTTATTTATTAATCAAACTTATATACCGCACCATCTCCCGTAGGACTCAGGGCGGTTCACAGGCATATTAAAACAATATAATAAATAAACATTAAGACCCAGTTAAAACTAAATATTATCATGGCCTGATCACTAAAACAATAGAAACCAATAAAAACCCCATTAAAATATGCTAAAACATTTTATCTTAGGCTAGTCCATGCGCTGAAATAATAGAGTCTTCAGTTCACGTCTGAAGGTCCGGAGGTCGGGTAGTTGTCGTAATCCTGGAGGAAGCTCGTTCCACAGGGCTGGTGCCGGCACAGGGAAGGCCCTCCTGGGGCCGCCAACCTACATTGTTTGGTCGGCGGCACCTGAGGAGGCCCACTCTGTGGGAGCGCACAGGTCGTTGGGAGGCAATCGGCGGCAGAAGGCGGTCTCGAAGGTATCCCGGTCCTAAGCCATGGAGCGCTTTAAAGGTGGTAACCAAGACCTTGAATTGCACCCGAAAGACTACCGGTAGCCAGTGTAGGCCGCGCAGGATAGGTGTTATATGGGAGCAACGCGGTGCTCCCTCTATCACCCGCGCGGCCGCATTCTGGACTAACTGGAGCCTCCGGGTGCTCTTCAAGGGGAGCCCCATGTAGAGAGCATTGCAATAGTCCAGGCGGGAAGTGACGAGGGCATGAGTGACTGTGCGTAAGGCGTCCCGGTCAAGGAAGGGGCGCAACTGGCGAATCAGGTGGACCTGATAAAATGCTCCCCTGGCGACGGCTGTCAAATGATTCTCTAAGGACAGCCGATCGTCCAGGAGGACGCCTAAGTTGCGCACTCCCTCCCTGGGGGTCAGTACTTCCTCCCCCACAGTCAGCGATGGTGTAAGCTGACTGTACCGGGACGCCGGTACCCACAGCCACTCTGTCTTGGAAGGGTTGAGTTGGAGCCTGTTCCTCCCCATCCAGACCCGCACGGCCTCAAGACACCGGCCCATCACCTCAACGGCTTCATTGGGGTGGCTCGGGGTGGAAATGTACAGCTGCGTATCATCAGCGTACAGATGATAATCCACCCCGAAACCACGGATAACCTCACCCAGCGGCTTCATGTAGATGTTGAACAGGAGAGGCGAGAGAACAGACCCCTGAGGCACCCCACAAGTGAGGCGCCCCGGGGCCGATCTCTGCCCCCCTGCCAACACCGTCTGCGAGCGGTCAGAGAGATAGGAGGAGAACCACCGATAAACGGTGCCTCCCACCCCCAATCCCTCCAACCGTCGCAGCAGGATACCATGGTCGATGGTATCAAAAGCCGCTGAGAGATCTAAAAGAACCAGGACAGAGGAACAACCCCTGTCCCGGGCTCTCCAGAGGTCATCCACCAACGCGACCAAAGCCGTCTCGGTGCTGTAGCCGGACCTGAAACTGGACTGGAACGGGTCCAGATAGACAGATTCCTCCAGGTGCTGAGGAAGCTGATATGCCACCACACTCTCAACAACCTTCGCTAAAAAGCAAAGGTTGGAGACTGGACGATAGTTTGCTAAAATAGCCAGGTCCAGGGAGGGCTTCTTAAGGAGGGGCCTCACCACCGCCTCTTTCAAAGCGGCAGGGAAAACACCCTCCAACAAAGAAGCGTTGGTAACTTCCTGGAGCCAGCCTCGTGTAACCTCCCGGGTGGCCAGCACCATCCAGGAGGGGCACGGGTCCAATAAACATGTAGTGGAATTCAACCTACCCAACAACCTGTCCATGTCCTCAGGAGTCACAGGATCGAACTCAGCCCAGATAACATTCTCAAGACTCGTCTCCGCCATCCCACCTGAATCTATCCAATCAGTGTCCAAGCCGTCCCGAATCTGAGCGATTTTATCAGACAGATACTGCACAAAATCCTCAGCACGTCCCTGTAAGGGGTCCTCCCGAGCCTCCTGCCTAAGCAGGGAGCGGGTCACCCTAAACAGGGTGGCTGGGCGATTATCTGCCGATGCGATGAGTGCGGAGAAATAGTTATGTTTTGCCACCCTGATCGCCACTAGGTAGGTCTGAATATATGACCTCACTAGTGTTCGGTCTGGTTCGGAGCGGCTGGACCTCCAGGCGCTCTCTAGGCTTCTTTTCTGGCGCTTCATCTCTCTCAGCTCCTCGTTATACCAAGGAGCTGGTCGAGTTCGTCGCCGGATCAGAAGCCACAAAGGCAGCGGCCGCCTCATCCCAGAGTGGGGTGGGAATGGAGATTTTGCAGTATCCTTCTCCTGCCACGCCCACCAAGCCACGCCCACAGAACCGGTAATAAAAAAAATTGAATTCCACCACTGGACTAAAGTAGCCAAACTGCAGCAATCTGTAGGTTTCATATTGCATTTTGTGTCTATTGCAACACAAGCTCTTCTTCCCTTTCTTTTGATGTCATGATTCAAGCCCAAACTGGCAGCACTGAGACATCATGATGCATGATATCAAAAGAATGTTTCACGATATGCCCTCTTTGTCTCTTCCATGAAAGCCTGCACCTAATAGTGCCTGATGCTTATTCTAACATATAAGATATACTGTTTCCTGCTACACAGCTCTTCTCCAATAACTTATCATGGTTTTATGAGCTCTTTGCTCCCTGTTCTATTTAATCCATGTTCTTAAAGAGAATCTATTTGTCTGGATTTAGTTTGGCAGTCTTAATCTTACTCTGAAATTTAGAAGCAATATTTCTTAACTAGATATTAAGGAAGGTAGACTGATAGCAGGAAGGAGTAGGATTGAGCAAAATCATTAAGGAGGGCATTCAGAAAATATTAAACAATCTTAAGAAAGGAAAAAGTGTGAGACAGAAACTAAGTTGTCATCTCTTCAAGTTAAGGCAGAAACAGAGATGTCATGGATGTCAGAAATTCTCTTTATTGTAGGTCTGCTGAAAGGTGGTTGGAGTTTCTCTGCTCCATCTTAGAGCAAATAAAATCTAAACAGAGTTATTTTTGAATTCTTTGTCCAAACTGAATAATCTTTTCTGAAAATCTTTAATAGTTTGCTCATTCCTTCCCTACTCCCAAAGCAAGGATGAGCCTGACATCTATGGCAAAGGTGTCAAACTCACAGTGTCACCTTGCCGTCATGTGACATTTTGCAGTATTTTTTCCCTTTGCAGAGCTGGGGTGGGTGTGGCCTGTGCCCGATGCATCCGGCCTGTGGGCCACCAGTTTGACACCCCTGATCTATGGACTCCAATTAGCCTATAACAGCAGCTCTCCTATCTATTCAGATATGGTCTGGGTGACCATTTCTGTTTGGACTGCTGTACAAAACTGAATTTTGCCTGGCAGCCAATGTTTTCTTTTTTATGGTCCAAAAGGAATAGTGACCTTGTGAAATAAGATCCTGACTAAAACCAGTTAGATATATCTATTCATACATTTACTTTCTGACACATTTATGTGTAGAAGACTGTTAACAGTGTGGGTCTTATTTTCTCAGTTTGAGATTTCATTTGTCCAGCTCATTATATTTTAAAGTCACATGAAAATTTGCATGTATAGCTAATATATGTACTTCTTCCAAATTTCAGATTTGAATGTTTTATGGGTTAAAATATATTTAAAAAATCCTTGGATATAGTTGTATATAAAATGAATAGCTGCACTTTGTGATTAATTCTTCTTTTAAAGATATTTTTATACATTTGGGGTTTTGACTAGTAGCACTGCAGAATTTGGAGTAGTGTGACTATTCATTTATGTTTTAGTTCCCAAAGCATAAATTATAAACATTTACATTAAAATGAATAATTCCTTTCAATTTTGGGGACTTCCAATTATCCATTTTCTCTTAAAAAAGCATTATTCATTAATTTATTGACTCCACTTTGGGGATAATCCAGACATCACTGCTGAGTTATTATGTTCTACTTTTTAATATTGTTCTTCTGTCTTTTAAAAGGGCTTATTTCAATTAATTGTGCTAATTTTAATGAGATTACAGTTCCAAACTTTTTATTACATGCTATTAAAATTTTAAATAATAAAAGCATGAGTAAACAATGGGATTGCTTGGACTGAAAATTGGAAACAATCAATTAATGCCCAAAGTCAAGTTTGGGACTTTGTAACAGATTAGCATGGCAAATTGCCTTCCAAAAGCCATGGCTGAGGTTAAAGGCATTTGTAAAGAACTGGAAAGCTTAAAGACACCAGTGTAATCCATTTCATTTAATAATCAAACAAATGCCAAAAATTAAATAATTTAAGATGGATTTCCTTTTCATAAGTGCCATAGTATTGAGCACAAGCTTCTTAATTTAGGATTTAAGCCTATCAACTGAACTGTAAAAATTAGAATAATAAAGAAATAAATAAACTCAAGCTGCTAATGAAAAATGTGATTTTATCCAAGAGGGACCAATTAAATCATATTTAGAAGTCATCTTAAAATGTTTGTGCATATACAATAATATACAATGAATTAAAAGGTGAGTATTTTGGAATCAAATAAAAATGAAACTGCCAAATTTTAATATTTTAAAAGAAATGAGTTTCCTTGAATCAAAGAGGCATACTGAGAAAACGTTGTAGGATTTTATCAGTGGACTTTGATGTTACATGATAAGTTAGGAAAACATGTTTCTACAAATGACTCTTTTTATAGGTGGTCTTGACTTTGTGTATCCTGAGTTGGGGGGAAAAAACACCAGACTATACTAAGCACATGATTCTGTTTGGGAGATGACTTTAGGAGAGTATTTGTGTATTTTAAAAGGTAAAGGTTCCCCTTGCACATATGTGCTAGTCGTTCCCGACTCTAGGGGGCGGTGCTCATCTCCATTTCAAAGCTGAAGAGCCAATGCTGTCCAAAGATGTCTCCGTGGTCTTGTGGCTGGCATGATTAAATGCCAAAGGCTCATGGAACACTGTTATCTTCCCATCAAAGGTATTTTGTACTTGCATTTTTTACGTGCTTTCGAACTGCTAGGTTGGCAGAAGATTTGTGTATTTTAGCCATGAACAAAATGGAAGATGGGCTTGTGTCCATGTATTATATATGCTTTCTTAAGGTTGTTTGGTTATAACAGGACCCTGCAAATAAGAACAACCTGAACAACTGGTATCATTGCTGTTGTTTGTTGATGCTTATCATTCAGATCATTTATTTATTTGTTCAATATTATAGGTGCCTATCTCACAGATACCTCACTATGTGCAGCTGTATCATATCACTTCTTCTACCGTTTTTATAATTGGATCCTTTTCCCTGTGTTTTTGTGCTTACTTTAAAAGTAGTACGGTGAAGATACAATTGCCAATATTTTATCTACCAGTTTTCATTAAATTTGATGGAAGATATAATTGTATCCAGAATTCTTTTTAAGGAAAAGATAGATTTATTGCATAGATATTTCATACATCCCATGCTATTATTAGTTGCAGAATAGCAAGGAATTAGATGGATGGATTAATTAAATTAGATAGATAAATTAGATGTTAAATAGGGGGCGCCAAATGAAGAGGTGCGATGCAGTAGTCCATTCAACACTTTATTCCCAGCTGCGATCAGGAGCAAGAGACTGGCAGGCTGCCAGAGCTCTCTTTTTAAAGAGCTCCGGCAGTCTTCTTGGCCACTGACAACGGTTTATTTTTCCCGCCGCTGGATTAGCCAACCAGCGGAAGGCATGCAAATGACTGCATTTGCATATGTCCATACGTAACACACCTCCCCTCCTGGATAGATCATACCCAATCATGTTAGATAATGTAGTCACACAGGTAGGTGGGGCATTTGAGGGCGCAACTGGGCCTGCGCAGTTCACTTGCCTCAGTGGCAGCAGCCTGTGCAATCAGCCTGCTGCCGTTCCGGAAACTTGGATGGAACCTCCTGGAACACTCCCATGGGCATGGAGGATTCCATCCCAGCCCTTCCTTTTTTGGTTCCTGGATCTTGTCGCTGGACTCCTGATTCTTCAGCTAAATGTTCATGGTCCTCCCTTGGGGTTGAGTCTAGGGCCTCTGTGTTGTTTGGAGCTAGGGACAGTTTTTTATTGTGCTGGTTCCCACTTGTTGCTTTGTATGCTCCTTGGGGCGGAGGCTCACTTAGTGGTCTCTCGGGATTTTGGTCTTGTTGGATGGTGGATTTTTTGGGTTGTCTTAACCAGGTCTCCCCTAGTCTATTTCGGAGTTGGTCAATATGCCTCCTCCATACCCTGCCATCCTCAAGTTCTACCTGGTATGACTTAGGCCCCATCATGGCTATTACCCTTGGTTGTACCCAGGTGGGATAGCCCGTGTAATTATGAAGAAACACCAAATCCCCTTCGTCAAATTCCCTGAGTTGTCGGTTTGAGTCCAGGGATATTTCCAGGTGGTAATGGGGGTGCAACCTGTCCAACAGTGACTTTAGTCTCCGACCCATTAATAGCTCAGCCGGACTTTTATTAGTTGTTGCGGTGGGGGTGATATGTTGGGCTAAGAGGAATTTGTCTATCTTTTCCTGCCAGTTACCCAGGCCCATTCTGGTGAGTGTTTCTTTGGTCAGTCTCTCCATTTGTTCTGCTTGACCATTACTCATGAGTTAAATGGGGAAACCAGAGCATGTCTGATTCCTTGCTCTGCTAGGAACAACTTGATTGCCTTTGCAGTTGACTGTGGCCCATTGTCAGGGACAAGGATGTCTGATAACCCATTGTAAACAATTTTCTTCATACCCTTAGCGTTGCTTCTGTGGTCAGATTGGGCATTATCACTATCTCTAGCTATTTGGAATACGCATCAAAGACAATTAGAAACGTTTGTCCCCCCCATCAGCCAGCAAAGTCAATATATATCTGTGACCAAGGACTCTTTGGGATTTCGCACTCCCTGATTGGTGTCCAGGGTGGAGCTGGTTGGTTTTCCTGGCGTGGCATTCATGTTGCTACCCATTCTGCAATGTCTCTGTCTAAGTTTGGCCATCAAATATAGCTCCGGGCCAACACCTTCATTTGTACAATCCCCAGGAGACCCAATCACCTGGTGTATAATCCCCAGGTGACCCAATCACCTGGTGTATAATCCCCAGGTGACCCAATCACCTGGTGTACTGTTTCTAGGACTTGTTTCCTTAACCCCTGTGGCACAATCACTCCCCCCCCCATAACAGGCATTCTTTTAGTGTTGACAGTTCTAATTGTTCCGTTTGGAATGTTCTGAACTCCTCACCTAGTTCTGTTGTGACCACTCCCTCAACACCCAGTTTAAAACTTTGGACAACAATTTATCCTTCCTTGTGTACTCTGCAGTTCTGTTGGAGGTGACCGGGCCATTTAGTCCAATGTCTATAAGTAGTACTTGTGTGGTTGGAGCCAGACCCTCAACAAGCTCTGATAGGGGGCACCTATTGAGAGCATCGGCTTTGGTAATGTTCTTTCCCAATCTGTGCACCAGCTTGTAGTCATACTCCATCAGGAAAATTGCCCACCTGGCCATCCTGGGGCGCATGTTTGTCAGTCCCCAGCACTGAGACCCAACAGCAGCTTATGGCGAATTATGAGTTTGAATTTCCTCCCATATACATATTTGTGGAACCGTTTAATACCCGCCACCACAGCCAGGGCTTCCCTATCCAAATGGCTGTAATTCCTTTCAGTGGGTGATAATGTTTTCGAGTAAAATGCAATTGGGGCTTCTGTGCCGTCTGAAAGCCTATGGCTGAGGACTGCTCCCATCCTAAAAGGAGAAGCATCGCAAGTCACTATGAGAGGAAGAGTTTCATTGTGTTGAATAAGAACACTGTTTGAAGGTAACAAGTCTTTACTGGCTGCAAATGCATGGGCTTCCTTCCTTCCCAGATCCATATGGCTGTCTTCCCTAGTAGTCTGTGTAAAGGTTCAGCAATGGTGGCTTTCTGTTTCAAGAAAATACTGTAAAAAATTAACAGCCCAAGAAATGCCTGGAGTTCAGTTTTGTTCCTTGGGGTTGGGGCTTCTTTAATTGTCTTGATTTTACTATCCGTGGGATGGATCCCTGAACCATCAATTAAATACTCCAGGAATTCAACTTTCTTCACCCCAATTTGGCATTTTTCCTTTTTGATTTTCAATCCCTTCTGAAATCTGCCCAATGTTTCTTCCAATCTGTTGATCAATTGTTCTTTGTTCTCCCCTGACATGAGGACATCATCAAAATAGGGGACTACCCCTGGAATGCCCTATAGAAGGTATTGCATCATGCGCCGGAATAGTCCTGGGCCACACTTATCCCAAACTGCAATCAGTTGCATTTAAATGCCCCACGGTGTGTCATAATGGTTTAGGCTTCCACAGTTGTGCCATCTACTGGGAATTGTTGGTACGCTTGGGCTAAATCGAGTTTGGCAAATATTTTCCCATTTCCCAGCGAATGTAGCAGATGTTGCACTACTGGCATGAGATACAAACTCTGTTGTAATGCTTTATTTACTGTGCATTTAAAGATGCACACCGACCCATCTGATTTAATTGGGGTGACTATTGGGGTCTCCCATGTGGCATGGTCAACTGGCTCCAGGGCCCCCTGGGCAATTAGCTTCTCTAATTGCTCATCTACCTTGGGCCGAAGAACAAAAGGCACTCTGTGGAGTTTTAGCCTACGGTCTAGGTTAAAAGATATAGGTTTTCCTGTATACTTGTTAGGCTCCTGTCGAAAACGTCCCCAAACTTTACCAGCAGCTGTTCTAGTTCACTCCCACTGATTTTGTTGATGCCAGTGACCCTTAAGCCTACAGTTTGAACCACTGCAGCCCCAGAAGAGTTGTCCCCTGAAGTCATTGAACCTGACTTGCACTGATGCTCTGCCTAGCACGAGGATGTTATTTCCCTGGAAATTATTTAACATGATATTTTGCGGTTTGAGTTGTTTTTTCTTCATTGTTGGGATGAGGCTCTTCTGTGTCTGCCATGACACAATGGTGAAGAAGGATCCCGTGTCTACTTCCATGCTGCAAGGGGTTCCCTCTATAGGGATGGTGACATGGTATTTATCAGCATCACATGCGTCTGAGTGGCCCACAGTTGTTTGATTGATTCCTCTTGCTTCTGGGTGGGTTTCTTCCCTGTGCTTGTTTCTTGGGGGCCCCGGTCTCATTTGTCCTTGCCTCCCTGGACAGCCTGGAGTCTGGTTTGATATGGTATAGGCTGGGTGGCCCTGCAGGCCTCTGCTATGTGGCCCTTTCGCTAGCACCAGCAGCATATGGCATCTTTGAACCGGCAAACTGTTCTAGCATGGAAACCCATGCACCCTGTGCAGCGGGATTGTTTAAAATCATTGGCTTACTCTTCTTTCCACGTATATTCAGTTCACTGCCTCTTCCTCCTCCCAGTCTTTGTTGTTCTTGGGGACCTCAGTGGCCCAATTGGGCTCCCATTGGGTGTGATGTATTCTGCTGGTATTTCGGATGTCGGTGGCAGAATTATCAGATGCTTCTGCAGCTCAGACTTCCTCGACCACATCTTTGAGTTGGCTCCTCTCTGAATTAGCAGCTTCTTCTGTAGGGTCAGGTCCCTCATTCCTAAAATGATTCTATCTTTCATCATCTCCTCTAGATTGATGAATTCGCACTTGGTTGCAATTTCTCGCAATTTGGCCACAAAATCGTTGATGGTCTCACCCTCTCTTTGTCACCGGTGGTAAAATTTGTTTCAGCTCACCATTGGCATTGCTGTCAGGACATAATGGTCCCTTAGGATATTTTACAGCATGGCCCAGGTCATCGATTCGATGTCTGCCAGTGATGCAAGGGTCTGAGCCATCTTGTAAATTTTTGGACCACAGTAGGTGAGGAAGAGGGCTCTTTTTCTGTTGTCTGGGAGATCTTGATAGCTGTTGGCTTCTAGGAACATTCGGAATCATCCCATATAGGTGTGCCATTCCTCCATCTGTGGATCATAAATGGCCGATGCAGCAGAGGTTTGGTTGGTCATAATTTCCTTTTGTTTGTGGGACAAGATCTTTCCTCCCTAGAAAAATGGCTGTGGATGCCATGAGGTGAAGGTCAATGCCCTTTGTCCCCTTTCCTTGTCCTCTTCAAGATCCCATACTTGTCGCCAGTGTTACATAGGGGACGCCAAATAAAGAAGTGGGATGCGGTAGTCCGTTCAGGACTTTATTCCCAGCTGTGATCAGGAGCAAGAGACCGGTGGGCTGCCAGAGCTCTCTTTTTAAAGAGCTCCGGCAGTCTTCCCGGCCACTGACAGCGGTTTATTTTTCCCACCACTAGATTAGCCAATCAGTGGCAGGCATGCAAATGGGTGCTCCGTACGTCCGTACATAACAACATTGATAGCCTCCCTAACTTCTCATATATCCTCTACATCCTACAGAAAGTCTTTTTGTAGGAGGTCCTCCAATTTCAGGGTGAAAAATGTGAGGGCAATAAAAAAGACTGCAAAAAAATATGGACTGAAAGCTCTATTGTTAGACCTCTCTAGAAGATGGAATAAGCTCAAAAACATGACAAGGAGCAATGTGAAGGAACCTTCTGTCACAAGGGAAGAAAACATTTGAGAAATTGAAAGGCAGGTTTAGGTACAGCATTAGATAAAATATTATTCACTCTTACAGAATTAATACTGTATTGTTCCTGTGATAAACAATTTGCCATAAAAAGGTAGTCAGAGAAAGATTAAGTTTAGGATAAAGGCTTCACTTTTGCTTATTTTGTGGGACATTTTATAAGTGTTCAATACCTGAGATACTTCAGTGTTGAAGATTTATATAACTTCTTTTTTAAAAGAAAGGAGTCATATAAAGCAGATAAATAATCAATTTTTTGGTTTATATTAATATTGTATTATATCGTTTAAAGAACATTTCTGATAATTTAGTAGAAAATGCTATACGCAGGCTGTATGTAGTTAGAGTAATCAAATGTCCATTTTATGTTAAGAAGAGTTAGGAAAATCATATAGGAGGTGGAAACTCAAGTAATCCCCTATATCAAGTACTTAAGTTCCATTGTATTCTGAAACCTGCAGAAGTGAATTAATGCTAGGATTTCAGTAGAAGAACTAGGCTTATATATTCATAGAGAAATATAGAAAAAGAAGTCTTAGCTGCTCAGAAGTAAAACAAATTGGCTTCTTAATAATGTCATGAAAATACATTTAAATCAAGAATGTGATAAACTTAATGGTTGTTTGATAGTCAATCAAACTTTGTACTCCTATAAAAAAATAAATGTTTATGCGACATATACTCTTTGGCCTTTAATAAAATGTAATCCTCATTCTGTTAAAGATTTTCTTATACCACTTAAGGAATAGTTTCATATTTTTTTACAAAAGCTGCATACTTCATAAATAACGATTAAAGTGTTTAACAAAAGAGCATTACTTACTGCTGTGGAAAACTTACAAAATAGCTCTGATGTTTAGGATCTTTGTATGGTCTTCTCAAGATCATATCTCATTTTTGACTCTATGATGTTACAATATTATTTTGAATGCTTCTTAAATGTTGCCATAGATGACAAGTATTTAGAATAGTGTTGTATTTCCAGGATTTGGAAAAAATAAAATGCTTTATCCTTAATAATGAAGCCTATTTTAACAATACAATTATTTCACAAAGATGCACTTTTTCTTCTCCTTCAAACATTCTTCAAAGTAGGTAATATTTGTGTTTTTAGCAACATTACCAATATTTCACTTAAACTATAATGCCTAAAACTGGATACAATATTCCAAATGATATTTGTTCAAAATGGAATGGTGCAGCACTATTATTTCAATGATCTGGACACTATTGTCAATTTATACACTCTAGAGTTGAATTTGTTTCCTTAACTATTGCATCCTATTGAACGCAGATATTTATCTTATGGTCAAGGGCTACTTTCATTGAACCTAGAGACAGAAATATACATGGCACCTGGGTGCCACATTGCAAATCGGATTACGGCCTCTTTAAAATATTTAATATTTAGGTTGGGGTGAATGCTAAATTAAAACCTCCTTTTAACATACTGAATTTAAAGAAATAATTCTGAACTCTTAATGGACAAAATAGATTATCTTAAAAACCTCACATAATTTCAACCAATCTTACTACTGGGTATTTTTAAATGACTATACATAGTGATGCGTCCAATACAGAAAATAAATACTATTGAACTTTTCAAAATAAATACATAATGTCAGCTAAGTAATCAGATCCTTTATAAAGTTTATCTACATATTCTTTATAAATTTGTTTGCAAATGGGTCTTTTCAATTTTCTATGTTAAGAAATTCTTGGATCAATTCTCTTGCCCTTCTAGGCGTTTCTGAAATGATTTACTTCAGGCAATCAGTTAAGTGCTGGGGAATATAAAGGAAGCACAGTAGGGGTTTGGAGAAGAATTACAAACTTAAATACAGCCTAATTTGTTATTCATATTAGTACGATTTCATTAGTATTCATCAAACAGAATCTTCTGTACCAGATTAAACCTTATAATACACAGTATATACTCTCTAGAGAAAAAACTAGGTACTTTTTTCCTCTATCCCTAAAACTTTCTTTAATGTGCATTAAAGTCAAAAAGAAATTGACTATGTTAAGCACCAAAGTTTTAAATTTTTTGTCTCTAAACCACATGACATGTAAAATTAATAAGAAAACCTTTCTTCCTCAGGTGTAAAACTAGGGCAACAATAAAAAATACTGTCAAAATCTATGAGACATTGATGTAAAAATGAGGCAAAGAGAAATAAGAACGAAGAGAGAAAGCTAGACGATATTGTAATCCTGCTCGTCCCTCTTTCAGATGAGTTCTTTATCTATTTATAAAGAGGTCCCTGAGGAGAACAAGAATTCAATTTTGTTTCCTTTCACTTAGAGATGGATT
This sequence comes from Ahaetulla prasina, assembly GCF_028640845.1. Lineage (NCBI taxonomy): Eukaryota > Metazoa > Chordata > Lepidosauria > Squamata > Colubridae > Ahaetulla > Ahaetulla prasina. The sequence continues at coordinate 38,501,725 of NC_080543.1, read as the reverse complement.
TGGAACCCAAGATAGATAGCATCCCTTCTCTGATATAATACCTTTTTCATCTACACACTTGAAATAGGAATTTAAAAAGATGAATGTTAAAAAACTAAAATGCCATAGTTAAACAAATAAGGCTATCCAAAACTTTAATACCTGAAAGTTCTTTCCAAGGATTTTTAATAACACCATTGGCAAGCACCAATTCTATAGTAATAAATATACTAATCTAACATTTTTCTTAATAAAAGATGTATATGACTGGCTGCAACCATCATATTTAATCTCAAACCTTCACTTTTAATGGATGTAATCATAATTCTTAGTGTAGCTGTAAATATTTATTTTGACAATGGATTGATATGTCTGTATTTGACAATGGATTGATATGTCTGAGGAAACCATATATTGAAGATATAGTAATATATTATTCTCTTACCCAGTTTTAGAAAAGATCTAATTAACTTGGTAATAATTAAGCCATTGTTCAGGTATTTCTTCAACAGTTCGAGAAAATAGGCAGGAAATACTTTGAAGATATTAATGAAAATATATGTCTTAAGATTTTCTTTCTTCTCAACTGCCTGGTTTATATTGAAAATTGAATATTGAAATTGAAAAAAGCTCTGTGTATTGCCTTCTTTTAGTTACATCTTATAAGGCAAATATTATAAGATTAATATTTGCAGATTTAAAATACTTATTGTATTTAAAATATTTATAAAATTCTATGTTTGTATATGTTTGTGTATGATGAAAGGGAATATATTTATAACTCAGAAAATAATAAAATAATTCTGTTTATCATGTCTACAAATTGGATGGCTTTAGTTATGAGTGAGAAGAACAACTTATCTGTGTCAGGCAATAAGAGAAAAGACTTGTACCTTGCCAATGTTTTTATTTATTTATTAAACACATGTATATGCCCCCCCCAAACTCACACATGATGACTCCCAGCAGCTATTCAAAAATTTCAAAATTTTCCTTGGTATTTCCCTCACAGCTTCACTGAAGAAATGAGACAATGAAATATTCTGCATTTTTTGTATCAAATAGCTGACATGATAGTATAATGTGTATGTTATATGACAACTTCTACATATTGTAAAAGGAAGAGAAATGGGGAGGATATCTACAACTCACTGAATACTTGTGGGGTTTTCAAATAGTCAGTGTGATACAATAATTAAGGTTGAAGTGGTGCCACAGATATGCAATTGTTAGTCCATTTTGAGTCACAGATGTTCATTTTGGTCTAGTTATTCATTTTCCACCCAATTTACCCAATAAGTTCTGAGGAAAAATAGAAATAGGAAGCAACATGTAGCAACCTGAATTCCTGAAAGAAAAAAATGGGAAATACATCTAACATAACAACAAATGAAACCTACAAGAGCACTTAGTATTCCACCTATTTAATGTCTTTATCTGCCGTGTCCTTAAATCTTCACACTTTGCCAATGAGAATATGCTGTTTTGAGGAAAGCACGCTTGATTCACAGTATGATGAAACTTACCAATTGTCTATGGACACGATACACAGATAAAGCAGGGTCTTGAAAAGCAAAATTAAAAATGGAACTGCTGTGGTTAGATTTGGCTTTTCCTTACCAGCTCTTACCGGTCATAGTGTTTTCTTCTGTTTGAAATAAATACAAGTGGGATTAGAAAACAGAATAAAGATAATCATATATTGCTCACCATTATAACTAACACATTAATCAGACACACTGGGTAGAAGAACTCACATTTCTATTCAGTTCATTTGTTTTGCGAGCATCATTATTAGCTACTGCCAGGAAACCCTATCGTTCTTTTATTTCTTCTCTGCAAGGCTCCAGTAATACTCATCTGTTCCTGAAAATGTGATGTATAAACTCTTGTCAGCATCTTAAAAATTTCATTGTCAAAAGGCTTTAGTCCACAAGAATGCTTAAGCAGATATCTTAAAACTTCGTGCGTGGACTTTATGTGTGCTTCCAGATGAAAATTGTGTTTCTCTTCACTCATGGAATTTTATATAGGCAATGATTCAAATATTGTCTTCTTAGATTTGTAGTTCACTGTTGCTTCCATATTAATTTCCCCATCTTTTTGCTTTCTATATAAAATTTGTTAAGAACAAAAGGTGGAATAGCTATGTAATGTCTTTTGGTTGGTTGCACTGAGAACCATTCATCAGAAAGCCTTTAGGTAATGGAAGCATTTGTTTTCATGAATGGTAGTGAATTTCTTAATCTAGTTATTCAATATACCAGTTCTTACAATACATGTATTAGACATCTATTAATTGAACCAAGAAGTTCAAGAGATTATATATATATAAAATTATGCTGGTGCAGCTAAGTGACAGAGCACGATTTTGGGAGTAGGAAATATCTCATAGTCTTATTTCACTTTCTACCTGTTATGTCTGAAAGCACAGATAAGGAACAGAGAACCATAACAACGTACACATTTCAGGAAATCTTTTTTCTCCATTTCACTAGAAATATTTATTTAATAAATAATCCCAATTATATCATAGAACCAATAATGTGCATAGAATTTCATTAAAAACCATGACTTAATTGTAATAGAGTAATTGCATTAGTTCCTATGTCATCTTCTGAAAAATGGTTTAGGTTTGAGCTTAATATGCTTCACTGAAGCCTGATTGAAAACCGTACAATATGAAAAGATAATCCCCTGACCCAACTGTGCATACAGTTCTGAAGAAGCTTCTTGGATGAGAAGTGAAATATTTTCAAGAAAAAACTAAGAAAGTCCAGTTGCCTTTTGAAAAACAGCTTTGGGACAACCGTGGAATAACTATGTCCTGGATGACTGAGAATCTTCATAGGCATCATGTTTTTTACACATTTCATCAGTAATTTGGCTACTACTTTGAACAATATGTTAATATCCTTCTATTTCTGTGTGTGGCTCCCTTCTCCCTTCTCCATCTTCCATCCAGAACTAATTACTTGGTGGAAAAACACCATTGGGCTTTGCAACCATAACCTCCCACTTGTTCACAGAAGACAATAGCATTTGCTTGAAGCCATACTTCTGAGTACAGTGGATTTTATAATCTTGGCAAAATACCTTAAAATATGTCACAAGTTCAAGTTATACATCCCAACACATAGACCAAATACATAGATGCATAAAGTCTTCCAGTGCTATTTCATTAAGACTGATTTTTTTAAAAAAAATTCTTTTTATTCTGCTTTTATTATTTTTATAAGTAACTCAAAGCAACGACTATACCTAATACTCCTTCAATCTCTTATTTTCCACACAACAACAACCCTGTGAACTGAACTGGACTGACAGAGAGTGATTGTCACCAAAGTCACCCAGTTGGTTTTTCATGCCTAAACTGGGATTTAAATGTGTGTTTGGGGCAGTAACTAATGGATGTATAAAATAAAATTTCTTATAGACAGGAAAAAACAATAGCCCCTTGCTGTTAAGTGAAAAGGTGCTAGAAAGCTTTAGCTTGTAATATGACCAGCTGGGGGCGCAACCAGAAGTAGCCACCATCTCCGTAGCCTTGCTTGCTGCCATAGCCTTGCTTGCCACTTGCTTCATTCAGCCGTCTGCCATCTCCCCACCCAGGTATGGCGAGCCCCGGATGGGGGTTAGATACTTTATGCTAACCATAACCCCCCCACCCCCCCAAAAAAAAGTACACATAAAGAGAAACATTCCCCGTAGTTTCTTGACATATATACTTTCACATTCAGAGTGAATAGTTACAGGTCATTAACTAATGATCACTGCCTTGACAGACATTCATAGAGAAAACCAATTATTCACAATGCACATAATTGCGTTGCAAAAAGGGAATTGTTTTTCAAATATCTAATTAATAGCTGCTACAAAAATGCATAGACAGCATTTTTGTAAACAAAGGCCCTCTAATCCTTTGAATACAAGTCAGTACAATGAATACAACCTTTCAGTATTCATTCATGCCACCATCAGAATGAAGATAAGAATTACAAAGATTTTTAACTTCATAATTAAATAAAATAACTAACATATGTCAGCTCATGTCAACTCTGATTTAGATTGGGACAGTGAAGAACATAACCCCTACTAACTTTCCCTCAAGAAATATCACTAGAGAATGCTTTTTAACTGAGATTAGTTGGCTGTCTGCTGTTGAATGTTTCTTTCCTGTCCCAGCTATAGAGCACTGTCACTGCATTAGCTAAACCCTTGAGTAAGGAGCTTCTCCAGAGCATAGGAAGCTTAGAAGGAGACATACAAAATTTGTGCACTGTGGGGAGAAAGTAAGAAATGATTGTGTGTGTGTGTCTCTCTCTCTTCCCCCCTCTCCCACTCTCTCCCATAATGCTAGAAAGTAGGCTTACCCAGTAAAATTGAATAGTGAAAAATTCAAGACGGACAAAAGAAAGCACTTCTTCAGGCAATATAACGTTTAGCTCAACAGGGGAACTGAAATCCAAAAGCTATTCTGAAAAGCAGCTTTTTGAAAAAGGTTGGAAAACCCATGAAATAAAGTCAATAGCCTACATATTAACTTCAGAATCAGACAGAAAATGCATCTAAAAATTAGTTTCTACAAAATATTAATGACAGGGCTTCTGGGTTCAGATTCTGCTTATGAACTTGCCATACACATCTGGTTCATATTGTTGGGAAAAAATAACATTGAAAAAAACAATATGAACTTTGTCTTTATTTTGAAAGTTTTCTGCTCAAAGTAACATGAATTAATCAATTTAAATGAACCCTTAAAACACAACTCTTCAGTTTACTTTTTATTTTTTGGATTGTTTGCTTTCCATTTTTTTCAATGGTTTTATATTGCATATTATGATAAATCAGGTAGCCTATTAAATAAAACAAATATCCTAAGATTAGAAGAGCTCTCAGATTTATTCTATGATGGCCACAATTATTGGATTAACATGTCTGGAATCCTTGCAGTATTTAGATAGTCAAAATAGTCAAAGGAAGCAAATGACAAATTCCCAGACTCCAGAGCTCCCTCATAAAGCCACTTTCTTATTCTTTATTTCTCCTCCTGCAATGCAATTCTTCCTTTATCTCTTATCATATTTTCCCTTTCACCTCCCTACTTTGAAGATACCTGTTAAGGAGAGCCCAAAGATGCAGGTGAGGAACTTGGCAGGAGACTACTATGTTTAAGAGGAAGGAAAATTGGACTAGCCATAGCAATAGCACTTCGACTTATATACAGTTTCACAGTGCTTTGCAGCCCTCTCTAAGTAGTTTACAGAGTCAGCATATTGCCTCTAGCAATCTGGGTCTTCACCCTTTGACTATTCACCCATTGGGAGGATTTGTTACTATCAAGATATGCACTGATGAAGTTCACTGCTTTTGAAGGGCAGCCTCACCAATTGCCTTCCACTTAGCTTGCTTTCAGATGCAGGGACAAGTTCAAATGTCATAATCTCCAGCCAGCTATCTAGAGTGTTCAATACTCAGAACAATTAAGGAGGGTCCGAGGCTTGGTCATTAACAACTCTTTTATTAATACAGAATTGGAACGGGAACAACCAGAAAGAACCAACAACAAAAAAAGCTGCCCCTGCTTGACAGCTGCTTAAAAACTAGCTGCCAAGCCTGAAGGGCCAATCAGAAGAAAGCAGGTTTCCCGCTTATTTGGCTAGCTGCGTATAAACCTATCACCGTCGGCTAGCAACAGGCATACTTTTCCTCGGGTCGTAACTCCGAGGACATAACACCCTTCACCCCCCAGACAGCGCAAGCGTAGTCAGCCAAATACGCCGGACGATGTTGTCTCTGCCCTGATCTTCTCAGTTCAGGGGCAGACGCCGTAGGAGTAGGAGGAGCAGGGCTGTCTTCCGTGTGCGCAGCTGGGGACTGCGCAGGTGGACTCGAAGGAGGCCGGAACATCGCTGGAGTGCCTGGGACTGCAGGTAAGGTAGCCGACGAGATCGCCTCGGGCGTAGAATTTTCTGTGTGTTCCGGCTGGGCACTCGAGCCCCTGGAAGGGGCGCCATTTGTTGAAGCGGCGGAGTCTCGGTCAGGGGTTGGATTGGCCACCCTGCCATTTGTTGAAGTTCGCGTGTTTCGGTCAGGGGTTGGAGTGGCCACCCCATCAACTCTGCGGCGCAGCTGATTCACATGGCGGCGCCAGTGATGACTGTCTTCCAGTTGGACCCTATAAGAATAGGGTCTGGTTAGATGAGTGATATAGCCTGGAAGCCACCTGTTGTCAGCTCCGAAATTCTCCGCATAGACTGAATCCCCCACCTGAAAGGTTCTGTGGCTAGGACCTAATGTTCTGGGCGTCTCGGGTGCATAATTCGGGTGTAGGCGATCTAGGGTGGTCCGCAAGCGACGACCCATTAACATCTCGGCCAGGCTGCGGTTGGTCACTGGGCAAGGGGTGGTATGCTGCGCCAATAGGTATTGACATATCTTTTGGTGCCAATTTGAGGAACCCAGGTGGCTCAAAACTTCTTTGGCGGATCTGACGGCCTTTTCTGCCCGGCCGTTCCCGGCCGGGTGGAAAGGAGCCGTGGTGGCATGGCGAATGCCAAGCCGTGCCAAAAACCACTGGAAAGGTGCCGAGGTGAACTGGGCTCCGTTATCGGTAACGATAACGTCAGGAAGCCCATGGGTAAGCGAACAGGCCATCCAAAATCCGGATGATGGCCCCCGCCGTGGGGGAGGGCGTTAGAGCGATGTCCACCCACTTGGAGTAAGCATCGACCAAATTAAGAAAATCTGGCCTAAGAAGGGTCCCGCGAAGTCCACATGGACTCGCGCCCAAGGGTTCCTGGGCATCTCCCACTCCCTGACGGGTGCGGCGGCTGGTGCGGATCTGGAGACCTGGCATTGGGGGCATTTTGCAACCCATGCCTCGATCTCCTGATCCATACCCGGCCACCAGACATAACTATGCCCCAGGGCCTTCATTTGCACAATGCTGGGGTAGGCATCATGCAGGCAAGTCAGAATGCGGTGTCTAAGATCGGGGGGAACTACCACCCTATTCCCCCAAAAAAGGCAACCCCTGAGAACGGACAACTCATGCTGCCAGTGGACAAATGGCTGGAATTCGGGGGCCACAGACCCCCGTGGCCATCCCCTGCGCACCCAGTCCATGACTGTAGAGAGGACTGGATCTCTTGCAGAAAGGTCTCCTATATCGGTTGCAGAGATGGGAACATCCCAGTCCTCAATAAGAAGGACAGTGGACAACGGGGCTGGGTCAGAGTCAGCGATAGGAAGGGGGCAGCGGCTGAGCGCATCAGCGTGCCCAATAAACTTCCCGGGCTTGTACAGCAGCTGGTAGGAGTAGGCAGATAGGAACTCCACCCAGCAGGACATGCGTGGGGATAGGATTTGGGGTGTCTGTTGGTCCCCGGCCAGCAACCCCAATAATGGCTTATGGTCGGTAATAAGAGAAAAAAACCGACCATAAAGGTAGTCGTGGAATCGCGATCGAGCTGGCTATAATTTCGCTCGGAAGCCGATAAGGTACGAGAGTAAAATGCGATAGCGGCCTCTGAGCCATCAGGAAGGAGATGGCTTAAAACGGCACCCACGCCGTAGGGAGATGCGTCGCATGTCAAGGACAGCGGCAAACATGGATCGTACTGTACCAGCACAGCTGCTGATGACAGGGTGTCCTTGACAGCCTGAAATGAAGTGGCGGCTGCATGGTCCCAACGTCAAGGGGCTTTGGATGTCAAAAGCTGGTGGAGGAGCTCGGCTAAGGAGGCTTTATGGGACAGAAATACAGAATAGAAGTTAAGGAGCCCCAGGAACGCTTGTAATTCCGCCTTGTTAGTTGGCGGCGGAGTGTTCCTGATAGCCTCGACCTTAGATGGGGCAGGGTGGATTCCCTGGGAATCCACCAAAAACCCTAAGAACTCTACTTGGGGCACTCCTATGTGGCATTTGTCCTTCTTCAGTTTTAATCTGGCAGCCCGGAACCGGCCAAGAACGGCCCGCAATCGTTCAACGAGTTCTGATCGGTCAATGGCTGAAATCAGAACATCGTCGAAATAGGGCACAACCCCCGGGACGCCCTGGAGCAACCGCTCCATCAGGCCCTGGAACAGCCCAGGAGCTATGCTGACCCCAAATTGCAGGCGATTGCACTTAAAAGCGCCCCGGTGAGTGACAATCGCCTGAGCCATGGCAGTCGAGTCATCCACCGGGAGCTGCTGATACACCTGGGCGAGATCCAGTTTAGCAAATACCCGCCCCCTCCCTAAGGAGTGAAGCAGATGTTGTACAACGGGAACGGGGTACGGGTTTGCCTGCAGGGCTTTATTGATGGTGCATTTGTAATCGGCACAGATCCTAATGGATCCGTCCGGTTTCATGGGGATCACAATGGGGGTCTCCCAATGTGAATACTCAATCAGTTCAAGGACTCCCTGGGCAATGAGTTTATCGAGCTCCTTATCAACTTTGGGACAGAGCGCTAGCAGCACCCTCCCCGGCTTAAGGCGAATTGGGGCTACCTGGGGATTCAAATTAAAAGAAATTGGTCGACCTGTATATTTGCCCAACCGGCCGTCAAAAACATCAGCGAATTCGAAGAAAAGGCAGGCTGGAACGTCGTGATCGGTAGTATGGACCCCTGATACATCAAGGTGCAGGGCAGCAAACCAGTCCAAACCCAGGAGACTTGGAAGGTTGTTCCTGACAACCACGATGGGCAGACGACTCGTAAAGGACCCATATGAGACATGAATGCAGGCGCAACCCACGATTGGAATTGGGTTACCCTGATAGTCTCTTAAATTAATAGGGCAGGGCTGGAGGCGACGCTTGGTGAACCTAGGCAGCAGCCGTCGCAGGGTAGGCCAAGCAATGAGTGACTTAGAAGAGCCGGTGTCCACCTCCATTTTGAGAGGGACACCTTCGAGATTCACTCTGAGGTAAATCTTGTTGGCGGGAACTCCCACGAATGCATGGCTGACGGTGACAGTTGCAACACTCTCCTCACGGTCGACGGCATGGCACTCGTCACGACGGCGTGGCAATTTCTTGGCACCCAGCTTGGGCTTGACTTGGTCAGGGTTTCCTTGGTAGCAGGGAGGGATGCCCGGCAGACCCTGGAGAGGTGGCCCTTCCGGCTGCAGCGGCGGCAAATAGCTGTTTTAAAACGGCAGTCTGAACGGTGGTGGTTTCCACTGCATCCGAGGCAATTCCCTTGAGGGCCCTTCAAGTCATTGTTCCACCTCTTTTTCCGGGTCACCTTGAGGCGGCTCACTTCGTCGTCTTCATCGGACGGCACATCTTCATCCGTCTCTTCATGGTGGACTGTCTGCGTCTGCCCTCGGCAGCGGTTCCATGTGGAACCACTGGATTTCCAGTGCCAATCTCTCCGACATCTCAGAGGCTCGTGCCTCGTCCATGGCTACTTGCAGCGTCACGTCAGTGCGGGCTAGCAATCGGCGCTGCAGTCGCAGGTCTCGAACCCTGGTAACCAGTTGATCTAACAGCATTTCATCTAAATCGCGAAATTCACACTGCAGTGCGGCGACACGCAGGGAAGCCATAAACTTGTTAATAGATTCCCCCTCCTTCTGAAACCTTTGTCTGAAAGCGTGTCGCCTTGCAATGCGAGAAGGAGCTGGAGAATAATGAGCCCTTAGCTTCTCTAGTAGAGTCTCCCAGGGAACAGACGATACTGGTTGCGGGGCAGTAAGAGCTCTAGCTGTGGCAAAGACTTCACGACCACAGGAGCTCAAGAAGTAACCCCGCTTCCTGGCGCTTGAGAGATCAGAGAGATCATTAGCCTGCAGGAAGCAGTTGAAACGCTCTAGATACGCCTCCCAAGGTTCGTTAGCCGGCTCAAACGGTGAGAATGTCGGCAGTGGGTTGTCATCGCAGCATGAGGTGGTTGTCTGGCTATTAAAGCTGACCTTCACCTCAGGAAGTTTATCCCACCTTCGTCGCCAGTGTTCAATACTCAGAACAATTAAGGAGGGTCCGAGGCTTGGTCATTAACAACTCCTTTATTAATATAGAATTGGAACAGGAACAACCAGAAAGAACCAACAAAAAAAGCTGCCCCTGCTTGACAGCTGCTTAAAAACTAGCTGCCAAGCCTGAAGGGCCAATCAGAAGAAAGCAGGTTTCCCGCTTATTTGGCTAGCCGCGTATAAACCAATCACTGTCGTCTAGCAACAGGCATACTTTTCCTCGGGTCGTAACTCCGAGGACATAGCACCGAGGCTTGGGAAGTTGGTGTTTTCAGCTTCTAGAGTACAATGCCAGAAAAGTTACACAAATGGATAAATTTCAATTCTTTCAGCATAGACTAATATTCATATCAATATTGCATTATTATCACTATTGTCTTATTTTTATTCTTTGTTATCATTACCATCAATGTGTATTTTAGAGGGTAATGGTACTACAATATTTCAGAAGTTCTGAACTGAGGCATGTTGCTAAGATAACTTCAGAGATCTGTGATGTAAGAATGGCAAATATCATTATTGTGATATCAACAGTAACTGAATAGCAAGCACCATCCATGTGCAATTATTTGTCTGAAGGACACTTATAGACAAACTGGCCTTGAGAGAGATTACTACATTGCTACTAGCAATGCAGCTTCAAGATGTGGATTGCAAAAATCTGGATAGTTACATGACAATAAAGTAATACATAAAACATATGGAATTTTCTAATCTAGATTTAATTACTAGAGTAGCAGTAGCTGTCCTCTCTACAAGGACAGGTGGATGAGAGTCACCGTGCCAGCAGACTGAAACTAAGTAGAATTTCTGGCTACTTTCTGAAAATGAAGGTTATAAGAGTTGTAAAGTGATATTTCTTAGGATGCCTCTTTATTTTTATCTGGCTGTGGCATTTTAGACATTTTAGGCATTTTTGCCCTTTAACTAACTTTTATATTCAGGTATACCTTAATACAATTTCACAAAACTAAAGAAAAGAAAGAAAGAAAGTTAAGAGGTAGTTGGAAAACTGAAATTATATTTCAAATGTTTATTGCATCAATTTGAGGCATTGCATTAAAGTACTAATTAAACACTTATTGAGTATATTTGGTTATTATTGTGTAGTAATTAATATCAGTTCTGATAGGTGATGTGTAATGTAAGTTGTATCTTATGATACATGATTTATGAAATTTCATATGTGAAACCTGCTAACTTCAAAAGTAATTAAAAGTTGCTCAGAAATTGAACATATTCAAATTAAAATGGTAAGTTTCAAAATGCAAAAACAAAAACAAAAACAACAAACAAACCCCAAAGTCTTGTTTTAAGAAATCTGCCTTCATTCAATTTTTCTGGAGTTTCATTAGCATGTTCAAAGGTAGATTTTTATCTCATGTTCCAAACAATGAAATGAGGATGGAATGTCTATGGAGTTTCACTGTGGATTTATAAAAGGTCATGTTACATCCAGAGAATGTGCTGCACATGTTCCTTCATCCCAGCATAATGGGGATGTTAAAAATATCATCAGCTGTTTATGAAGATACTTACAAGTTTTTCCCACTAGCTCTTTTATTCTTTTAGGAATATAGCTCATCAGTTGAAATCAACTTTTTTAAAACCAAGGAACAGCTGGCAGATGGTTTCACTCAACTGAAATATCTATGTGACAAACCTTTCACCAATAATAACATGTAAGTATTCACAGATCCCATGCATGAATCTACAATTTCCGTGAGCCATCAGTGGTGGCACCAGGTTAGAAAGGACACACAATTGGTTTATTTAAAGATTCAGGAAATGTTTGCAAAATAAGTTAGGTATCTGATAAAAGGTTGCTAAGATAATTCTAATTTGTTTGTTCGCGCAGGACTGGCATAGGATTTTAATAGGATTTTAATTGGTTTTAATGTTTTAACATTTTAAAATTTGGGGTTTTATTCTAAATGTTTTAATTCGGCCATTTGTATAATAATTTTTTTAAATTATGGTTTTATGTGTATATTGCTGTTGTTTTTATTATGGCTGTAAACCGCCCTGAGTCCTTCGGGAGAAGGGCGGTATAAAAATTTAATAAATAATAATAATAATAATAATAATAATAATAATAATAATAATAATAATAATAATAATAATAAGATAAAAAATATTTTAGGCCTCTGAATCCAACTTCCTGTTCCATAATTAAAGTATTCCTCACAAATATTTATCCAACCTTTGCTTGAAGGCATTCCAACAAGCGTAAGCTACCATCTTTCTAGATAGTTGTTTATGTGGTCTAAGTGCTACTTCACTAGATTCTTTCTTACTGTAACTTAAGACTTTGATCCTTCAGGCTACACTCGTGATATAGTAGAGAAGAAATCTTGATGCCATCTGGTGCTACTATATCCCCCTCAACTGCATTTCCTCAAGAATAAATATACCAGTTTCCACAGTGTCTCTTCCTAAGGCTTAATCAACTGATCATAGTTATCCTTCTTAGCATATGTTTAGCTTCTCTGATCCTTTTCTGTATACGTTTAATAAAAGATCAAAATAGCAATAAAGATCAAACAGTGCCCTAGCAAGTGGTGTGGGAGCTATAACAGGAGAAGAAGGGAGCACTACAGTTTCTTTTCCTTTTTACTCGATGAGAAGTGGAAAGAGAGAGAAGAGCATAACCAGTAACAAGGTGGAGAGTAGTAAGTGTAATGTTGGGAGACTTTAAAAAAAAAAGAGGTTAGGGGATATATTAGCATGGAGAAAATCTATCTGGTCACTAGGAATCTAAAATAATTTTTGGCACATCAATCAATCAAAGGAACAACATTGCTAATGACCAAAGTTATTCTATGTTAGTTCAGTATTGGAGGGGGAAGGGATGGACATGACAGCTGAAGACAATGTATAATATCCAATAATATCATTACATAAGAATAGTGCCTAGAATTTTGTATGTATTCTTGAAGTTTGCTTTTTAATAACCATAATCAAAATGATCTGAAGATTTTTGTTTCTTATTTCCTGCAGAAAATCTGTAGGAAATTATGTATTATCACTTTGAGGTTTACTGCCAAATTTCAATAACTTGCTTTTAATGGTGGCATTTGGTTCAAAGGCCCCTTCTACTGTAGAGATAGCTGGTTTTCTTTGTCACGATCATGAAAGCAAGACACTGGAGTAAGATTCACTCAGTTGTGGTGATAATATAAATAGCAAATACTGTAAAATACAACTGCAAAAATGTAGTTCAAAACAATGCACTACAGTGCAATCCAATAAACATCTATTGAGATGGACATTCATATGACTTCTGTATAAACACACATTGAAACTAAAGGAAATAAAACAAACAATATGATAGCTGTAGCGGGTAAAGCTGATAATTTTGATGGAAATATACAAGAGTCATTAATTAAGAAAAAGAGGCTGAAATTGTTGGGGTTGGGGTTTTTTTTTGGTGTTTTTTTTTTTTGGAGTACAGAGAAATAAGACAACTTATATCATGCCCCTAACCCAGAGGTCTTCAAATTTGTCAGCTTTAAGACTTGTGGACTTCAACTTCCAGAATTCTTCAGCCAGCTATGCTATGCTGGCTGGAGAATTCTGGGAGTTGAAATCCACAAGTCTTAAAGCTGACAAGTTTGAAGACCTCTGCCCTAACCTATGATTCATGTTAAGGAGGAGAAACAAGGTTGCTAATGACTCACATACTCAGGTTCAAGCCAAAGATCTACACCTCGAAACAAAACCATCCAGCCCACAGGAACAAAATGCCATTTCCAAATAGAAAACCTTAAGGCACAAATGCAAAAAAAAAATCCTAAACATTTAACACAAGCTGGCTTACTCAGGGATATGTTGGAGTTGCTGCCTGGAATTAGTGGTAACAGAACCACACAATGTTGAGCTGGAAGTTGGGAACATCCTATATTTAAGAATCTCCTCAAATGCAGTATGGCACTGAAACAGTGAATACTCTTGCATGCGTTGTGTTTCCCTTAATTATAAAAGCCTTCTTGAACACTTTGATCTTTGCTGATAATGGTGCCTTCCCCCCCCCCCCTTTTGATTTCTATCTTTGATGGATGGGAAGAGTTTTGGCTAATCAAACCTAGATTGATATTGGATCTTGTCTCAATAACTCTCTGCTTCTGTTTTTTGTAAACCTTGAACTGCTATCTAATTACCCTTATAATAATTTAAGATAATGATCAAATCATGCATCCAACTATTTAAATTCACTCTGGGTGATAGGAGACTTTTAGATTCTACCTGACCATATCTATTTATTAATGAAATAGATGCCACTTGCAAAATATAATCTCTACGATTCTTTCCAGATCGGCTTTAATAGATGGCAGATCTTCCAGGACGGATTTGTGGAAGAGAGTAAAGAAGAAAGACCTAATATCTGTATATACAGTATACAACCAACATGAGAGCTACTTTGATTTGTTAAGAAAGAGAGAGAGAGAGAGATAAATCTGGATTTTATCCTGCCCTAGACACAGAATCCAGCTGCGAGGTCTTGGACTAGTCACTCACTGCCTTAGGGAAAAAGCAATGTTTTCCACCTGTTTTGAAAAGGCAATTTGTAAAATACCTGGGGAACTTGTGTCATTAGAGTGGAAATTATACAAACTAAAAAGTCTGCTTTACAAACATGAAAATTAACATATTCAGAAGCAGCAAATGACAGATATGAGAAAGTGTGCTATCTGGTTTAGTCATATTTGTTTCATTTACCTGACATACAGGATACCAACCCAAAAGATAAATCAGAAGATTAGACTTGATGCATGGCAGAATTGCTTTACGCATAAAGAAATGCCAGGAATATTTTTACATTTTTGTACTGTGCAAGATGGAATGAAGCTCCTCTTCTGGACTATAAAATGCAGTTTTAACCATAATTGTACTTCCCTTCATAATAGTCTGTGAAGTTTTCCTAGTTATTACACTTCAAGATATACAGTACACTTAATACTAATAAAATATTTTCCAGTAAAAGAAAATCAGCAGGAACTTTATAAAAGTATTTTACCGATCATTGCATTCTTGTTTCTAAAGTTTCCAGTTGAGTATGTAAATTCTTTAATCCAAACTCCACATTTATCCTTGTATATCTGACCGACCTAGAATCACCAATGAGTAAATGGGAATTAAAGTTAATTCTTCCAAGTCTCTGATCCCATTTATTGATCCAGCAAGAAATTCTTTCAAATTCTACCAAAATCTTTCAAATTTTAATAAGAGTGTTGCAATCAAACCAGGGAACAACTGTTAACTGTGGCCAAAATACCACATGTGTATCTATCGCTTGCAATTGATTGTATAGCGGTTGTGGAATCACACAGCCTAGCAGAATCAACCAACACCTGCTATAATCCTGGATTTGTGAATTAGAAAGCTAAGTTATTGATTTCCATTCTAATGTCCTACAGTACCAAAGACTGACACTAACATGGATATTCTAGCAAATTTTAAGAAATGTAAATTGTGGTTCCTAGCCCTTTTTGAAAGGCTACTGCTGTTATTATGAAATCAGTGTAAAAGGGTTGTTCAATGTATGAAATGTTAGCTTATAAAATAGACCAGCCCAAGAGAGCAATAGCTTTAAAACTACTTTTATTGGAAGAGTTTGGAAATCTGAATATGTTTCTCCCTCCCACAATTGGCACCCAACTATGGGTAACATGGCCAGCATCTTCTCAAAACATGATGAAATTCTATTTTAGGAATTATAATTTGGCATCTTAAAATTAAGGAATGCCATTGCAAATATGAATGTCATTGCAAAAATTATTTCTGCGAGTCTATCTGTAGGTTTTGATTAAAGTAGCTACTGTTCTGAATCAGCTACAATTAACTCTTAAGAACATGGATTTCCATGTTCTTCCCAAAATCCCCAAAGCTTTAACCAAAGACTATCTACTATTGACCTCACCCCATTCCTAAGAGGTCTGTAAGGGGCGTGCATAAGAGCACCAGCGTATCTACCGTTCCTGTCCTAATGTTCCCTTTGATTGTATCCAATTTGTATGATTATTTCATGCTTATACTTATATATACTGTTGTGTTTGACAAATAAAAATAAATAAATAAAAATAAAAAATAACATGTTTGTGTTTTTTAAGATGTAAATGATTTCCTGAAAAACTAAATTGACTGAATTATTGCAAGAGTAAGATACCTAAGCAAGATACCAGTATCATGTGACCAAATTTCCCTCTCTCAACAGGTTATTAAATGATTGAACTATTTTATAATAAATGTTGCTAATAAAAAGTTACTCCAAAATAATCACAACAATGTAAATTGTGCTGCAGAATTATCAAACAGTAGGTTGCAATAATCAATCTTTAACTATGAAGTCAAAATCATCAATCATTACTGTGCAAAGAAATCTTAAACCAAAATCAATTTTAGTCAAGTTCTCAAGCCATGATAATAAATCTGTTCCACCAAATAAAATTGGTTTAATTGTTGAATCTACTATACTGGATGAGCATGGTAAATAATTGCACTTTAATTACAGAGCAATAATCTACAGAATAACAGACCATAACTATAGATGAGAAACATGACAAGCTAATAAGAGAAAACAAAAGCTGTGATCGATGTATGGAAAAGAAGGTAAAACATGTTAAAAAAACCATTCATACATTAATCCATTTAAGTAGTCTGCTGTCAAATTATTTAACCACAGCTGACTTTAGAAATCTA
This sequence comes from Ahaetulla prasina, assembly GCF_028640845.1. Classification (NCBI taxonomy): domain Eukaryota; kingdom Metazoa; phylum Chordata; class Lepidosauria; order Squamata; family Colubridae; genus Ahaetulla; species Ahaetulla prasina. The sequence goes on along the minus strand of NC_080543.1, from coordinate 38,485,079 downwards.
CTCATTTTTTAAAATTGGTATGAGTGGTAATATACCAATTTCCTGCTAAATAGACAAATATAAGCCTAGGACCCAAACATATGTTTCATATATATCCTATTTACTGTATATGCTTCCAAAATTAAATATCATTGAGTTCAGTAAAATTTATATTTGGTAAATGACTACATAACTATTACCATATTATTCCTTTAGAAGAAAATGTCAGGGTTTTTTGGAACATTGTCAGAAAATATGATTCTAGTTGGATCCAAGCAGGTCTCTGTCTCTATGGACGCATCTTTATTTTATTTTTATTTTATTTATTTTGTCAAGTACATATTAGATACTATATATAAGTATAAGCATGAACTGAATACATTAAATGAATTCAATTAAAGGGAACATTAGGATAGGGATGGTATGCACGCCCCTTACAGACCTCTTAGGAATGGGGTGAAGTCAAGAGTAAACAGTCTTAGGTTAAAGTTTTGGGGGTTTGGGGATGAGACCACAGAGTCTGGTAGTGCATTCCAGGCATTAACAACTCTGTTACTGAAGTCATATTTTCTGCAATTGAGTTTGGAGCAGTTCGCTTTAAGTTTGTATTTATTGTGTGCTCGTGTATTGTTGTGGTTGAAGCTGAAGTAGTTTTTTGAAGAATTCTTCTTTAGAGATTAAGTAAGAATGAACACAAAACATCCAAGCCTAAACACAGTTCAGAAATGAATTGTAACTTCTGGGTTCAATTTCATTGTTAAGGATAACTGTAACAATGGGTCTTACAAAGATATTTCAGTTTTGTTGTATGATTTTAAATGGGATGTACGACAGGCAGTCAGCCATGCTTTGCTGCTATTTGGTCACATTTGTGGGGGATTGGGATTGGGAGGAGAAAAATAACTGGGGGGTTGCTGATAAGAAGTTGGAAATAGAAAATGGGTTTCTTCTCATAAGACAGACAATCTGTGGAATTTATAAAACAAGAGAATAAATATAACCTGACATGGATTGTAAACAAATGAAGGCCAATCTACGTGTCCCAGGATAATGTTACAAATCCAATCTGGGATTGTCAATGGGACCAAGAGGTTTAGTCTTCTGACTTTATACTTGTTCTGGAATCCATCCTCAGGGAACTTCTCTGTACCAGAATGTGACACATGGAATGTATGTGAAGGCCAGGGCTGAAATCCATCGGGTTCTGGAGAACCGGTAGTGGAAATTTTGAGCAGTTCAGAGAACTGGTAGTGGAAATTTTGAGTAGTTTGGAGAACTGGCAAATACCACCTCTGGCTGGCCCCAGAGTCGGGTGGGAATGGAGATTTTGCAGTATCCTTTTCCTGGAGTGGAGTGGGAATGGAGATTTTGCAGTATCCAGGGGAAGGATACTGTAAAATCTCCATTCCCACCCCACTTCAGGGGAAGGATACTGCAAATTCCCCATTTCCTCCCAATCAGCTGGGACTTGGGAGACAGAGAATAGATGGGGGTGGGGCCATTCAGAATTTTTATTACCAGTTCTCTGAACTACTCAAAATTTCTGCTACCAGTTCTCCAGAACTGGTCAGAACCTGCTAAAACCCACCTCTGATCTAGACTATAAAAAACATCTTTGTCTGTCCCTTTTTACAATATAACATATCAAAAATCAGCACAGAATATATCTCATGAATTAACTCTAAAAATTGATGTGTCATCTTTCCATTTATGTAGAATAATTCTCTTAGCCAAACCCTCGCCTCGATACAACCAGATTTCTTCATAAAATGTGAAAATCCATATTTTTTGAGTGGAAGTGAGCATCATATTTATAGATGCTATGTTTTCTCTCAGTTGAATGAACAGATGTGATAAATGGTTCTGCTAAAACATCCAAGCCATATTTGTTTTAACAATATATAAACAACACAAATTGTACTTGGATATACTACAAAGGAGATATAAAGGTATGTGAGAATGACCTTGTGAGAAGAGGGGGAGGGGAAGCTGCTACCTAGGAAACATTCAGATAAGAGAGGGCATACCCCTTAGCTGTTTAATGGACAGAGAAGGAAACTTAGAAAGCAAGCTAACTTTTCAGGCTATAAAAGAGACAGGGGGCAATTATTTACTTTAAGGCTACATTAACAAAATCTTCCAAGTAGTATCAGATTTTCAGGATTCTGTTAAAGTAGTCTTATAATAATGTAGAATTAGCAAATCTGATCATGTTTTCTATATCAGGGGTCTCCAACCTTCAACTCCCAGAATTGAAGTCCACCAGACTTAAAGTTGCCAGGGTTGGTGACTCCTATCCTATATGGTCTATCTGGGAAAACTAACAAGAGACTATTCATATAAATTATAGTGAAAATATAACCTCTCAAAATTTCCTAAATAGCCGTTAGTAGTCAGTTGATTTAAGCTGTGAATCCATTAAAAACATTTTCCCATCCAGTTATAAAAATCAACAAGATCATTTTCTTTTGTGAATCTGGGCAAAAATGTAATCATTTCCCTATTAATACCCAGGTATGTCTAGTAACTCAAAGTTGGCAAAATCCATTCCTCTTCACTGTAAACTGACCCGAGGACTTGCCAAGGAGTCACCTTTCAAAAGGAGCCCAAAGAGCACAACAATAATCATTAAACCTACATCCTCACAAGATACATCAATTTTGTCAAAGTAAATCAAAGGTTATATGTTGTCATAATAACTTGAGAAAGTGTATCAATAGCAAATACGCTTCTATGGCAGATTAACCTGTAGTATCCTCAACATTAAAAATTTAGGAAAAAAAATTTCAAAAAAGAGAATATTGAATTAGCCCAATTGACTCACATATGCTTATTCCATGCAAATTGCTCATATGGGTTCAAAAACATGGAAAAATGAATAGAGAGGCTGGCAACTAAATCTCAAATTCAAATATGCAATTGAAAATCCAACTTTGTCTTTATTCAAACTCTTTTTTTAAAACTTTCACCAAATTGTTTTTCCCCTTCTCCAAGATATCACCCAAATCTCTCCTAATGCAAAGAACTGTTTCAAATATCACTGTATGAGCAAATTCTACTTATAAAAATGGATTTAAATTTTTTTAAATTTCCTTATAAAAATGGACTTACTCCATTTTTGTATTTTGTATTCAGGCACTCACATTTGAGTGTGAAAGTTTTCATAAAAAACTGCATCTGAAATGGTATATAAATTGCACTACACTCCTATTAACTTTGACTCAATTGAGCTGCTATTCTTCTCTTGAGAACTCAATTCATGAGATAAGATCGGATGTTTAAAAACCTCCTGATAACCGAGTCTTAAAGTAATATATTGGACATTTTGACAAGATTCAGTTGCCTGCTAATCACACAGGCTTTAGGACTTTTTTCACTGCTTTTTAAACCTAGTAGTGTTTTTCTTTATCAGAATTGAAGGTAAAAAAAATAGAGAATGTGTCAGTTATTTACACTATTTTTATTAGGTTTTTTAAAAAAAAAATTACAAGAGGTAGGATAAAAATGTATTTAGTACAATGCACATGGTGATAGTCGAAGGAAGCCAAAAATTGGGCCTCTGGTGGCTCAGCAGACTAAGTCTGTCTGTTATTAACACAGCTGCTTGCAATTACTGCAGGTTCAAGCCCCACCAGGCCCAAGGTTGACTCAGCCTTCCATCCTTTATAAGGTAGGTAAAATGAGGACCCAGATTGTTGGGGGCAATAAGTTGACTTTGTATATAATATACAAATGGATGAAGACTATTGTTTAACACATTGTAAGCCGCCCTGAGTCTTCGGAGAAGGGCGGGGTATAAATTCAAAAAAAAAAAATATGTGGTTGGAAGTTAATATATAAACAATCTGCAGCAAAGAAGAATATGAGGCAATTAGATTTATTGTGTGAAGTCGTTTAGTTTCAGTTTGAACAGAGGCAGTGTGGTTTATGTATCAAATCATTTTTTTTCTTAAATGACTAGATTTTAATTTTAAGATTAATTTTAGTCAGAAACCAGTTTAAAACAAATTAAAATCTGTTTCTGTTCCTTATAACTGTAAATTGCTAACATCAATTTTTTTTAAAAAAGTATAGAGATGTCTTTCCATTTAAACCAGACATTTTCCCTTTCTCTCTTCATAGGGACAGAGATTTTATGTGACAAAGCAAACATTGTGTTCTAATATCAGCCTTTCCATCTGTCATTATCTCCTGTGAATTCATTGTTGCTTTTTTCCCCCTCAAAGCAAACCAAAGGTAATATGTGCTGTCATTATTTCAAATCAGTTTCTGTATCTGATGATGCCCAGCCTTACCTGTAGCACATCTCAAAAGTACAGCGAATGAAATTAAATGATGCCCTAGAAAGGTTGGATGAGATGGCTATTCATTATAGCACATTCTGAAACTTGGGCCTGAGAAATAAAAGCAAAGTTCATAATTAGGAACTTTTAAAATTGCCTATTGATAAGTTCTGTGGGTATTAATAAATGACTTAGAATGGTTTTCTTTTAAATTAATATACTCTATGTACATTAAGATCCCCCCCTCAATTTTGTCTATTTAGCAGCAAGGATATTTTTGTAATCCATATCTGGGCGGGGACAGATTTGACTCTAGGAAAAGGGGCCTACTTCCAGTGGAAACTGATACATACAAGGCATAACATTGAAGCCCACTTTGCATTAGTGCAGGACCTGTTCTGCTATGCAATTTATTTTCCCATGGCTTTATTGTAGGATGACCTGATTGGTTCAAGGCTGAGTAGATTTTTTTTTGTTCTTCATAGTTTTGACATTTAAATATAGCTTCTTAAAATGGTGTGGAAAAAGATGGAGTAAAATAATCACAATGCCTTAAAAGTTTGAAGAATAAAACAATCTTGAGTTCCCTATAGACAAAAAATAAGGGATATTAATACAAAAGATATATAGAATACTAAACCATAAGCACAAAAATGTTTACTCATGCTCAGATAAGTCCATAGAGATTGATTTAATCTATTTATGTAATTGCCCTACTTAGTATATACAACTCAGACTAACATTCATTATCAGTGACAAGTCAATAAAAATGCATAATAAAACAAAGTATAAAAATGTAATTTCAATCAACTTCATAGCAATGCATGAATGCTGGGGGTGGTAGTGATGGAAATCATCATATGGTTCATACCAGCTCCAGTCCCTTATCAAAAAACACAGTCCTTAAAATGCCTTCTCAAAGACAAGTGTCAGAACCAACTGACTATCAATTCCTAGAAGCAGATCTTTAACCAACTTGATTTATTCAGGGATTTCAAAGCCATTAGAAGCAGTTTGGTCAATGAAGACCGCTAGTTCACAAAACATATTCAAACTTATTGTTAAATTATTATTCTGATGTTATTATTGATAATAGCAAATTTCTGTCACTTTGCTTCTTGAAAATCTACTATCTGAAATAGTCACTTGAATTGCCCTTTTGTAATGGAGGGACAATTTGACAGCTATGCTAATATTCAAGTCATCTGAGGAAACCCCCTTTTAAAAAAATTATTGTTGAAGTTTTTTTAAAAAAATCTACTCTGATAGACAGTGATTAGATAAAGAATGAGGAACTGTCCATGGCTCAATCTATAACCTTGCCTTTTAGCTCTTGAAATTGTCGTTAGATTATTTATCTCATTTATGAATGCCTGAATAGTCTTTAATTAGTGTTTCAATTATCATTTAAATATTTGTACATCAAGTTGAATAAAAAGCAGACAGCTGAGTTTTGGGACAAGTGGCAGTGGCATCAGCAATTCCCCAAGGGGTAGCTTGTTTGAAGGTTAACAATTCAAGCAAAAGCCGTTAATCAGCATAAGTACTTTTGGCTGGAGACATCCACACTGAGAACAAATGCCTGGTTTCTTTGATCTTAATGAACTAAGATGCATTTCACATATCACAGCAGCTGCCAGATTCTAAACTGCAGCAGTTGCCAAAGACAAGGGCAAAGAAGTCACATGGTTCTCAGTTGCTTGATTTTACTTGCTGGGTTGCCCTCATTATTTATTTGCTTACTTACTACTTTTTCTTCAGGAGTTTAGATGATATATTCTTTCAGTTTTAGTGCTAATATCAGTCCTGTGAAGGAATGAAAGACAATAAATAGTCCCAAGTCAATCAGCGAACTGGCTACAGGGCCTAGGGTAGTTACAGAATAGAGCTGGAAGGGACCTTAGAGGTCTTCTAGTCCACGAGTGTCAAACTTGTCATGTCATCTTGATGTCAGCTGATGTTTGCCGATGTTTTTTTTAACCTTCGCAGAGAATGGGGTGGGCATGGCCTGTGTGTGACGCATCTAGCCTAAGGGGCCAGCAGTTTGACACCCCTGCGCTAGTCCAAGCTCAAGCAGGAAATCCTATACTATTTCAGACAAATAGTTGTCCAATCTCTTCTTAAAAACCTCCAGTGTTGAAACATCATTCTGAAGGCAAGCTGTTCCACTGGTTAACAGTTCTCATTGTTAGAGAGTTTCTCCTTAATGCTAAATTGCTCCTCTCCTAATTAGTTTCCATTCATTGTTTCTTGTCCTGCCTCCAGGTGTCTTGGAGAATAGGTTGACATCCTCTTCTTCCTGCCTATCCTAGACCAGCATCTTAGCATTGTGTACCACATTGGTTCTCAATGATATCAGTAAGGATACTTTCTTTTCCCATACAGTTGATATAGGGCTTAGAACCAACATTATGCAATTGTTAGAGGGATGGGATGAATAAGGGACAACCCGACTTCTTTAAATTTTTGTTCAGATACGAACTGCAGATTATATCTTATTTTAGCATTTTAGTTAATACAGCTGACTGAGGAACATTTGCTTACTTAATGTCCTTTAAGTCTGAACATTTGAAAAATGTCAAGGCAATCATTCAGACATTTGGCTTAATGTTCAAATACTAGGCTTTTTGTAGCCACAACTAGTCCTTCATTTCTCAACGTTTAAGGATTAATTCTGAATGTTTAAGGCTGCCATAGAGTTCAGGGATAGTATTTTTTTATTTGGAACAGTTGTCTCCTTATATATATCAGAAAAGATAAATTTTGCTTAATAAGTGAACAATGAAGTAGGTTTTTAAATGTATTATACTTTTCCCTTTGCCACCAGACTACTCTCATTTGCCTAACTTATTCGGCACTTATCTTAGCTTTTACATAATAATTATTCTTCTAGTTCTATTATTTATCTCAAGGTTCCAGAAATATTCCACTCTGCCTTGAAGTGGACCTCTTTTTTCCAAGACTGGTTGCCCTTGACAGTGCATAATGGCACTAGCTTCCATACAAAGCTCTCTTTTTTCTTTTTGCTCATCTCTTTTCCACTCTGCGGCACTGACTCTGAATGTAACAAGACATCTGACGACAGCTTGGAACATGGGGATGAAAGTGGGAAGCAAACAGGATCTTTTTCTCTTAATTCCCTTTCTCCTCTTAGGACTCAGCCAATCACTGCTGAGCTTCTTGTGTCTTTGCACCTCCCTTAAAAACTGTCCCTCTTGAGTCCTAGGATAGCTGTCTAATCCAGCATCTGAGATCTTCATGAGGTGGTTCTAGGTTGTCAATGCATTTCATGTCACTTCTCCCAACAGTTACATTACAGAGCCTTTCTAAAAGTATGGTGGTAAAGCAGCCAGATAGTTTTTATTACAAAAGAGTGCTTTATTCTGCAAACTGGATTGATATACAGTAAATAAACTAGGTTCTTGTATTTTTTTTAATTTTTTTTTTGTATTAAGCAGGTTGTAAATTCTAATGTGCTATAGAATAGAATAGAATAGAATAGAATAGAATAGAATAGAATAGAATAGAATAGAATAGAATAGAATAGATTTTTTTTATTGGCCAAGTGTGATTGGACACACAAGGAATTTGTCTTGGTGCATATGCTCTCAGTGTACATAAAAGAAAAGATACCTTCATCAAGGTACAACATTTACAACACAATGATGGTCAATATATCAATATAAATCATAAGGATTGCCAGCAACAAAGTTACGGTCATACAGTCATAAGTGGAAAGAGATTGGTGATGGGAATGATGAGAAGATTAATAGTAGTGCAGATTTAGTAAATAGTTTGACAGTGTTGATGGAATTATTTGTTTAGCAGAGTGATGGCCTTCGGGAAAAAACTATTCTTGTGTCTTGTTGTTCTGGTGTGCAGTGCTCTATAGTGTCGTCTTGAGGGTAGGGGTTGAAACAGTTTATGTCCAGGAAGTGGGGTCTGTAAATATTTTCACAGCCCTCTTTTTGACTCATGCAGTATACAGGTCCTCAATGGAAGGCAGGTTGGTAGCAATTATTTTTTCTGCAGTTCTAATTATCCTCTGAAGTCTGTGTCTTTCTTGTTGGGTTATATGTAGGTGTTATCTCTTTATACATTTAGGAGTATACTTTACAGGCTTATATACTAATTTTGCAACTCAATATATTTTGATTTCTTACTTAGGCTTACATTATAAATTTTAGTGCTTATTAGATTCTCTAACCAATTCTTTTGTCATCTTCAACCTTCTTCAGATTTAACCAGTAATCTCATGATATATTCTGAAGCCTCTAGGTCTGCCATGTCATTATATTTGCCAGACTTTGCATAACAGGGTTGGAGAAACAAGACTGTCTCCCATCATCCCCTCCAATTTTTTTTCCTTCCCAGGTTCTCTGCCTGAATCTTTAAAAATTACCATTTAATTTAATTTATTTAATTTGGACACCATCAAACTCCAGAACAACTTTGGGCCCTTTACTACATAACAAACAGAATACAACATGAAAAAGGAAGAAACTGTAAGTAGACAATAAGTTAATCGAAATAGAGAACAAAACAAGACAAATCTGGCCAACAACACAAAAAACATAACGCACAAAGGGCATAGGCTATCTAGTCCAAGCAGATGAGAGCTCTTTAAGGTCCTCCAGATCATCATCCGGTACTCAGAGGCAATTTCATTCCAGAAGACAGGCAACATGACAGAGGAGGTTCACTTCCTAGGTCCCAAAATGACTCTGTAATTGCTGGGCAGACACCACAGGAGATAAGCATTCCTCAGATAACTGAATCCTATGCTATGTAGAGTTACAATTATAACCAGTACCTTGAATCACATCTAAAGGAAATTGGCAATTTGTTCTAGTGTTGCCCACTGCTTTTTAGATTCTCATGTGCCTGGATGCAACCTCATCCAGGATTTTTCTGGACTTATATTTTCCTCTTTAATCTTGGTTGATGTTGCCTAGGCAAGTATATCTTGAAATTCATGCAGACTCTTACTGTCTCTTCTCTCCTGCAATGCAGTTAGCTTCAGAATCCAAGCAGCTGCTGTACCTAATTCAGAAGAAAAAAAGAAACAGCTGTTGCTGAACCTTTCTGTTCTCCTTTGCCCTGGAGCTTCTCTGTATCAGCCCACACATGCACATAGCTATTTTGGTTCCAAAAAAGACTCTACTGTGCATAGTCCCTCTTACTACTGCTTTGTTTTGCTTTATCTTCTGGAAGTCTTCTGGGTACTTGTGTGCTGAATTTTTTTGGGGGGGGCGGATTTTCTGTTTTGTTTTCTAGCCACTGCCAACAAGTCACTCACAAAGAGCTGCCACCTTCCTCCTAAAGTAAACCATGGCCTATTTCAATCTATCAATTCCACCTTCTAGAAAGGTACTTGCTTCCATGTACCATATGTTCCTTTGGTGGGAGATAATCACAAGCAGCTGATGACTTTGGAGAGCCAAATATGCTGTCTCTCTCAACATTAGATAAAGAATGAAGGACGCTAACTGTCAAATTGTCCATTCCTAATTACTTATTGTTATCATCCATATGCCTAGGAGTTGTATCTGTTTTAAAGTGATTTTTATAACTATTATATTGTTTTACATGTGGTTTTTGTCTATTTGTTCAAATAAACCAAATCCTCACTATATGTGTCTATCTAACCAAAGTCATCTTGTTGAGATTGACAGCTATATAAATTTGAATTAAATTCATCCACTATGATGTCCACCAGAAAATCAAGATTAATTCAAAATGTACCAGTTATTTGCAAAGCAGCAAATAATACTCTGTGCTTCTGTTCAAGAATGGTGGTTCATGGTCATGATAAGATAACCATGCTTAGGTCCAACTTTATGGTAGAATGTCATTTTCTTACAGAGATGTATGTCGCTTTGGGAGTAATCTATTCTATTTGGATCCAATTGGTCAATGAGTTAATATTACTTATTCTCCTTACTGAATTTATAGCATAAATGAACTTTCATTTGCTGGTCTCATTTTTGCAGATGACTTCACAGAATCTAGGCGCCACTGAGCCATCACTGTTTTTGTAATCTGGTCCATCTCTGGAGACTTCGATTATTTCATCAGGGGAGATGGTGGGTGTATTTTTTTTTTATTGAAAACGTTTTACAAATTTTTTTTACCAATTAATTCTCCCCATCTCCCCCACCCTCCTCCCTGTCCCTCTCCCCCTCCCCTCCACCCTTCCCCCCCCCCCCGAGACTTCCCAGAGCAAAATACAGGGTATTGCATCTAATAATCATAAGCTAAATTACAACAATAAACCATAATCCTTAATCTCTCCTCTCCCCTTTGAAACCTTAACTCCCCTTTCCCATATAAACAAATACATTAATACAATACAATTCTTACTCCTAAACCATTTGATACTTCAGTCTGATATTTGATTTGAATATAATCAATCCAGTTTTTCCATTCCAATATATATCTTTCTTGTGGGTAGTCTTCAAACACACTGAGAATATTCTTTCGTAGACATTCTTTTGAGTACGCTAAAGTTTCTACTTTCTCTCTTAAATCCATAAAATTAGTCCAATCTTCAACAATAAACAGTATTCCATCTTCCAATATTTCAGTAACAAAAGTCCAACTGCCAATATTAGGTTTAGAGTCAGTTTACTCCTTATTATTCTTCATAATATCTTATATAATCCACCAAGTTTATAAATCTACCATACATGATAACAAATAATATCATTTTTCAATCCTTAATACTCCATTTCTTATTCTATTATTATCATTACCTTATTTAACCCCAAATCTATTTTTATCCAAAATGATTTACAATACTACAATCACTCAAGCATTTAAATTATAAATTCAAAAAATACCATTTAACTTTAATCCAGATTCTTCCCCAATTTCCATCACTATAAATTACCAAACCTTCAGATTATAAATTCAAACAGTACCATTTACATTTAATCCTAATTGTTCCCCATATTTCCATCACTATAAATTACCAAACCTTCAGGTTATAAATTCAAACAGTACCATTTACATTTAATCCTAATTGTTCCCCATATTTCCATCACTATAAATTACCAAATACCTGTATTTTATAACCATTTTTCATACATTCCCTAATTGAATCCATTTCTTGTTCTGTTCTTATCAAGGCACTCCCAAATCAAATAATTCAGTTGTTAACAATTCAACCATATATAAACAAATAACATCACTACAATCATATCTCCAACATTTAAATTATAAATTCAAACAAATACCAATAATTTTTTTACAAATTCCAAATAACTATTTTTACAAAAACCATTATATAAATTAACCTTTCTTCTTATATTATATTCAATATCAATTATACTTTATCCTTTCCCATAAGAAAAAAACTCTTTTCACTTAAAACTGTTTCTTGTTTCCTCTTTATACTTCCCTACTTTTCCCACTATTTCTTCTTCAGTAATCACAAGCCCAACTTTATCTTGTGTTTGTTTTACTTCTTTCTCCCAGGTTTTTGCCGACTCCACTCTGTTCTCATCTTAGCTTCTAGCAATAAAGGATTTCCAGCCTTTAATACTTTAGTGTAAAAATCTCTTGCTTTGAAAACTGTACTAAGACAAAACTTTCTTCCTTTATAATTCACTATTAGTCCAGCTGGGACATCCCATCTATACTGTATCTGATGTTTCCTAAGTTCATCCACCAAAAAGGCAAACTCTTTTCTATTTCTTAACATTTTAGGAGGAATTTCTTTCATCACTAATACATCCTAATATTTGAATTTTATTTTTATAAAATGCTTGTAAAATTCCATTCCTAATCTTCTTGGTTGTGAAATAAATCACAACATCTCTTGGTAGCTGCCTTTGTCTAGTAATCAAAGAATTAACTCGGTAAATTTTTTCAATATGGGCTTCAAAATCTACTGGGTACTCTCCAATTATAAGTGTAAAAGCCTGTATAAAAATCTCTTTTAAATTCTCCTGCTTATCTTCCTTCAATCCTCTAACTCTCAAGGCATACTCTATCAATCTATATTGCAATATAACAATTTCTTCATCCGCCCTATCCATTTTACTCTGAGCTTCCTCTATTTTATTTTCCAAATTCAAATTAACTTGATTACTCTGAACCTCCTGTATTTTCATTTCCAAATTCAAATTAGCTTGATTAATTTCTTCCATTCTTTCATCCAATTGAATCACATATTTTGAAAAACACTGAAAAGCTGCCAGCACACTTTCACTCATATCCTTATTCCAAGCTTTCACCATACTTTTAAGTTCCAATATTGCTTTTTCAGTTTCCTCTATTTTATTTTCCAGATTCAAATTAATTTGATTATTCTGAACCTCCTCTATTTTCTTTTCCAAATTCAAATTAACTTGATCAGTTTCTTCCATTCTTTCATCCAACTGAATCATACATTTTGAAAAACATTGAGATACTACCACCACACTTTCACTCATATCCTTATTCTGGGCTTCCACCGTGTTTTTAATTCCAATAGTTCTTTTTCTATTTCACTAAATTTTTGATCTATTAAACCCTTTAGATATTCTTTCATATCTTCTTTTAGCTTGTGTATTTGAACTGGCAAAGCTTCAACGTCCTTAGAAATATTTAACTTTGTTTGCTTAAAAGCCATTTTCTGTTAAACTTTAAACTTTACAAAAAGAAAAAGAAAAAAAAGAAATCTTCAGATCTTCTCTTAAATACCGTAATTAAATTAATCAAATTAATTAAAATCATTCCTTGGCTTAATCTCTTTGCGTAACTTCAGTGCTGACAGCTTTAACGAGCACTACCTTCTTCTTAAATCATTTCAAAAAAATTATACTATGACTGAGGAGTTAAAATTTGATACTTGCAACTGCCAGTACTCCTAATTTTGCTCTGTCTGCTTAAAAATCCATTCCCGATTCAATATTGATTGCAGACGTGGTCGCGGTGTTTTGCTCTGCTTTCCTGCAGAGGCGTCCCAGATCCGGAGCTTGTTGAGCTTGGAAGGGAGCCCTCACCCTTAAGCCTCCAGTGTCATCCTGGGGTTTTCCGGGGGAGCTCTACCTCAGCTCAATTGCTAACCTTTCCCTCTTCACCCGAGGGAAAGGTTTCCGAGCCGCCAGATAGCTGATTTGCGCTGTCTGAGATCACGGGGCTGGTGGCCTAAAAAAGACTGCCATCAACGACGCGGTGCTACCAGAAGTCGGTGGGTGTATTATAGTTTTTAATGATGTTACAAACCTTAGTGATATCTGGTTCACTGGTGTTATCTAATCCAAATAATATAGCATTTTGATGTTTTTGTTCTCTCTCAATGGTATCTTTGACGAGTATGGCTAAGTTGTTTGGTTGGTTGGCAGATATTTGTGGTTTAGGTTGTGGTTGAGGTAATATTTGTTGAATTGGGATAAAATTTTGATCTGCTGAGTTGTCATATTTTTGTGCTACAATTTTTTTTCCAAGATATGTAAAATGTGGTTTTAAACATGCTAGTAATATATTCTTTTATTCTTTTTTCCTCTGCCTTCTGGTTCTATCCCTACATAATACATTGCCAGACCAATAATTTTGTCAGGTATTTAAAATGATCACATGTAGAAGACTTTGCAATTAGGTAAAGCGACTCAGAAAATTAAACTGAGGTCTGCATATGGACTTAAGAGCCACATAGTCTTATATTTTTTTAACCCTGAAATAAGCGCTTGGCCTTATTTTCAGGGAGGTCTTATTATTTTGGGGCGCATGGAGCAAGACGGGACTCCTCTTGCAGTTTTACCTGATTTCCAGCTCTATCTCCCTAACCCTAACCAGATGAAATGTCAGGGACAGGCTGCACATGCGTTTAAATATTTTCAGGGAGGGCTTATTTTGGGGGGAGGGCTTATTTTCAGGAGAGGTTTTATTTTCAGGGGAGGTCTTAGTTTCAGGGAAACACGGTATTTAAGGAAATATCCATAGATAGTGCAAAAACAATGCTATTGCAATCTGTCTTTTCAATGCCTCAAGTATATGAGCACCCAAACCAAGGAAACAAAATGAAATATTTTGATTCCTATAGATAAAACAGACTCATAAAAGGCAGCCTACAAGAAAATCAGCAGAAAACTTCAGGCACTTCCAGAAAAGCTAATATGAGATGAGAATTGTCCATTTTCACAAAACAGATGGAGTTGTCAAATCCCAATAACCTATTCATGCTAAACATCAAACACATAGAGAAAGAAATGATAAACTTGTGCAGAGACTGCTGTGCTAAATGAGCCACTTTAAAAATAACTCACATTGGGATACAGATATTTACTTTAACTGAACTGCAATCAGACAAAAAAGTAGCAGGAATTGCATTCTTAATTGAAGGACCACTCATAGCCTGCAACTGCGTTCTTTCAAGAAGGAATATTTATCCTCATCCAAATCAGTGACATATGGAGAGTACTTTTAATATGTGACTGACTGGAGCTAGCAAATGAATCTAGAGAAGCTAATCTATGAATGACACTGATTTTAAAATGTCTATAATATTTTTGAAAGAAAAATATTTCTTTGATTTTTAAGTGGTTTATTTTAATTGAAAATAATTAAACATATTTACAATAGATACTGTAGAACTTATAAGATGCAAACAAGCAATATTATAAAAGATAAAAACTGGAAAGACCGCTGTTTTAATGAGCATTTGCTTTGGCAACAGTGTTGGTTCCAGTATGACTTTATGCAATAATTGAGCTCAAATTCCAATTAGATGAGTAACCAGCTTCTGTTCAGTTATGTTTTACAATCAGTGTGTGTTCCAGCAGTGGTGGCTGAAAAAGCAGACTATAATTAATCTTAAAATATAACTAAGAATCCTCAGTGACATAAAATTAATAAAATTAGAAATTACAGTCATTACCACACTAAATAGGAAACAGACATGTTAGCTTGCAAAATAGTCTAAGTTCTTGCAGGTGGTAAATAGTTCTAACTGAGTAGAAATGAGCTTTTCTTGTGCTTAGGGCATCTTACCAAAGAGGTTTCAAAAGGCTAAACACCATTAGCAAGGAATTGTGGCAAAGATGATGTGGTTATGACTAATGAATGCTGTAACCTAGTTTATATTTTCTCCACCTTACTAAAAAAAGTGTTATAATCAAAACAATGATGGCAGTAACTTTCCTGGCTGGGACTTATGGCAATGAAATGAACATATTACCCAGGATAAACTTGTACATTTCAAGTAATACAAACCCATATCACACACAAAAATCCATAGGATTGGCAAAGAGCAATCAACAGATTTATATGGAGTGGGGAAAAAACAAAAGTAAGACTCACAATTTGCAAGACTCAAAAGTGAAAGAAGTTGGACTAGCATTTCTCAGGCTGCATGATATAAAAAACTGTCTAATTTGGACAGAACAGAACAGATAACATTTCCTGACAGCATAATATCAACTATCGAAGAAGCAATTAACCAATGGATTTCATAAATATCTATGTTATAAAGAAACAACATAAGACAAGAACTTAAAGAGATACAAGAAAAAAATTGTTAAAAATTTGGAATTCCTTGAAAGCAAGGCTAGCTCAAATGATTCACACTAGTATCACCATCAAACCACCAATTTTTTTTTAATTTCAAGGTTAATTATAGAAAGAAATATCTGATCTTAGATGCCAGTATGATGCATTTGGACTTGAGAAATAGACTTACGGCACAATAAGAATTGCTTAATGAAGGTAGGAATCCACCATGGTTAACATAAATGGAAAAATAAAAAGCAATCTAAGTGGCAGAATCTGAAACATTTAAATAGAACCAAGACCATTTATTATGATATATTTATTAATTGTTACTGAACAAATCAAACACTTCAAGATAAAAAATTGATGGAACATTTTAAAAAGTAATAACAGTGGAATAATAGGAAAAACTGTGCAAAAAGGCAATAATATTTACATCAAGGCACAATCTGATGGACCAATCATACAGCAATACATGTTGGGAATGCTATGTCTAAGAAGGGACATATTACCAAAGATGATGGCTATGTAAAAGGAATTAAATATTGGAAAGAAATAGACCAAAACACCCAGAAAATAAAATTCAAATTGAGACCACAAATTTTTTTACGATGCATGATCCAAGGAGGTACCAGTGATAAAAATCAGATATGTTAAGATATTTACAGTTGCATGAATTAATTCAGTATGATGTTTTGTTTTGTGTTTTCGTTTAATTAAGAAAAAAGAAAAAAGAGGGTGCAAAATACACCAATATAATATAAGATAAGATAATATAAAAAAGCTTCTCTTCCTAACTAAAAATTCTTATTGAGAAAAAAAATCCACTGTGAAATGTCCTTGATTATTTTTGCAAAAATCAAATATTAAGTTGAGCTAAAACTGTTGAAATACTTGCAAACCAGTCTGGTGCTGCCTTTAAATAAATATAAAGATTATTACTAGTGAACTAAAAATATATTATAATTTTAGTTCACTAATGACATTTTTGAAGATATTCAGGGAAAAAATGCAGTTCTTTTCTGAATTCTCTGCATGCCCATGTCTGCATTCACCAACAAATTGTCACAGCATGAGAATTCACTCCAAAAGCAATAAACAGTTGACAAGCCATAAAGACATATTGTGACAGTCCATTGAAATATTTTTGAATGGGTAGGGAAGAATGATGTATCTACATTGTGTGGAATATTAAATACTGAACCATAGATGGTACTGAGTGAGAAATCAGCTCAGCCTGGAAATCTCTACCAATTTAGAGATATACTCTGAGGTCAAGGCAAATGCAAGAATAATTTGTAATACAAGAAGTCAATGAGAATATTGGAGCAAAGTAAAACCAGATATAACTAACAGTGCTGTAGTTTAGCTCTCCTGACTTAGATCATTTGTTATAACCTGCAGCGACAGCAGATTTGTGCCCTTCTCATAACCAAAGTAGGCAGGTTAAATGATAGGGTGCTTTCTCCAAAGATCCTAATGTTAAGATAGGTATCAGAGATTTGAACTGGATCCACCATGTCAAAAGGTAATGCTCTAACTACTGCATTATCCAGCTGCTTGAATATAGTACATTTATTCCCACTGCTATTTTACTGATCTAGGTAGCTGTTGCACATTCTCTGTTGTCAATCCATCTTTTCTTTTCTTCTTATAAAGGTAAAGATTTGCCCTGTCCAGTTGTGTCCCACTCTAGGGAACAATGTTCATCTCCATTTCTTAGCCAAGGGAGCCACCATTGTCTAAAGACATTTCCACGGTCATATGGCCAGCATGACTATACACTGAGACGCATGAATGCTGTTACCTTCCCACTGAAGTAGTACCTATTTATCTACTCACATTTGCATGCTTTGAACTGCTAGGGCTTATATAGCAATTCAACTGCATTTGATTATTTAGACATTTTGTTTGTATATACATAAAGTTGTGTTATTTGTGACCAATATATCACAGTATTAAATGCTGCATCTTTATACAGAAATGCAGAATTTAGACCAGCTTCAACAGACTAGTTTTTAAGCAGCCAAGACCACATTTCCTACTTTTGAGAACAGTTTGTATGGAGGACTTCTTTTCAGGGCTTCAGGCACTCCTTTGACAACTCAACAACTTGTCTGATCAGTTGTTGTTGTTCTTGTTGTTTTTAACTGAAAGAGTCAAAAAAGAATTCCAGGGCAGCTGAACATGTTTGTATTGATTTTCAGTCTGCGGTGAGATTTGCAATCCCTTGGGACACTGTTTCCTATTCTTTGTAAGGTTGCATTTGGGGTGGATGGCAATATACCCATTTATGCTGATCCAGCTACATTAAAATGTATTATCAGTTTAAAGTATCTTCACAGCAGGGCCACAGGCCAGGGAGACATTTGCAGGCAGTTATATGACTATTTTTATTTACTATGTTATCAATATGTCTCTGTCTTCTTCCTCTTTAGCCATTCCATTCCATTTTACAGTCTCTCTCCTGAGACTGATTCAGTTTGCATCACTGAGGTTTCCCCTTGGAGTTTACTGTTCAACATCTTCAAATTTCAGAATGCTGTTGCTTCCTTTTTGGGCTTGGATATGCAATGTTGGCTACAGTTCCACAACTATAGAATAATAAATCAAAAAGAGAAGTAACAAAAGTAACAGACTGTTGGCTTATAAATATTAAGTCAAATTAGTGTTAGAAATCATCTCAATTCTTTTTAGATATTATATGAAGTAATATCCTCATCGGTAGAAACTTGTTTTTTTTCCTTTTTTTAAAAAAAAAATCAGGATGACATTTGTATTTCAGGAATATTTACGGTATTATTCTAATATTTTAATTAGTTAGATGAACTACCAATGCTCTTGAATTTCTACCCCCAAATTAGCATAGCCTATTCCCAAGGCAGCCAATCTTACAAAGAGGAGTTTATTTCTTTGCATCTCTTTCTTGAAGGCGTGAATGCAAAAGCTTGTCTGTCCCATGGGAGCTGTATAGAAATATAACCTTCTACAAATCAAGTTCCTTTTCTACAAAGACTTCTGACTTTGGGTTAGATGTGCACTATGACTTGCATAGTTATTTTTATACAACAGAAAAAAAGACACACTGCACATGTTAACAAGTAGATGCAACCACTGAACATTAACAAGCTGGTGCAATTTTTCCTTCAAATTCTCTGATTCTCTGTCTAAGGAGATTACACATTCTGCTACCTCATTGCTTTTGCTTTTAAATTACAATGACTTTTGTTTAGTTCTTGAAGGTCAATTTCAAAGCACAGATCTATAATTACAAGGAGAGACACAGACTAAAACAGCACATCCCATTACCAATTTCTTTGAATGCCGATGGCAAAAAGATTGTATTTTTTATATTTTTTAAGAAAGAAAAGTGACACAAATTGTTTATAGGCGTAATAAAATGTAACAAATAAACAAATTTGCCAATAGAGATCCCCCCCCCACCTTTCCTTCTCTCTTTCACTGTTTGAAAGTCAATACAGGGAACATCTATCATTTTGGTTAAGTTTGCTTAGTGTTGTCAGTAATTGAATTAAAGTCTGATATAGAGTGTAGAATACTAATTCTTGAATAAGTTATTTGAATTTAAGAATAATAGAAATTAAAGTGGAAATATAGCTATGATTAAGCTATGCCATTGATTGGGTGGTAACTAAGTGCAACTAAGTAAGGGAATCTAATGAAGTAGCTAGAATTGCTGATCACATGAATGTGTTGATTATTCTTTGAAACTATATTGATTAGAAGACATGGCTTGCCTATGCTGATTTATTCTTTTTGTTAAAAAAATATTTTTTTAAAAAAAACATATATTTTTATTTCTCTTCACTCTTTCATCTTCTTCAGATACTCTCTTCAGACCATCCCACTCAGAAGATTATGGAAGAAAGGATGAAGACATTAAGGATAATATATGACCAACAACATGGCTCCATGTCTGTCTCCTTTATATACTATATTTCTACTTTTAGGCATAGTTAAGGATTTTCTTTACACCAGAGGTGTCAAACTCAAGGCCCGCGGGCTGAATCTGGCCCACAGGGTGCTTAGATCTAGCACGGGCACCCTGGAAACAGCAAAGAACTGGCCTGCGGTGCCTCTGCCAGTGAAAATGGAGCTGGGGTGGGCATGGAAGGAAGGAAGGAAGGAGATTGTAATGAGACAGAGGGAAGGTCTGAAGGGAGTCCTGCCTTAGCACTTGGCCACCACAAGTGCCCCCAAGTGACATTGAACTGGCCACACTCACCTCTGCCACTCCCACCCCTGCCATGCCTACCCTGGGCGTACAAAAATAATTTGCTATAAATTTTCATAGAATCATCCTCTACATATTCATAAATCCAAGCTAAAGGAACTGAACTGCACCTACTAGGCTATATGCTGATGTTCAGTGAATGTGTATAACCATTTGATGGGAAAGCCGTGTCCAGTTGATCAGAAGGAAAGTATTGTACATCTATATAGCTCAGTTTCATCAGTTGTGAATTTGGACTGAAAAGAGATTGGCATTTGTGGAGCATAACTAGAAATACCAATTTTCTTGCCTTCTGTGCTGGAAGGTCATATCTGAATGACTTTGTAGTTCTGCTGCACACAGAGAAAATATATTTCTTATTTTTGGTACTATGTTACATCTTTATTTTGCATTCTTATTTCTAGATGAGGCATTTTCGCCTTTACTTTGCAAAAGCAAAAAACAAACAGACTCTGAGTTTCCTGTGTAACAGTTTATTTTCTGAGGTGAAAGTGCTAATAAAAGGCAGGCAATACTATTTTAATATACTATCAACTTAAATCTAGTAAAGGAAATAAAGCAATTCAATTATTTCTGGCAAGTTATTTTGATTCCCAACTCCAATGTGAATAGGCATTTTCTAATTTTGCTAAATGATGAAATCTGAAACTACTTTGGACAGACTGACAAGCATAACTGAATCAGCATATTCATATTTATTGCTACTTTAAGGATATAGATGTGTTATTAATTGCCTGGCATCAAGCTGTCAGAACTGAAGAAAAACAAAGAAAGTGGGTTTCTTGCAGTGGAGTCATTAGTAATATTTTTTATATAGCACTGGGACACAAAAACTGCCCTTCATGCTACCAATTTGTGAGTTAAGACAGTTGTGTTAAGGATAAAGCAGCTGTGACTTTCAAACTTCATGAAGACTCCATGGATTACCCATGTCTTTGAGCCAACAACACCTCTCCAGTCAGAATGCTTTTTCATTGATGTCTACAAATTTGCTCAATTGCTCTGGGTTAGAGATGGTGCCCAAGTTATATGTTAGATCCTTAATTAGTTGGTAGGACTATAGTGCTTGCTTTTACTTTGGAAAATAAGTTTTAGTGAAGAAAGGTCCTACAGATGATAGCAGATGATTTACAGGTTCCTTAATGGATTTCATCGGTTATGTCTGCTCTGCACTGAATAACAGATTCAAATAGAGTCTATAATATGAAGGAGGAAAAGAATCCGGGATTCTTTTGAGCTTTTAAAAGCAGAGAACGTGGATGCAATTTTCTATGGACTAAAATTTGCCATTTATCTATATCCATCTTCATCTTGGCTCCTTCAGTGGCTAGATAGACTCTGAGCAGCAGGATCATGGAGAAAGTCAGTCTGTCTTTTTGAGGCCTTTGAACTATGGTGCTGGAGAAGACTCCTGTGAGTCCCTTGGTCTGCAAGGCAATCAAACCGGTCAGTCCTAGAGATCAACCCTGACTGCTCTTTAGAAGGCCAGATCCTGAAGATGAAACTGAAATACTTTGGCCACCTAATGAGAAGGAAGGACTCACTGGAGAAGAGTCTAATGCTGGGAAAGATTGAGGGCAAAAAAAGAACGGGACAACAGAAAATGAAGTCCTGGATGGAGTCACTGAAGCAGTTGTGTGAGCTTAAATGGACTCCAAAGGATGATGGAGGACAGGAAGGCCTGGAGGAACATTGTCCATGGGGTCGCGATGGGTCGGACACAACTTTGCAACTAACAAATGGTGCCACCTGCCTTTAAAGAGGAGGTGACAATGCAAATTATCCTAAATAAGTCTTCTTTGATCCAGCTATATTGAACAACTTTCTCCCAAGGGGAAGATTATAGACTGTGGAAATCAGCTATAGAGATCCTATAAAAATGAATTATTTGGATACTATTTAGTCAGGATTCAAGTCTGATTGGGGCAGAAATATAATTGATCAGTGGCACCCACAGAGAAAATCTTTTTGGACATGAATGTTAATGCTGATGTACTATAGTTTATTATTATTTATTTTTCACATTTCTGAATCACCCATTCTCCTCAAAAAGTTGTGATGGCATGACTGCCATTTGTCCATCCTGCCATTGTGTCTCTTTAACTGCAGATGCCACCGAGCTGGTTGTTCTTACAGACTACTTTTGTTAAAAACTAGCTGGAGGGCTGTTTGCCACCCATTTTCTATTAGAACTTTTATTATTGTTCACTACCATTAGACATATTATCCTGGATGCTGAGAGTTGTGACCACCATTTTCCAATATTCCTTTTGGTGGTAGTGGAGGAGGGCAATTCTGAGTCCTTTGAAGCTTAAATACGGGGTTTCCTAGGCTTGGTTCTCTCTGCTATATTATTTATACATACACATGGAAAAAGTGGGAGAAGTTATTCATTGGCCTGGAATGAGGTGTTATCAATATGCTGATAATACTCAACTGAATGTCACCGTGCTAGGCTATGTTGGACACATTACGGAAGTCCTGAAGCATGAAGAAATATCAGATTTCTCATTTTTCTGAGTTATATTATTACTAATACATTTAAAGTTCTTATAGTACAGTGTCAGAATGTCTCAGACAATATTAAATATTCCTGATATGTGGACCAGTGTGCTCCCACTTTATGTAAGACCTTTTTCAGAAATATACATGGCTCAAATCCTCCTTGCTATTATTAGCAAATTAAAGTCACACTATTGAACCATGTCCTTAGTTAAGCTGGGCATCCATATGTGGTCTGTATCTTTACTTATATTGTTGCTACTCAGACTCCATTGGGTAGGTTATAAATATTGCTTAAACAAACAAATCTTATCTTTCTTTGAGAAAGAAAAGGGCCGGTGAATGGCGCAGGCTGGTAAGGCCTGTTATTAAGAACAGCCTGTTATTAAGAACACAAAGCCTGCAATTACTGCAGGTTCGAGCCCGGCCCAAGGTTGACTCAGCCTTCCATCCTTTATAAGGTAGGTAAAATGAGGACCCAGATTGTTGGGGGGGCAATAAGTTGACTTTGTAAAAAATATACAAATAGAATGAGACTATTGCCTTATACACTGTAAGCCGCCCTGAGTCTTCGGAGAAGGGCGGGGTATAAATGTAAACACACACACAAAAAAATCTATCCCTCCTTCTCAGCTAACATCATTAGCAAAAATGATTGTTTAATCTAACAGCCAAGCACAATATCAGTTCTCTTGAACTGATCAGGGCAAAGGTGGGCTTCAAAACTTTAGCAAAGGGTTCTTTGCCCAGTTGCTGGGTGGGCATGGCCATGATGGGCATGGTCTAGTCAGCCTCCTGCACCATGGGGGGGGGGGGCTTTTTGCCCTCCCCAAGCTCCAGATGCTTTCCTTGTGCCTCCAGGAGGGCAAAACGGCCTCCCCAAGCTCCGGAGACCCTCGGGAGGCCCCGAACTTCCAGTAGGCCCATTTTTTACCCTCCCCAAGCCTCCGTGCACCCCTGCACTTACTTGCATCCAAAACGGGCCACATAGGGACTCCTGGAAGGGGTGGGGTGGGTGGGGCCAGCCAGAAGTGGGATTTGGGGGTTCTCCGAACTGCACAGAATCTTAGCTAGAGATTCTCCCAAACCCCTGCGAACCCCCAGCAGCCCACTCCTGGATCAAGGGTACCCAGGAGTGGTTTTTTAAAAGATTTTTTTAAATATTTTTTTTTGTGGGAGAGATAGAATATTAATGCATGTTAATTCTACAGAGGAATTATTGAGTCTGTCATTTGCACCTCTATAACTGTCTAGTTCGGTTCTGCAACCCAACAAGAAAGACATAGACTTCAGAGGATAATTAGAACTGCAGAAAAAATAATTGCTACCAACCTGCCTTCCATTGAGGACCTGTATACTGCACGAATCAAGAAGAGGGCCGTGAAAATGTTTACAGATCCCTCACATCCAGGACATAAACTGTTTCAATGCCTACCCTCAAAACGACGCTATAGAGCACTGCACACCCGAACAACAAGAGACAAGAACAGTTTTTTCCCAAAGGCCATCACTCTGCTAAACAAATAATTCCCTCAACACTGTCAAACTATTTACTAAATCTGCACTACTATTAATTTTCTCATCGTTCCCATCACCAATCTCTTTCCACTTATGACTATATGATTGTAACTTTGTTGCTGGCAATCCTTATGATTTATATTGATATATTGACCATCATTTGTGTTGTAAATGTTGTACCTTGATGAACATATCTTTTCTTTTATGTACACTGAGAGCATATGCACTAAGACAAATTCCTTGTGTGTCCAATCACACTTGGCCAAAAAAAATTCTATTCTATTCTATTCTATTCTATTCTATTCTATTCTATTCTATTCTATTCTATTCTATTATACTCGCTACGCCACCTTCAGTCTGACCTAAGTGTAATGCACAAAATTATCTGCTACAACGTCCTACCTGTCAATGACTATTTCAGCTTCAACCACAATAATACATGAGCACCCAATAGATACAAACCTAAGGTAAACTGCTCCAAACTCAATTGCAGAAAATACGACTTCAGCAACAGAGTGATCAATGGTTGGAATGCACAACCTGACTCTGTGGTTACGTCCCCTAACCCCCATAACTTTAACCTTAGACTGTCTAATGTTGACCTCACCCCATTCCCACAAGATCTGTAAGGGGCATGTATAAGCGCACCAAGGTGCCTCCCGTCCCTGTCCTACTGTCCCCATTTATTTGTATCCATTTCCTATATTCATAATCATGTTTATACTTATATCTATTTATACATGTTTGATTAAATAAATAAATAAATTGTTCTGGATTTGCAGTATATAAAAAGTCATTTTCATATCCATATGTTGATAGTCAGTAACTACCAGCTCAATCCACCAAAGCTCAGAGCAATCTGTTATCTGCCAGATGTCTTTGAACATGCTGTTTGGAGATGATGGGAGATTCCTGATGATATCATGCCCAAGAAGTCAGGTATTAGGGCTGGTGGGGGAACAAGGAGAAAATGCTAGCTGATGAGTAGGAAAGCAGAGATGACTTGCTGAAGAGTTATGGTAAGAGAAAGGAAGTAAGATTTTTTTTTGTTTTTATACTTTTTAGCTTTTTATATGTAATTTTATTCTGTTCTATTTTTATGATTTATAATTTTTGTAGCCCACCATCCTTATGCTCATCTTTGACAGTAATAAATGTTTGATTTTATTGTTTTTAATCAGTGTATAATCAGACACTGTATTATTATTCTTCACTATATTTAATGCACAGTTAAGCTTCAAAGACTGAAACTTTGATTCAATGTTTCTATCCAGTCTGTCCTACTATAAGGGAGAAAACGTACGCTTAGAATTTAGCAAAGACATTAATGCCTTAAGGGGCTTTTCTTTAGATCTTAGAATTGTACTAATTAGTAGGTAGATGATTGATCTGAACTTCTTTCAGCTCATTGACTTGGTTGAATTGTAAATGAGGACATTCTTACTGTGCCAGTTGATCTTTTAAAAATCCCAGTTAGTATGCTGTTGGACAACATAAACTTATTATTTTGTAATTAAAAGAGTAACATCATTTGTCCTCAAACCAGTGCTCTGTTCAAGATGCTGAATTGCAGCGAAACATCTGCTCAGAATTAACAGTGCAATGAATGTGAACCATGTTTTACCTTATTAATTAAAGGCAAATAATTAACAAATGTACAAAACAGAAGTGAAGTAACAGTAACAAAACACATATGGTTCAGTACTTTTTTCACAATATATTTCAAGGCCAAAATATCTTTGCTTCTGCTTGTTCACTGGGCAATCTTACAATTCGGCCCCTCCTCTCTCTCTCTCTCTCCCCCACCATCTCATACCTATTTATCTGAAAGTTATGACTTGTGAGATGATGGACAGCCTCATGAGAATCTTATAGGAATAGTGGGACAAAAATTGTAATAATGAAATAGTAGCAATTTCATCACATCTTATTTAGTCTATTTATGATATATCCATTGCTAGGTTCCACTTTCCCTCTATTTCCCAAAATAATAATATTTTTACAGTTGGATAAAATCAAGCATGGACAAGTTAAAAAGGTGATTAGTAAAGAATATATCCAAGAGGAGAAAATTGAATAGAGGAAGCAGCATCAAAGTAACCAATACTTGGATTATATCTATGATATGATACACTTCTGGAATTATTAACTGGACAGTTATTTGAACTGGACAACTTGTCATGAAAAACAAGAATAAAGATGAGCATTCACTATGCATTATATCACCTTAGTGATACTGATAGATTATACCTGCCCTACAAAAATGGACACAGGGGTTTTCTTCAAGTTAAACAAACTGTCAAAGAAGAAATGTGTGCATTGTCTGATTATATAAAAGACAGCCAAGAACAAACATTGATACAAGTTAAAAAATTGCAACTTACTAAATGTACAGGAAAGAAAGGGTGAATATCAAAATAATGTAATAAAACCATGAACAGAATGCTGGCAAGGAAAAGCATTACACGGTCAACTTCTACAAAAAATCAAAGTGAATGTGGATAAAGATGAATCCTGGCATAGACTTACAAGTAGAACACTAAAAAAACCCAATGCAATAAAGCAGGGGTGTCCAACTGGTGGCCCGCAGGCCAAATGCGTCACGAACAGACCACGCCCACCCCAGCTCCGCAAAAGCAAAAATGTTGTGATATGTTTCTTGACAGCAATGTGACGTGATGTTTTGACACCCATGCAATAAAAGGTCAGAAATGAAAAACCATCAAATAATTCAGATTGTGCAAAGAAGAAAGAATCGATCATATATTCAGCTTGTGCAAGTAGATTGTACAAACAGATGAGAACAATGATATAATATAGTTGCCAAAATGATTCACCAAAAGATCTGTAAAAATTACCATGTACTAGAAAAGAAACATTGATAAAATCACATTGTTAAAAAAAATAATTGAAACTAAGCAGGTTAAATTATTATGGGTTTTTAAATATAGACAGATAAAGTCTTGGTCATTAACACATAAATATAGCTGTGTTTCAAAAGAAGAAAGTGGATAATTGATGTAGCAATTTCAGGGGACAGTAGAAAAGAAGACAAAGAATTTGAGAAGATCACAAAGTATCAAGATCTGAAGACAGAAATTGAAAGGTTATGGTATAAACTGGTCATAGTGGCCCCAGGGGTTATGGTTGCCAGACACAAAAATTTGGATGGCACTTAGAAAATCTGTGCATTGACAACTTTTGTCAGTTGGAAAAAGCCTCACTTCCTGGATCTGCACATACATGGTACTACATCACTAGTTTATGACATCCTAAATTCTTGGGAAGAATTTGATGTGTATAAAGGTCAACAGCAGCTAAAGAATTTTCAACTGTGACTTCATGTTGTTATGAACAGATAATAATAACAAACCAGAAGTGAAATTCAGCAGATTCTGACAGGTTCTGGAGAACCGGTAGGGGAAATTTTGTGTAGTTCAGAGAACCGGCAAATACCATCTTTGGCTGGCCCCAGAGTGGGGTGGGAATGGAGATTTTTCAATATCCTTCCCCCCAGAGTGGGATGGGAATGGAGATTTTGCAGTATCCTTCCCCTGCCGTGCCCACCAGGCCACACCCACCAAGCCACCCTACGCCCACCAAGCCACGCCCACAGAACCAGTAGTAAAAAAAATTTTGAATTCTACCACTGTAACAAACCCTATCTCCTCAGTGAGGCACTATCTTGAAATAGTTGTGAACATCTTACCTGCAACCCTCTAAAATAAGCAGAAATTTTAAAATGAAAAGAGTTATAGAGAAAGAAACTGAATCTTAGTAAAAATACCACAGTAAATCTACACAGAGAAGAAGTTTTATAGCAAGCTAAGATTCAGGAATTCTGTTGCTTGATTTTCGTACCTTTGGATCATTTAATTATGGGAAACAACTATTAAATCAGGGTAGCTGTCAAAATAAACTTTTAAAAGATAAGGTCCAGTCAAATAGCTTAGTCTTTCCTCTTTACATAGAAGCTGAAGGAGAAAATATAGACTACTGAAGTAAGTGGATTCTGTTGTAATATTCAGAAATTAGAAGCAAACAGTAGCAATTGATTTAGGGATTTCAAATGTCAGTTTATAAAACTTCAACAGAAAATAATTTCACAAACTGTTTGACCATAGAATTTAATAAAAGAACTAATAACTTAGCTTACCAGCTGGGCTTCCGTGCTTGATCTTTCTCAAAAGGCAGGCATGGATGTTACCGAATGCATTTTTACGCATTTCTGCAGACAGATATAGCTTCTTTTGCTTCTGAAAATGTTAACTAAACAGAGTTGAACTGAATGAACTATGGATCTTGAAACTGCATCATTCCATTGTTGAGTTTATTTTTGCCTTTATGTTGTCTTACAGATTTAAAGTAACTAGTTGTCCTTCAAGTAGGGAAGCAGTAATGACAACATAAACCCAGAAAAGGTTTGTCTTTCACACCATATCATCATGGATACTACACCAATCTTCCCATACCAATCATGGATACTAAATGAAGCTTCCTATCCCAAGATGTACTTATCCTGGAAAAGAGATTGGCTTTTATACATCATTTTTGTCTACTTTAGAATTCAGTTTTTGTGAAATTCTCCAGCTTGCTTGGGAGTTGCAGACAGGTGGGCGAGGGGGAGAACATAATACACTTAGAGTCTTTGGGAAAATGCATTATATTCCCCAACTAACACCAATTTCTTCTCCGTCAAACTACTAAATTGTTGTATTTATTATTTAGATACATATTCTCATACTTCAAATATATTAGGTGAGGTGACTTACAACAAAATTGCCCAAAAAACCAATAAAATAAGTTAGATAAATAATAATTTTATGCATGTTGAATCTGAATGAAGTAAACAAAAGTTCAAATGATTTGAATCTGATATTTTTGAGAAAAACAAAAAGATCTTTAAGTGCTCCCAAAAAGATATCTGAATGCATGACATATTAATTATCTTAGAAAAACATTTCCACTATTATAAATGTTCCTTTCTCCACATTTATGTGCACAGTTTAGTTAGTGGAAGAACTTATCATCTCAAGGTTTAGAACATAAAATTTATTTCTGTGACAAGACTGAGTCATCATGCAAAGATGAAAGCACTTGAAAAGACAATCTATGAGTTTGGAATGAGTTTGCCACCAGAAAATTGATAATAATCAGCTGAATTGCTGTATGGGTAAGCAGCTCCATGTGCAGGGACAGCACCATTGGTGGCCAAATGTTATGACCACCCATTAAGTGACTATTCGAATTTGTGACAATGCCGAGTGATTTATGATAGGTTCTTGGAGTTTCCTTGGTCACATAATCATGATCCACACATTTGGTGCCTGAGTAATGATTATGATGTTGCAATGAGCCTCAGTCACATGATTAAAGTTTATGATGTTCCCTATCAGTTTCCCACCAAGTCAATGGAGAAGCCATGAGGAAATCATAAAGTTGGTCACTTAACAATGGCAATTGGGACAGCTGGGTCTGTTGTCTCTCAATGACACAATCACATGACATCCTACTTTGAGTGTTAGCAGTTCTAGTTCCAATAGTCATAATTTAAGGACTATCTGTATAGATTTTTATATTTCTGGCTAATTGGCAAATAGGTATATTTCATTTATTCAGCTATACTACTTCTTTCCTATGGAAAGTGAATATATGTATGAATGTAACCTTTGTGTCTTGGACTGTAATAATGGACCAGATATGAAAGAAAAGATACAGCTAAGTTTAGAAAAGGTAGAATTGTGGCTGATTCTGGGCATTGAGCGTCAGGATTTTAATGTTGATTTTTTCAGGCTAGTTTCCTTTAAGGAACAAGTTCACAATAAAATATTTCAGACTTTAATAGATAATAAACTGTTTATAATCCCCCAACTCAAGAGAAGAAAGCCATATGTCACTGACATGTAAACTGGTAACCTCAAAGTTATTATTTGAATGCACTTCAGCTCTTGAAGGAAGTCCCAAAATGTCAACTCAACCAAAATTCAGCAATAAGGATAGTGTATGACATCTCCCAGAAGTCCTTTATCACCTCTAGATTGAAACAGTTAACATTATTTGCTGTTCACTGTCTAAGCCCAATTCAAGATGGTCACTATGGTGTATTATGATGTATAGTGATCAGCTCCATGAGCAGGGACAGCACCATTGGTGGCCAAGTGGTAGAATATGGCTGATGAAAATATTTTCAGAGAACAAGAGATCAGGGAATTGCTTATTTGCACTCTGGAGAACTGTTCCTCACAAAGAGATCATTAGAATCTCTTTAGGTTTCTTCTGGTTGGTCACAAGTTGAATGGCTTGAGAGGTGAGAAATTATCAATGCATCCTTAACTGCTATGCAGTCTGTAATCTGTATGGGTATAAGATTCTGCCTTTTCCATGGTGGGGTTATCATTGTGGAGCAAGTAATATTAAAGTTTATAAAGGGGCGTCAAACCTATTTATCTATATCTTTTAGGATTTCAGGAATTTTATTTATCAGATTCTGTATTTTTAAATCCAATAGATTTGTGATTTTTAAAAATGGTTTGAAGTATGGGTTGTAATATTGATATATTTATATTGTAAACTGCCCAGAACCATCTATAAAATAATTTTTGAGTTGGATTCCTAGAAAACACTAATATGCTATTCTTCCAAGAACAATCTCATCACCATGATTACAATTTTTGGTTTGAGGGATTAGCTGAAGGTCTGCAGATTATCAATACTTCCAACCCTTTTTAACTAATGTATCCAGGGATGAATCAAGTGATGACTTGACTTCAATTACATTTTCAAATGTAGCAAGTACTCTATTGCTAATTAGAATGAACAATCAGTTTCTATAGCACAATTTCATACCATTCTGTCTGGAATAAGAAGGAATTTCAGGCACACGCTCCTTAGTTGTTTTCTTTAGAAACATGTAACATGTATTTTTTTCTCTTTCACATGCCAATTTATCTTCTCTAGTGAAAGAACTGTGATTGATTCATAGTGATTCACAAGTATTGATGCAGAAGGTTTCACCCAGGTATCTCTGGGTGAGGACAAAAATACACAGCTTGAAATCCTGGAGACTTGCTGCAAATTAGTGCCAATAATACTGGGCTAGATGGACGGACACAGCGTTTGTTGCTTCCTATGTTCACACATTATATCCATAAACAATATAAACAGGTTCAGTGTCATAACAGTAACGTGAGGCCATTATACTAGAGAAATCTTGATGACTACCAGAGTTAGTCAGGATCTTATCAGTTCCAAAGCTGTTTACATGTTTCAAACCTTTATGCAAGCAATATTAGCATTGTTAATTGATGAACGTATCTTTTCTTTTATGTACACTGAGAGCATATGCACCAAGACAAATTCCTTGTGTGTTCAATCACACTTGGCCAATAAAAAAATTCTATTCTCTTCTCTTCTCTTCTCTTCTCTTCTCTTCTCTTCTCTTCTCTTCTCTTCTCTTCTCTTCTCTTCTCTTCTATTTACCCTGGCCCAGTTTGATTTGAAAAAGGACTTGTGGTCCTTGCAGTATATTTATACAAAGGATTTTTTTCTATTACTTTTATGAAATATTTTAAAAAGAAAATACAAACCATAACTCATACAGAATAAAGAAACAAAGAAAGAAAAGGAACAAAAACAAAAAAGTAAAGACAAAGGAGCAAAAAGAAAGGTTAAAAAGAAATAAAGAAACTGGTTTCGATTTTACTTGCATACAAATAAAATACAAAAATGATCAGCCTTCCATCCTATATAAGGTAGGTAAAATGACCCAGATTGTTGGGGGCAATAAGTTGACTTTGTATATAAATATACAAATAGGATGAAGACTATTGCTAACATAGTGTAAGCCGCCCTGAGTCTTCGGAGAAGGGCGAGATATAAATGCAAATTAAAAAAATTATAAAATTATCTCTTAATCTATAGTTACAAAAAAAACCTCACTTTTTCTATTACTTGATTTTTTTCATAAAAATCAAAACACCAAGTCAAAAGTGTTTTCGAGACCGCCTTCTGCCGCCGATTGCCTCCCAACGACCTGTGCGCTCCCACAGAGTGGGCCTCCTCAGGGTGCCGTCGACCAAACAGTGTAGGTTGGCGGCCCCCAGGGGGAGGGCTTTCTCTGTGGCGGCACCAGCCCTGTGGAACGAGCTCCCTCCAGGATTACGACAACTACCCGACCTCCGGACCTTCAGACGGGAACTGAAGACGCTATTGTTTCAGCGTGCAGGACTAGCCTAAGATAAAAGGTTTTAGCATAACTTAATGGGGTTTTTATAGGTTTTTTATTTTTTAGTGATCAGGCCATGATATTATCTAGTTTTAATTGGGTTTTAATGTTTATTTATTGTACTGTTTTAATATGCCTGTGAACCGCCCTGAGTCCTATGGGAGATGGTGCGGTATATAAGTTCGATTAATAAAATAAAAATAAAATAAATAAATAAATAAATAAATAAAATAAAAGTGCAATTTTGTCTGTTTCAGCTCCAGTCAGCTATATACGTAGAGATTGTCTTTAATCTTTTTGTGAGCATAAAGAGATTAGAGAAAAGAGAAATAATAATCTTGCTGCAGTTGTTTTACACACACACACACACACACAAACACATATTTCATGGCATTTTTCTAGCTAGCTAGCCATTAGTCCCCAAAGAAAAGCCTCTGGATTCAATTGTACATTAGTACACAGAGGAAATTTTAGAGAATAATTGCAATAAGATCAAGATTACAGTATTTGCAAAATGTCCCAAAGCCCACAGATGGAAACTAAATGGGCATAAGCCCTACCATGTCCAATTATTTTAATAATTGAGAATAGTCTTCCATGTTACAGAAAACCATTTACAGAACATTATGTAAAATGCAAAGAGATCAAGCTTAGCTATTCAAGCCCTTTATAAATCTTGAGGAAAAGCATGTATCACAATGATGATAATTTAGCAATTAAACTTATTTTTGCTAAATAATAAGTGCAACCTCTATATGGAATACAGGTAAGATGCTGCAAAAATATATCATTGGTGGTGTGAGGAACTATACATTACATAGTATATATAAGTTCCCAATAAATATCTTTCAGGTACTTCTATTTTCAAAAATTCTTTTTTTATGCTAAAAGATGATGTAAATAAAACTGAAACTTTGATGAGGTCTAATACACTAAATTATTGCCTAAAAGTTTTTCACCTCATCAGATTAGTTTCTTCAATTTCATCTGATAAATGTATGATATCTATTCTATATATTGAATCACTGTGATTATACACAGCATGCTGTACTATCCCCAGGACCCGCTTGTGCCAAAGCCTGGTTAACCAGAGAATAACATGTAGAGAAAACCAGAAAACTCCATCTTGAATGCCAATAGGGATCTACTTTGAGGTTCAACCTTCTAGTTATACAAAACAGATTGCAATAACTAGATACAGACATGTTATGATGCTAGCACATTTTAAGGTTTAAGCAACTGCAGTATTGCTTTTTTTCTGTGCTGCCTTTTTTTACAGAATGCTTTTTTATTGTACAATTAGCAAAATTGAGAGCAACAAATCAGTACAGAACCAAACTTGAATCATCCAGAAAGTAATTTAGAAGTACACTGACAAAGATTCATTATCATAGAGGCAATATGATTCCTTTCAATGAAACAAAAATGGGATATGACTCACCTTGATGAAGCATGGATGTTGCATTTAACTACTTTAGCACTAGCAATAGCACTAGCATTTAGACTCATACGATATACCCTATTCATAGTGCTTTAAAACACTCTCTAGGCAGTTTACAGAGTCAGCATATTGCCCCCCCAAAATCTGAGTCCTCATTTTACTGATCTCCGAAGGATGGAAGGCTGAGTCAACCTTGAGTTGGTCAGGATGGAACTCCTGGCAGTGAGCAGAGTTAGCCTGCAATAGTGCATTCTAACCACTGTGCCACCATGACTCCACTTTATACCAATGCTGCAGATGACTTCTCACCTGTCTCTCCCAACTCTGGCTAAAGTGCTTTCAGGCTGGACAGCTTGGGGACATGTAATAACTGCAATTAATGCTGTAACAGTAGGTTCCTTTACCCTTCAGCATTCACTATAGAACAGTGTTGGGGAACCTTTAGCGTTCTCGCGTGCCAACCTGCATGCCGGAAGTGGCACGCAAAACTGTTCCGTGTTGATTGCCTCACCGGCTCCCTGTGCTCAAACATGCGCTGGTCAGCTGGCCGTCATGCGTGCGATGCCACCGATCCCGGAAGTGCGGTGGTCCATTGTGCATGCACGCAATGCCAACCCGGGAGGCCGGGTGCCGACCCACGCATGCGTGATGGACTGCCATACTTCCGGGTCCGCCGACACCACATGTGCGATGGCCAGCTGACCGGCACGTGTTTGACACAGGAACGCGACGGGAGCCGGTGAGGTCGTACAATCAACACGGGACGGTTTTGCGTGCCACTTCCGGCACACATGCCATAAGTTCACCAACACTGCTATAGAATGAATCTTTCAATCCTCCTGCATAATACAAGTTCTGCAGACCGGGTCTTAGTGCAGGGGTGTCAAACTCATGACCGGTAGGCCAGATGCATCATGCATTGGCCATGTCCACCCCTGGGTTAGCGAAGGGGGAAAAAGTTGCGATACATCATGTGACGACAACATGATGCAGTGAGTTTGACACCCTGGTCTTAGAGGATCTGAGCAGCTCAGCAGCATAAAATTATACAGACATTCCACTCTTAAAAGCAAGATGACCACACTGCTACATGAAGCAGCTTTGAGGAAGTATTTTGCTTGAACCATCTGGGTGAAATGGTTCTTTAAAGTTTTGCACAGACTTACTAGAAAGCTAGTCAGGTTGATCCTGGGGGGAATAATTTCCATAAAGTGAGTTTGGCATTTTTGCCAGGAGCCACCACATGGCCTATTCATTGCCTAAGCTTTCTTCCATGCTGTAGCTTACCCTAAATACATAATGATGTTAAATAAGGAAAGAGGGAAGGATGAGTTAATGCAGAGAGAGTAAGTTAAATAATGAGAGAATAGCTCCAAATGGGGTTGAAGCAGTTGTGACAAGAAAATGTTATGATTTCCTGGCCATCAAACCAAGCAACAGAGCCCAACAACTGTCTCTAATGTAGCAAGGCATGATTAATGTTTGTTTTTTATTGCTTAACATCTTCTCTTGCTTCTTGTTTCTTAGAAGTGTTTCTAATTTTTTTCTTAGTGGGAAAATGGCGGGATTATTAGATGGATGTTTTTAAGACTGAAATTTTTAGAATCTGTCATTTAAAAATGGTTTGGAGAAAATTCAGATACAAATCTGGGGAGCTGTGGTTCCAGCTCATTCAGGGATAAAAGGTTGGGGAAACTGTTAGCTATTCATCCATAACCTTCTATATAAAGCTGTTTAATGAATTTTAAAGAGATTCTGACAGGTTTCTTCAACAGGACATCTCTCACTTGCAAATTATTTCTAGAAGCATAAACCACTGACTGAAATAATAATTGTTTCAATAGAAGAGAGTAGCTCAGCATTGAACTATGAACTCTCAGAACTTATTTACTTGCAGATGTTTTGTTATGTAACTTCAGGGCAAGTGACTGTGAGGTTTGCTCCCTGTTAAATAGAGCCTTGCCATGTTACTATTGGTAGGAATGTGGTTTTCTCCTTATTGGTTCTTTGATTGGAATTGTTTTTCTGCTTGATATTTTGTCTAGTATTTGATCCCTGCTTATCTCAGTGTTGGCTGTTGGAAGATGTATGTTGTAGTCTTTTTCTTTTGGCTGTTTTTTTTTTGTCACTTTTTTTTATGGCTTTGTCTGAATGCTAGATTTCCAGGATGTTAGGGATAAGTAGGGATCAATACCAGGCAAACAGGTAGCCATAAAACAATATTTGAGAATTTAAATTATGACCTAATCTACCTTGTTTCCCCCAAAATAAGACATCCCCTGATATTAAGCCCAATCGGGCTTTTGAGCGCATAGCAATAAGGCCAAGCGCTTATTTCAGGGTTCAAAAAAAATATTAGACAGGGTCTTATTTTCAGGGAAACATGGTATATTAAATAGTTTGGTTAATATATTATTGGTTAACATTTTTTCCTTTAGTGGAGTAGTAGTTTAATTCTAATTGAATCCATCAAAGACAAGCTTGGCTCTCCACCCCTTCTTACATATTTAGTTTTAGAAATCCACAGAATGTCTCTCAACTCCATACATACTTATATAAGGGCTGGAGGGCGTGTGGTGGAATGAAACTTCAATGAAGCAGAGGATTGCAATAAGATTGAAGCCTCCTCTTTATGTATGGAGTAGCTTTCATTACATAGGTCTTATGTAACCAAAACCATAAAGATCACTAAGTGCCTTTGCAAAATCATTACATAGTTACTGGAGAAAGAAGCTATTCTGTCATTAATGTCTTTAGGTTTTTCTTCTGAACATCCAGACCCGAAAAAACAAAACTGTGGTATTTGGAAGGCAAATAAAGTTCTGCTCAAATAATCTAATTTCCCTCTGCATACAAGATAGGATATTTTAAGAGTGCAAGATCTAAGTCCTTTTGTTTCCTATTCTCTCATACACATTTCATTTTTTAAGTGACTAGAATAGCAAAGATAAAGTCAAATAAAACTGTGACTATAGCTGTACAGCTTCTATTAGCCTGAATATATGCATCCATTACACATGCAATGGCCAACTCATTATGTTTCGGAAATTATAGCTCTGGCAAAATTGCTGGTATTACATTGTAAGGATGTGCTGAAATTACGTGAGACCACTTTCAACAATTAGCTCTGATATTTCCTGTTAGACCTCCAACTACGTGCTTGGTTACATGCATTTTGTTGTTCTTACCAGATTGCTGACTTTTAATCTGCACCATGGATTAACATTAAACACCAGAATCAAACAGAATGACTATTCAGGATCTTTTTTTTGGTGGAAAGAGGCAAAAATGAACAAAAATGTTTAAGATATACAACATATTCTAGGTTCATTAAATTTGAATTATTGATTTTGTAGAATAGAACTTTAAGCAATGACTCCTTTGTCAGTCTGCAGATTATACCAATATGTGTTTAGGCACTAGTGCACATCATTTGAACATAACTGTTAAAAATGAATCATCTGCTTTTAAGTGGATGCTTGGAGTATGAAAGCACTTATTAGAATTGCCACTAATTTTATTTATATGTATAAGATTCAACACAGATTGGATGTTTACTTTAAAAAGCTGATCGTTCATCACTGTGTGAGACACTTTAGAGGAGAAGGGTGTGTGTGTGTGTGTGTGTGTGTGTGTGAGAGAGAGAGAGAGAGAGAGAGAGAATGAATAACTTTTATATCTATCACGTATTCAATCTGCTAAGAGACGAGGTGGCTCAATGGCTTAAAGATGCTGAAGACCTCTGCTTCAGCAGTTCGAGTCCTAGCACTGTGTGGCAGAGTGAGCTTCCGTTACTTGTCTCAGCTTCTGTCGACCTAGCAGTTTGAAAGGATGTTACATGCAAGTAGATAAATAGGTACCACTTTAGTGGGAAACATGGTGGTGTTTCAGGCAGATGGTCGGACCCCTGCCAGCGTTGGACCTGCTCAGATGTGATGCCTGACTGCAAGGAGACATCAGTGGTGAAAGAAGCCTCTGGATAATGCCATAGGATGCCACCCGTCTTTCTGGTACAGACAAGTTCTCCCCCTATGGTGCACCCCTGGATAACTGTGTGAGCACAAACTAAATGGACTAGCATTCTTTGGCAGCCAAATAACTACTATGTATTAACATTGTAGTCTCCTTGTTAATTTTACCATTGCCATATGCTAAATGAATAATCCAGTTTGCTTTGCAGTGAGCCTACAAAGATGAAGCTCTTACAGAAGGGTCCAAACTGGTAGGGAAGGGGCTGTTAGAAAATATCCAGTGGTCACCATTCATACTTGTATGTTGCTATATCTGAGTAACTGATTGCTCAGAAAAATAGGGTGAATGTTTTGCCCTTCACCATGATTCAAATATTCAGGTAGTTCTCCACTCACAACCACAATTGAGCCCAACATTTCTGTTGTTAAGTGTTAGGTGAGTCATACCCCATTTTATAACTTTTTTTGCTATGGTTGTTAAGTGAATCATGCAATTGTGAAATGGATCATGCATTTGTTAAGTGAATCTGCTTTTCCCATTGACTTTGCTTGTCAGAAGCTCCCTAGGAAGGTTTCAAATGACAATTCCAGGACCCTGAAATGCTACAACAATTGTATATACATGCTATTTGACAAATGCCCAAATTTTGACCATGTTACTATTGGAATGCTGCAACAGTCATAGGTGTGAGAACTGGTCATAAATCACCGTTTTCAGTGACATTATAAGTTCAAATGGTCACTAAACTAATGGTTGTAAGTTGAGGACTATCTATATTTGGCTACAATAGGAAGAGAAAAAGCAATTGGAAATCAAGGGTGTTATCACTGAGCTGAAAATCCTTGTCATAAGGAGTGTTTAGAAGCCATCTAAATTGATTTCCAAACCTTTAAAGCCTTCCTTTTCTCTGACCTGGTTGATTATTGGTAATAAATGCATATTACATGCAATAATCAGAAGGGAAAGAAGTAGAGCCATTTATTTCCATGACCCACCATCACCCCCCCACCTTTTTAACTAAATCTTAACATTTCATGCTCCTCAACCTAAGAGTCAAGGATTCTATAAATGACAGAGTGAAGGCTGTTTCATTGATGAATGGAGAGATAAAACAGGATTTTACATGAGGAAACAAATAATTCAGAAGTTATAGCAACAAAGAAATGTAGTTTGACAAAGGTATGTGGCAGTTCGAATAAATGGCAAAGATTAAGCTATAAGTGAGCTACAGACAACAGCTATGGTAATTCCATTGTCTTCTAATGTCCTGTTGGAAGAAATGTCCATCTGGGTTCAGTTCCAAATGGGGATAAAGACGCTGGAAACATGGAGGCTGCTTGGAAAGATGGTTTAATGGTAGTCAGGATCATATGGCTTGAGTTCCTGAACAGAAAAAGGGCTGAGCTGCTGTGTGCTCCCTGGCTTTATGCTTTCTCTGAGCTTTGAATTTCCTGGAGCACAGAGTATCCCGATTGGTTGTCAGACTCCCAGGGGGTGGGGGTTTTAGCTAGCCCTGCTGGCTGATGTAATCTTCCCAGGTGCCACCTGGTGAGTTTCTGTTGCTAGATGGGTCCTATTGTGTTGCAGATGATGGCCCATTGACAAAGGTGGGGAGTTTCTGCCTCTGACCCATTGACAAAGGTGGGGGGCAGTGAGTTTCTGTCTCTGACCCATTGACAAAGGTGGGTGGAGGCAGGAAGTTGCAGGGAGCTGCTTTGTTCTTAAAACATGTTTCTCAATTTCTCATCCAGGGAAACATATTCTGCCTTTTTAATATTTTCTAAAATATTTCATTCTTCTAGGAGGGTGGGTGGGTGCTAACTTCCTACAGTCCTATGTAGCAAAGGCATTTATTTGGTGCTTAATGCACATTTTCAAGACGCTTAATAGAGACAAAACATGAAACATTCGTTAATTCAAGTGCCCCAGGTTAGCATTAACAAGGAATTATACAATTACTATGAATAAGATCTACAGGGTTCTTTGCTATTTTACATGGCAGCAATTACACAGAGAGCTTTAGAAAATCTTGGAGAAAATTGTTTTTGGATAGAAATTATGGCAGGAATAGGAGCCAGCTTTCTAAACTAGTAGATGTAAAACAGCTACGCTTTATTACATTTTTAAAATTTTAAAAATTCATTGCCATGGTCCTAGTTAGTTAGAATTATATTCGTTTTAAGATGAATTTCACTTCATTTCATTGTTAACGAAGCTCTATATTCATAAAGGTTCATTTATGTGTGAGCCCAGTCATTGCAGTTACCTCAATGTGTAGACCTAGTCTTAGTCCATAAAATATTTTTATTATGATTTAAATTCCATCTTTCCTCCAGGAAGTCAAGATGGTATCCTTACAATTTTTTCTTCTATACAATTCTGTGAGGCGAGATGAGATGAGCTAAGAGATATTAATTGGTCCAGATTTGAGATTTGATCTGAGAATCATCTAGTCCACTCCCATAGACAAGACTAGATTTCAATTTCACTCTTTGTGTTCCTAATAAAATACTTTAACTGCTCCACAAAAATAGGTTAATGTGAGAAATCCATCTAGC
This sequence comes from Ahaetulla prasina, assembly GCF_028640845.1. Lineage (NCBI taxonomy): Eukaryota > Metazoa > Chordata > Lepidosauria > Squamata > Colubridae > Ahaetulla > Ahaetulla prasina. The sequence continues at coordinate 38,444,872 of NC_080543.1, read as the reverse complement.
TAAATTGTATCCTACCATGCATTCTTATTGATTTTGGAAGTTACAGGTTTGCCTTGATAATTAATTGTATGTTTTACATAGCTGAACTTGATATAAACAACATCTGATAAATTAAATGGGTCATAATAAGTTAAGTTGCTACTTCTTTCCATGGGTTGTTTAAATATGTGGAGGACAAAAGTTTAGAAATTTTGTTGTAACTGAATCAATAATTGCTTCAGTTTTAGAGATATTCAGGATCAGTAGGAGTGATACAGTATGCTCCATTTACATTTTGTTGTATTGTCTTATCTTCTATATTTTGTCCCTCACTTGCACTTTCTTTTCTAGCTACATTTCTAATGGATGGCTTGATGTCTTACTGATTAAAACATTCAAGTATTTAAATGCTGGATATCTTCCAGTTATCAAAACTAGAAAAACAGGTAGGTATTGGCAACATTTTGGGTGGTGGTGGTGATGGTCTGGAGTTTTGAGGACACTCTAATAAAATGATCAACATGGTGGCACATCCGGACCTAAACCCTATCGTTTTGAACCCCCCCCCCCAAACCCTGTTGTCGTTTTCTGGAACTCCTTAGAATGCTCCATCTCAGTCTTTCTTTTGTCTTAAGCAGATTGAAACATTTCAAAAGTATTGGGGTGTATCCACCCATTTTTTTAAAAAAAGGATGTCTATATGCCCCATGGCATTTAATGAGGATAAATGATGGTAGTCTTGCTCAGTTTTGCAATATTTTGGTTTTAATAATTGTTGAGTCACCCAGGATTTTTGTTCCAAGATGGGTATCTGTGCTCACAATAGAATGCCTTATGCCACCAGGCTCGAAATTTTGGGCTTGGACAACCTAGAACTATGCTGTCTGCGGTCTGACCTAAGTGTAGTACACAAAATTGTCCGTTACAACGTCCTACCTATCAATGACTACTTCAGCTTCAACTGCAATAATACACGGGCAAACAATAGATACAAACTCAAGGTAAACCGCTCCAAACTTGATTGCAGAAAATACGACTTCAGCAACAGAGTGGTCACCGCCTGGAATGCTCTACCTGACTCCATTCTTGCATCCTTTAACCCCCACAGCTTTAACCTTAAACTGTCTACTATGGACATCAACCCATTCCTAAGAGGTCCATAAAGGAGGGGTGCATAAGCGCACTATTGTGCCTACCGTCCCCATTTACTTGTACTCATTCCTTCATTCGTATCCATGTTCGTACTTATACCTGCTATCTTGTACATGTAAGACAAAATAAATAAATAAATAAACAAGTATACCTGTTTTCCACTCATTTTTTTAACACCTACGGGTATTGGGGAGACACACATTGGTGCCCACAACTGCTTTAACTGAAAGTGGCTCATTTAAAAGCTGAACATCAGGCAATAAGTCTGGATTTGCAAGTTTTTTATAAATAAGCCTGACCAGCAGATTTCAGAATTACATATTTTGCAATTAGCTGTTTTTAACATAGGAGAAATTGCTCTTTACCACTGAAACTTGGACAGTTGTGAAAATGCATTTCACACAACACTCATAACTGCGTGTAATGTGTTATAGATCTCATTCCATGAGAAAATATTTATTATGAAATGTGGTAGCATCCTGCAAGAACAAGCCTGTTGAAAACAATTGAGATTCTTTGCACCAAGAACAATAAATGTACATATTGGTATAATTGGTACATTATAATACAAGGGTTATTCTGCTTTTATATAAATTTCATGGCAAGCATTATGAAGGTCAATATGAATTATTTTTATTAGCTATTTACTTTTACTTTACTTTTTAAAATACTTTGTTATTTATTAATACCAATCTTTGGATTAACGTTTGAGTATAATCAACTAATTCTGAATTCAATAAAGAATGTCAGATGCACATTGGTCTGTTACATCCCTGGTTGCAAACTTATTTTTTCACATATATGTTTGTCTATTTTATCCTTCGTCTTGGACAGAAATAACTATTCTTATTTACTTAAATTAGGTCCAAATTTCCTGGAGAATATACAACATTAACAATACAAATTAAACTTACCCATCAATTAAGTATTAAAATCACCCTAGAGCCTATGAAATAAATACATGTTTACAGAGTGGGCGACAAAGCAAATCCAAAGGCAGTACCATATAGTCTGACAGCCCTCTCCCACTCACCATAAAAGAAGCTTCTGGTAAAAGGAGGCATCATCACTCAAGCCTCATCACTACTGATTTTTTTTTTTATTAACCATATGCATATGGTCACCTATCTCACAGATACTGTGTAGAATTGAATGTATAGCACTGGCACCATGATGAAGATGACTACTTCCATTAGGAGAAGAAAAGAGCAAGCTGCCTCAAACTTTAGGACCCATTGGCTTTCATTCTCTAATGTCAACCAGAGTCACCTTTGAGAGATACACTGCACAAAAATGTATACAAATAGAAGACAATAAACTATTGAGAAACAGAATAAAGTTAAATTAAATAAACCTGGTTTTTCCAGTTGCAATGTATGGTTGTGAAAGTTGGACCATAAAGGCTGAGTGCCAAAGAATTGAGGCCTTTAAACTATGGTGCTGGAGAAGACTCTTGTGAGTCCCTTGGACTGCCAGGCAATCAAACCGGTCAATCCTAGAGATTAACCTTGACTGCTCTTTAGAAGGCCAGGTCTTGAAGAGGAAACTCAAATACTTTGGCCACCTAATGAGAAGGAAGGACTCACTGGAGAAGAGCCTAATGCTGGGAATGATTGAGGGCAAAAGGGGAAGACAGAGAATGAGGTGGCTGATGGAGTCACTGAAGCAGGCGGCATGAGCTTAAATGGACTCCAGAGGAAGGTAGAGGACAGGAAGGCCTGGAGGAACATTGTCCACAGGGTCGCGATGGGTCAGACACAACTTCGCAACTAACAAAATATAACAAAACCAAGGATTCAATGCTCAAACTGAACCTCAGAATTTTTTTTTGCTTTGAACAATTTAAGGAAGGCAGTGAGTGATCAGATGTTTACATAAAGTTGCTCCACAGAACAGAACAGCTACTGGAAAGTATATTGACAATATTGAACCCCAAGCCTTTAGACTGTTGGAAGAAATATCCATCTGGGTTCAGTTCCAAGTGGGGACAAAGACACTGGAAACATGGAGGCTGCTTGGAAAGATGGTTTAATGGTGGTCAGGATCACATGGCTTGAGTTCCTGAACAGAAAAGGGCCCGAGATCCTGTGTGCTCCCTGGTTTTATGATTTTTCTGAGCTTTGACCTTTCTGGGGCACAGGAAGAGTATCCTGATTGGTTGTCAGACTCCCAGGGGGTGGGGGTCTTAGCTAGCCTTGCTGGCTGTCTCTCAAGCTTGCTTGAGCCTTGCCATGTGGTGAGTTTCAGTTGTATTGTGTTGCAAATCATGGGGGGATTGAGTGAGCTTGGTTGAAGCCTTAATTGCCCATTGACAAAGGTGGGGAGAATGAGTGAGCTTAGCTGAGGCTTTTAATGGCCCATTGACAAAGGTGGGGGGGGAGTCAGGAAGTTGCAGGGAGCTCCTTTGTCTTTAAAATATGTTTCTCCATTTCTCATCCAGGAAGGTATAATATTCTGCTTTTTAAAATATTTCCTAGAATATTTCATTCTTCTAGGAGGGGGGTGGGTGCTAAATTCCTACAAGACGACCTCTTCCACCAAATTAATATTTAAATATTTAAAAGGAGAGAAAATAGTACACGAGTGACATTCGGCGTGATCTCCCACCCCCCGCCCCCTCAAGAAGGAAGGAGCACAAGGACTGCAATACAGTGTCCCAACTCCCAATCCCTGTAGGCAGTTCAGAAGGATGGTTAAGTGGTTAGATCTGTTCATTCAGAAATTTTTGATGTACTATTGATATGATTTTCTTACTGTAAATAAGATCTTTGAAGTTGGATAGCATGGACATCAGATAAATAAACGAATAAACACATTCTTACTGATTGTGTTACTATAGGCAAATAGTTTAGAAGGGAAATAGAAAGTTAAAAATTTTGTATACAGTATTTGCAATAAAAACAAAGTGGGATTTCCAAATATGGAATTAGCCTTCATAAAGAGCTTTTGTTTTTAAATGACAATTATTTAATTTTATTAAATAAATCCAACACATTTCTAGTTCTTATTTTATAAATGGTTTTGGAGTGAGCAGAGAGGAACAAGACAAATCAGACAATAATAAGATGAAATAAAACAACAGTTTTCTTCTTAAAGTTGCTAAGAACAGTTAAGGATGTTTAGGATTACTAATAGAGCTGCTAAGTGAGACATCAAGAAACTATTTCATCAAGGAATCAATTTATGTATAACCAAAGTCAGAGTTCAGCCAGCATAGCTTATTTTATCTAATATGGTTTATTATACGCACTGTACATAGAATTATTACATACAGAGCAAATAGATATTCAATTATCCTAAATGAGATCATTGCAAATTCAACTTTATTTGGAATTCTGCTCAATGGTCAAAACTAAAGGGTTGCTCTTGTGAAATAGATATCTGCGCAAGAGCTTTACCAACAACAGGTATATTTATTAATTAGAAAATTTATATGCTGCCTATTCGCACACAGCGGCTCAAGGCGGCTTACAGTATAAAAATATATATAAAATAAAATATAATAAAATAATAAATAAAATAGCCCCCCCCTCACTCCGGCGACAACACATCACACCAGCCATTTAAAGGGGTCCATTCCGCTCCAGGTTCCCCAGGCCCACTGGCAGAACCAGGTCTTCAGCGCCTTCTGGAAGAGTGGTAGCCATTCTAATCTCTGGGAGAATGATATTACTGGATTATTAGATATTTCATTTTCCCAATATTTATTCATGGTTGTCTAAAACGATATACAGTATAAAAATGTTTCTGGTGTAATATGTTATATTTTGGAGAATTAAATTTCAAAACTGCATTAGGGTCCTGAGAATCACACGAATTCATATCTTAATGATTGTTTAATCATAATTATACTACTAATAATACATATACCGTATATACTCGAGTATAAGCCGAGTTTTTCAGCACGTTTTTTGTGCTGAAAAACGTCCCCTCGGCTTATACTCGAGTTCACGCTCGGAACCCCGCACAGGAGGGGTACCGAACGGACTCCCATGGAGGGACGGGAGCGGCCCGCCGAGGTCTCGCGATTTGTCGCCCCAGGCCGCCCCCATTCCCGTGTCTGGTGGGCGGACGGCGCAAACTTGGCGGACTGTGCATTGGCTGGGAAGCCCTGGTGGTGCAGTGAGAGGGCTGGGCAGGGGAGCCGCCAGCCTTCTCGGCTGAGGAGGAGGGAGCTGCCGCCGCGAGCCACCCAAAGGCCAGAAAAGGTCATTCCATCGAGTAATGGAGCGAAGGCTCCTTCCTCTCCGCCTTACCCATGCTGTGCGAGCCCGGCTGGGCTGCAACCCCGCCGCCGCCGCTCCTTCCTCAGCCTCCCGGGCTCGCGCCCAGCAGCCGCCAAGCTCAGGCCGGACTCGGCAGCTCCCCATCAGCACTGCACGGCGCGATTCGGGCAGGAGGAGTCGGGCTCGCTCTGTGGCGGTGGCGCCGCTGCCGCCGCCGCCACCACCGCCACGGAGCGAGCCCGACTCCTCCTGCCCGAATCGCGCCGCGCGAAAGTGCTGATGGGGAGCTGCCGAGTCCGCCTGAGCTTGGCGGCTGCTAGAGCGAGCCCCGGGAGGCTGAGGAAGGAGCGGCGGCGGCGGGGTTGCAGCCCAGCCGGCTCGCACAGCATGGGTAAGGCGGGAGAGGAAGGAGCCTTCGCCCATTATCCGATGGAATGACCTTTCTTCTGGCCTTTGGGTGGTTTCGCGGCGGCGCAGAGCGCAGCGCCATCCCGCCGCGACCTCAAACTCGCCCGCTTTCTGGTAAATTGAGACGCCCGGTGAACAAACAATGCAGCAACTCAGAGCAAGCCGGCGATTGGCCAAGCTCAACCAGTAGAAAAAGGTTCTCCTGTCGTCATTGTTGCTAGGCAGATGTTCAGGCGCAACGGGAGAGAGAAGAGGGGAAAACCTCCTCCCTCAGCCGAGAAGGACTGCACCGCCAGGGCTTCCCCGCCAATGCATAGCCTGGCGGGAGTTACTGCAGCTCACCCGGCTCCCGCCCCAACTGGTGGTGTTAGCAGCAGCTGCCGCTTAGCAAAAAGGTCGCCGCCCAAAACTCCTCGCCTTCTCCTGGGAAGGGCTGGATGGCTAGCCGGAAGGGTTGAATAAGCAAGCCAACCTCCTCCCTCCTCCCTCCTCTCCCCGCAAGCGAAAGAGCGTTTTCCGTTGGAAGAGAGAGAGAGAGAGAAAGGAGGGCCGTTCCTCCTTCTTTCATTCTTTCTTCTCCTCCGTGCTTCAGAAGCTGGGCGTGTGTGTGCGCGCCTAGTCCCCTTCTGTTCCGTGGCGCTGGAAGAGAGAGAGAGAGAAAGGAGGGCCGCCTCCCTTCTTTCATTCTTTCTTCTCCTCCGTGCTTCACCGTGCTGGGCGACCTGGAGCAGCTGCTCTTCAGCCAGATGCTCGTGAGTCAGCCTGCCCCTTCCTTCCCGTGGGGGTCTGCCTTGCTGGTGAAGGTTATTGGGGCTTTTGAGCAAGGGAGGAGGAACGCGAGCACCGCCTTTCAAGGCTGGCATTCCGGGATTTCCTTTGTTTAGAGCTGGGAATCCTCCTTCCCTTTGCACTCCCTCCTCCCTCCCTCTCTCTCTCTCTCTCTCACACACACACACACACACAGACTTCTAAAGTCGATTGGCACAATGCTAAGCAAACACAGCAGTGGGTCAAGGGTGAAGGGCTAGGAACCTGGCAGGTGAAAGGTTGAGCGACATGAAAGGCAAAGACCACAATTGTTTTAAGAAAGAAGCTTTAGCAGGAGGGGGATGGAGGGTGTTTTAAGTTTTGGCAAACAGCCAGGCCAACTGTATTGGAGAAGGTCACACAACTGGCCTTAACATTTTAGCTGCTGTCTTTTCCTCACACTTGGGTTTAATGATATTAGAGATCCTTATTGCCCTGCCAAAAAAAAAAGAGCCACCCCAACGCCTATGAAAATTAACCTTCTCTGCCAAGACACACTGTGCAGGGTATTTTCACTATTGGTGTGCATACAGGCTTAGATTTGTGCTGGGTTCTTAGTGCTTAGAGCACTGACCTTCAGAGGCACCCTGGTCCCTTGGAAGCTAAAGGAGGACTCATTTTCATGCTTGCAGTTGTATTGTCAATTTCTGTGAGACAATGTTGTTGAAGTAACTCACTCACTCATTCATTCATTCATTCATTCATTCCTTGTGTGTCCAATCACACTTAGCCAATAAAAATTCTCTTCTCTTCTCTCTCTCTCACACACACACAGACTTCTAAAGTCGATTGGCACAATGCTAAGCAAACACAGCAGTGGGTCAAGGGTGAAGGGCTAGGAACCTGGCAGGTGAAAGGTTGAGCGACATGAAAGGCAAAGACCACAATTGTTTTAAGAAAGAAGCTTTAGCAGGAGGGGGATGGAGGGTGTTTTAAGTTTTGGCAAACAGCCAGGCCAACTGTATTGGAGAAGGTCACACAACTGGCCTTAACATTTTAGCTGCTGTCTTTTCCTCACACTTGGGTTTAATGATATTAGAGATCCTTATTGCCCTGCCAAAAAAAAAAGAGCCACCCCAACGCCTATGAAAATTAACCTTCTGCCAAGAGACACTGTGCAGGGTATTTTCACTATTGGTGTGCATACAGGCTTAGATTTGTGTTGGGTTCTTAGTGCTTAGAGCACTGACCTTCAGAGGCACCCTGGTCCCTTGGAAGCTAAAGGAGGACTCATTTTCATGCTTGCAGTTGTATTGTCAATTTCTGTGAGACAATGTTGTTGAAGTAACTCACTCACTCATTCATTCATTCATTCATTCATTCATTCCTTGTGTGTCCAATCACACTTAGCCAATAAAAATTCTATTCTATTCTATTCATTCATTTTATTTTGCCAAATACATATTAAATAATTATATAAATATAAGCATGAATTGAATACATAAAAGGAATACAACTAAAGGGAACATTAGGACAGGGACGGTAGGCACGCTGGTGCTCTTATGCACGCCCCTTACAGACCTCTTAGGAATGGGGTGAGGTCAATACTAGATAGTCTTTGGTTAAGGCTTTGGGGATTTTGGGAAGAGACCAGAGTCAGGTAGCACATTCCAGGCATTAACAACTCTGTTACTGAAGTCACATTTTCTGCAATCTAGATTGGAGAGGTTCACTTTAAGTTTGAATCTATTGTGTTCTCGTATTGTTGTGGTTGAAGCTGAAGTAGTCATTGATAGGAAGTACATTGTAGCAGATAATTTTATGAGCTATGCTCAGGTCATACCAAAGGTATGAGTTCTAAATTTTCTAAAGCTGGGAATCCTCCTTCCCTTTTGCACTTTTATTGTTTTTCGCTCAAATAAATATTCATGTTATTTTACTTGGCTCTATCTTTATTTTTACATTGACCAGTAGCTGCCTCATTTCCCACCTCGGCTTATATTCGGATCGGCTTATACTCGAGTCAATAGTTTTTCCCAGTTTTGTGGTAAAATTAGGTGCCTCGGCTTATACTCGAGTCAATAGTTTTTCCCAGTTTTGTGGTAAAATTAGGTGCCTCGCTTATATTCGGATCGGCTTATACTCGAGTCAATAGTTTTTCCCAGTTTTGTGGTAAAATTAGGTGCCTCGCTTATATTCGGATCGGCTTA